>NW_022883205.1:0-511748 GCF_011952255.1 Bombus vosnesenskii
ATTATATGTATATTTTAATCTCAATTTCTTACCTATACTATTGCATAACTATACTTTTACTTGACCAGTAACTTTTTGTAATTCTGCATTTCTTCACGATAAAATAACATTTCAACTGAAAGAATTTTATATAATAAAGTCTAGAAATCCCTAATAAAACCACCTAATTACGTACCAAGTTTCAAGTTCCATATATAATCTATATAATTATGAAATCGAGCGTAGCAAAAGAGTTTGGGAAGATTACCTTTATTAAATTTACAAAAACCCGCAAAAAAAATGGAAATTTGAATGTCATTGCGATAACATGGAACGAAAAGTTGTCGAGTAATTATAATAAATCGGTGCAGCGCTACAAGAACGATCACGCCACACGTTTCAGGCAAATTGAACCAGGAGAAAGAACATATATGGATGGTACACATGTCAGTGTCCGGTTGGCTGGCTCTCTCGAATCGATCGTTTTCTACCTGCTTGCCGGGCGTATCTTCATTATCAACGATTATGGTACATTATTATCGCATATTTGCCCCTAAACGGTCCGATCGATCGCGATCGGCTCGCTTGAAAGGCGTTTCGAAGTACTTCATGTAAATTCAACGCGTTGCTCTCGATGAGCTTACACGCGACACACCGTACGTGCATTACCAATTTACGCACGTAATTTATCGCGGTACACCGTGTACGACATAACTTCCACCGTTATTCACTTGGCATTCTAGGATTTTTCATTTTTCGTATAAGAAGATACATACGGTGTTTTTAGAGACATCGTATTTTTAGTCATAGCGATTTTTTACAGTGGCTATGAAAAGTAAATACTTTTTGCAAATGCAAACCGCTGTATTTATTGTAATATTTATATACTAATTAATTAAGTCCAAGTATATTAAATTTCATATCATTTAATAATTTAATAAAACAAAAATTTAATACTACGAGGATGACATATAGATGTCGATAAAAAAACGCTTCACTGAAAAATAAGAAGTATGGTTTTGTAGCCATTGATTGTATTCTAAGTTTAAAATGCTCGTTGAAGTAAAAGGACGAGATCTGATGATTTTGTATTGGAAAGTTCTAAATAGAATAAAATATCAATATACATGTATTACATATGCCGGAACGTTCTGTCCAATTTTTAAATGAAAATAAGATTCTTCACGAAAGACTATTAATACTTACGGATGTGTTAATGTATAACATAATTTCTCTAGCTGTTTATGATCCAATATCGTCTTTCAGTAAGTATATCGTTTGTATAAAATTACTCGTTCTTCTTTTGTTGTAATAAATTCATTTACTAGCTCTACACGAGGCTCACCTTTATGATCTAATTTTTCTTTCTTAAATTTAAAAAATTTACAAATTCTCATCGAATATACGACATATCATAAATAAGCAGCTGCAGCTATAATGTTCCTCTACTGAAGCTGGTAAAGTATACAGTGCCATAAATGTATAATTTTCAAAGGACATTGTCCGAGTCATATACGAGAAAAACATGCGCCTCAACCCGATTGTAAATAAAAAATAGTTATTCTCCACTATTCTCCCAACACTAAACATCTTTTCTGATGAAGTCATTTTTGCCGAGAATGTGTTGTCTGTTCGAATACTCAACTATTAAAAAAAGAATACGTATAAAAATCTAAGAGTAATTAAAAATAGAAAGCTCATTTCATTAATAACGAAGGTAAAAGTGAAAAAAATAATTTCCTTAATATGAAACAAACCACAAATCACAAAGTAATAAATCATGGAACGGTATTTAATATTTATATTTAAGGGGACTACGATAAAAATCTGGCATCGACTTGGTGACATTGTTGGGCATGACTTCTTGGAGGACCATTTTCTATAAGTCTGACCCTTTTCACCTGCCTGGAGGACTCGTACAAGAGACAATGAAACTTTGACGAAATAAAGGCGGGAAGCTGTACCACCGCGCATCGTGGATCAAGGACTAAGAACACGGGTCGAAAGCCTTTTGTTGGCCGAACAATAAAGATTGGGGAAAGAAAGTGCAAAGGGTGTGATGCAAGGTGCCATGACCTGGTATTGTTTCATTATAACTGGACAATGCAGGTCGTTTGGGTAGCACTGTGCACATACTACCACCACGAAATTGGAAACCACTCCCAGAAGTAGACGTTATTGTTGTTGTTGTTGTTATTACTGTTATTATTATTATGCACAACTGGAAAGCTAGAAAAATTAACGAGAAAATGTGCAATATCGATCCTACTTTATTCTAATTTTAACAATTGAAAATTCTCAGATTACAACTCTACGATACAAGAACAAAGCAATACTAATTTTATAAGCCGATTTTTAAAAATATTTTATCTATATACCAAACTTTCACTCATTAATAAAAAAATGAAAAAAAAACAAACGAAAACGCATTGACTGATAGAAGAAACGTATCTTCTTCGATTGAACGACAGAAGTTTCGTGTCTATACTCTATAGCTAATACTTCTATATTTAATACGTAGCTATGTATGTAACGTTAAGTAATTACCGAAATGAGAATAAAACAGCTTTCCGTTATTCATATATCGACATGGTAATATTGTAATTCTGAATGTTATAAGCTGAAGAAGATCTTCGGCGAACAAACGAACCAACCAGCATATGGAATTGCTCGCTAAATGGATTTGTTACACCGCTTCGCTAACTTAACAGCTGCGTTTCACGCTGGAACCAGACTAGCTTTAGACGTGTAATTTTCGAAGATCCTTCGGTCAGATAAATCGCGACACGTCCGTTAATCGAAATCTTGTACCTTCTTATCCAACACTGTTGTAGCTGGACCCTGGTCTTGTAAACCGGCTCCTTTTTTACATGGACGCTTTTTAGATCAACGTCATTATGCGTCTGGTGTTTCATAGTCTCGACAGGTCGTTCTTAAAGACTGTAAAGAAGAGAAATCACAAGGGACTTTAAAAACGTGCAAGAAAGAGGATCATAGTAATTGTTTCCCTCTCTACTGGCGCGTGATACCCCAACGCATCAATATATTGATAGTTGATCAGAGGCGAGTATCTTATCCTCGTTGGAAAGCATCGATTATCAGGCATACGAAAGTTCGCCCTTTGTGGCAGAGAAACATTGAATTTTAATCGAGTAAGTTGAATAAGCAGGTTGTCACGCCTAACCGATCATCGCTTACAGTCTGTTAGCAAATGGAATTTATCGTCGTTCTGTGGTTCACACTACAGCGTAAATAACGATGTGCAAGGAATTTGAGTAGATACTTAGAACATATGTATAATTAGCTGCAAAAGTCTGCATGAACATAAAATATTATAGTAAAAACGTTGACTCCACGAATTTTTTGACACATTAGGACACACATTTTAGAAATATAATACGATTTGTTCACTTTTATATTTAATAAAAAAGAGGAAAGTAAAAGGATATATGTAGCATAAAATGTTACAAAAATTACATACACCTATTATATCTGCATGAAAACAAATTATAACTGTTAATATCTTATAGGTTTGGGCTAATAATTATTATCTCCTTGGCGTTGAAAAATTACAGATTTTGTAATTTCAGATATAATTTTAGGGCGAAATTTTTGTAAGTTAAGTATTTCAATCTTTTGATATATAAGTATCGATGTCTAAATATAAATACTGTTGTGATTAAATGCGTTTTTAATTTTTTTGATAACTCAGATACACAAAATTCGATAGATAGGCCCTCGTGACTAATTGCATGTTAGAGAGAATCTGAGGAAAACAGGAAGGTGAAACAGTGTAAATTATTTGAGGTCATACAATACAATATTCTATACTCTTACGAATTAAAGAGAACTATTTTCTATAGAATCGAGGAACTTAGACGCGATATTAAAAATATTCTTTTGTCATACTTAACAGAGTTTTAAAATTCAGGAACTACAACCATCCTTGAATCCTTAGTCCTTAACAGTTACGATCTTTAATTTTTATACGTGAATCTCACTCTCGTTTAACACGTTGAATGCGTTGAATGGCGCACCAAGATTAGTAGAAATACATCATTTGAACAAATGTCAATAATTATAAATTTTTTATTATTACCATCGTTACTACAATAGTGTGACGAAATTAATATAAAACAAATAAAAATATTTTTATTTATACATGAAATATAGATCTATTATGTACGCCCCCCACCAGTGGCTGTCGAACATAGGAAAAACCCGCTTTTTCCGTGTTTTACCTTAATGAACAATAACCCTAAGAAACGTTTCGACTTGAAAGATGTTTGATGGCAATTAAGGGCCTTGACAGTAAAGTAAAAAATGCTAAATTTTGTGACGGTTCTTTAGGATTATTGCGGATCAGAATAAGTATGACCGAGGGATGAATTATGGTTTATGGTAGGAGCCGGGACGTAACAACATAGAACAATTATTTAGCAACGCGAAGAGACAATATGAAATAATTGAAAATCGTAAAAAATAAGTGAATCGAGTGAAATTGCACTACAGCGCCATGGGGGTCGCCGGTTACCTCAGTGAGATAAATTCATTAATGATGATTATACACCGTAACATATCTCTTGTAGGTAATATTTCAACATTATATATATCGCATAATAAAAAAATTCATCGTGGCGCCACGGCCAAACCTTGTAAAACTGGCGTGGCATTCAACGTGTTAAAAAAAACAAATTATGATAACGATTCTTCTACATTCTCCTCAAACTCCAGACATTTTGTACGATATAAAAAAGCTATTTCCAAAATAGCTATCGTACAAGCATAAAAAATCAGTGAAAAAATTCCGCCACTTTATCTGCTATCTTAAAAACAGCCTTCTAATCAAAAAAGGAAGAACCAACCAACTCTTCACACCAAATTGGACGCTAAATATCCTTCGTAGATCATGCACCCTTTGAAGCGCAACAGGACGCCGATCAACGACTATCTGACTCAGCCTAAGCCCGTAAATAATAGCCACTGATTAGAAGCCACGGAAGGCGATAATAATTCAAAAGGTGGTGTTTACGTTGCTCCCGTTACCTCGTTCTTTCTCGCGTTCGACAATCGTCCACGGGGCCTCGTTAAGGGAAGCCCCATCCAAACCGATCTCCAGGGAAATTAATATTTCGGCGAGATGAAACGACTTTCCTAGCACGATGTCAAAGGAAGCAACGCGGCTCCAGCCGCCGATGAATACGATCTCTGTAATTAACGTGGAGCCCCTAATGACCGGTCGATCCACCTGTGTGCTCCAACGTCGGACACGCTAGCTCGAGCAAAAGGTGATCCGAGCCCGTATTAAGTCGAATGACTCGCGCGCCTCCGACACACCATCACCCCCTACGGTAGTCTCGGCCAGTTAATATCTAATTATTTCGATGATCAAGACCACGTGAAACGGATAGGGAATAAGATGGTCCCGGGATAATCACCAGACTCGAGCGTGATCGTATAAAAAGTCCAACGTCGACCTGTGCCTTATTTTGTAATGCTCGGACTTCTTAGTGGCTATGGGATAATTGTGATTTGGAAAGAGGTGTTGTTGAGTTCGGGTTTTTTTTTCAGAAAAAAGAGATAAGGTGATTATAATATCGCAGAAGGTAGGAGATAATGTGTATGCTGTTTTATAGATCGTTTTTTGGAGCAACATGTTCTAGACATTTTTTTATGAATATTTCTTGCGAATGTCAGGTCTAATTATTTGCGATTCGAGTGATTTTTGTAGACGCCAGAATGTTTGCAAAAAATCATTTTATATCAAATATTTTGAACACTTGTTTCGGAATTAACCGAAGCATTTTGTATTTGTAAAAAGCTCTTAAACAGATATAAAAGAAATTGGATGTCAGATTTTCTGAGGCATAGATGAAACAGTACATTCGAACAGAGAAGCACGATTAGTATCTTAATGACGAAAAAGAAGTAATATAAAAAACAATAATTGGTGTCCAATCTGTATGAAATATCGGTAGATGTCCTAATACATGGCTACTTATGGCAGACAATGTATTCACAACCAGTCTACTTTCAAAAACCCGTTATCTGTATTCCTTCACTCCCAACTTAAATGTCAACAATGAAAAATGCGAATCTGAATCATGACAAAGAGTGCATCAAAGGCTCCCGCGTGCCAGTCTATTTCATTGTCGGACCAAGATGTCAGACGTCTCTCGTCTTAGAAGCCCCCGGGACCTTCCTCGTCTCTGCACGAACGAATTTGCTGCGAGTGCGGTTTACTGTAAACTATCTAGGTCCACCAGCTGCCCGTAATCCGCCACCCCCTCCATCCTGAGCCGGGGAGCACGTCAGAGGTCTGTTCGCGGTGAAAAGAGGGGCTGTTATCGCGGTCCTATCTGCGATCGGTCGCCGTGATATTTCTAACAGGGCCCCTGGCTTCCTAGTCCGTGGCCCATAGATCTTGCCAGATAAGATGTGCGGTGTTCGTGAGGCCCACCAGGGGGCCACACGGCCTGTCCATTGTGTTCATTCGTGTCTTCTGCGTCCTCCACGGAGCCCCGTCCTTCCAGCTCTGCCAGTCCCTACCACTTTTTCCGGCTGGCTCACCGCTGATAGCTCACGTGCAATTACACGTCTCTCTCTCTCTCCGTCTCTCTCGCATCGGTACCGCTTTGCCCGTTCGATTAATATCGAATTCCACCGGTTTTATTTTCAGAACGCAAAGGGATCAGTTGGTTTTTCCAAGGTAAATTCTTTTGTTCTTACAGCACTGTATACATTTTGTTTTATGAATCTTTATTGAGGACTGAGTAATTGCAGATTGTTTCTTAATCATGCTGGATATTAACACGTTGACTGCCCAATACGAGTTAGCTCATAGTCGACAAAAGCAGCCAAAAAATTAGTAATGAATTTTCTACAGATGCCTAGCATGTTTCTTTCATTGATATAATACTGCAAGGTACACTAGTAAGAATTTACTATATATTTAATCTTTCCTTGAATTAATAAATTAGAATGTATTGCTCTATAACCCAACATGAACTGTACTTCTACTCATTTTTTCTATCACCAACCAATTTCCAATTATTACAACCAGAATTATACTAGACAAAACAAACAAAAATTTCCAAAATTTAACAAATAAATATTAACAGTACGCTTCAAATCTTCTCAAGGACGTTTAAATCTTCGACTTTGCGTTAAGCAAGAACAAAATCACAAACATCCGCGTCATTCAACCCTTCCCCCTATCGTCGTATTCCATCTTCAGCACGTACGGCTCGCTCACTCGTAACTTTCCTCGATAATGCACCCCAACTTTCTTCTCTCAAGATTAAGTCAGAAACCCGTTCAGAGATTCGTTTCTCGGAATCTTCATTTTACGATAATCGAGATACAAAGAGAATGGAACGAAGGATAAGAACGAGCCGCTAACTGGGACCGTATGATCCCCGAACCGATTCCTAAGGAAAGGATCGACATAAACAGCGTTGATCGAAACGATTGCCGACAGATCTTGCGGGCTGCTCTCAACGTGCAAATATAACAGTATCCAGAGAGATAACCACGAAAGGTGTCCAAAGCACACGGATCCCAAGATATCCTCGTCGCTTCTATTGCTCGCTATCTTAGATCGCAATCTCTTTGGGGAGCGTAGGCGTCACATCATTGTAACGCTGGTCATGGCGCCGATCATCGGATAACGTGACATGACACTGCGACAGTTTCCGTCCGCCAAGCTTATTGCCCAAACTCCTACTCTCTTCCATGTCGCAAATCCTAAATCCAACGCTTTTAAAACCAGAGAGTTTCGACGGTAGAAAGAATTAAGATTTTCGTACGGTCGATCGAAAGCTATAATACTATGTTCTTCTGGTTATATTTGAAGTGGAATATCATTGGTTATGGATTGTTTAATGAAAAAGGGATGGATGCAAATTGAGGACAATTGAGATAGCTTTTGCTTCCTTTCTAGATTTACACAAGTACCTATATTGTTTAATCTTTCGCTTGTGACACTTTAATAGAAGGTTATCTATTGGAACTCTGCATATATCAGAGTCGATTGTGCAGTTTACACGTTTCATAGCAATTCGAAAACCGCTTCAATGTTTGCTTACTTTTGTCGACGCGATTTAGATCTCAGTTTTCTGCTGCTACAATCGTATAGTGAGTTTCGAATCGCATTCTAAGTCCGACATGTTATCTTATTGCTTATGTACAAGTGTTTATTTATTTTACTTTATTATCATACTTTTTAAGTTTATACTTCCACTATTTTCCTAATTCGGTGTTATCGTTATTACAGTAGAAATCACTCAGGAACTTTCGCCACACCCTGTATCAGTTTAATAAAACGGTAACTGTGTTTTTATGAGTAAAAACTAGGCGTATATGTATATCACACATCTTTTCGTATAATAGAAATGTTAATGACCGTGTGAGAACAAATATGTGTGCACATATATATACACTTTTCGTATACATATATATTAATGGTGTGTTAGAGAAGGTATTTTCTCAATCAAAGGATTAATTATTTACATTCAGACAAGTTTCTGATACGATCGACTAGTAACTCTAGTGCACTCTTGAATGAAAGCATTGGTTTCATAAAAATAAATCATAAATGTGTCCATGAATGTATTTGTTTTCGTATAAAAAGCTAAACTAGCATTTTAAATAAAATTCGCAAAGAGATCTACGTCTAAACCTAAATTTTATTGCAGCAAAATAACTGCTAAGGCGTATATTTTATAAAATTTATTCGTCCAAAGTTATCCATCGAATCCATCAGCAACAGACTAGTGTAATACCTGAGGCAATATCTCGAACTCTGTCAACCATCAAATTCTTTCGTTCCCATCTAAAGCTCCATTCAGTCTTCATCAAACCAAAACCTGACAGCGTTTCGAAATAAAGAAGGTAGGCTATCAAGAGAACAAAATCTGCTCCAGTGAGAACCGAAACGATCGCATCGCCGCCGCACCGATCACGATTAGACCTAAGTATTAGATTTCGACAAGAACGTAGCAAGCGTGGGCCCAATTTCTCGAACTACTCGACTGTATCCGCCCTTTCACGGATAATTTGATCTCGTTGACGATAAAGACGTACAATGCCGGTCCAACCATCGACGATCAGATATCTCGGTGGATAACGAGCTGGATTGTACGAAGACTAATTGGTTAAAGTGCTGTGTACAACGCAGACGCCGCGTGTTTCGCATTTCGAACGCGGAAGCAGAGCAACAGAGAAGTTGTTCCGCTTTGGCTTCGTTCAGTTTCAGAGGTCAAACAAATTCCACGCTCATGATTCTAGACAAGCGATTTTCAAATTTTTTCATCTCGTGGTTCGCGTAAATTAATTATAATCGACCGTATAACGCAATTTATAAATATATATAATCCATAAATATAATTGCGACCACTATGATAAAATGCGATAAACATTTTGTTTCTTTTTTTGTATTTTAACACACTTTTCGGTTTCTCGTTCAAAAACGCGATAGGTACTACTTAGCTCTTGTCCATGTATGCATATTGAATTAGCGAAGCTGATAGTCAAGTGTTGTTAATGGAATGTTCAGATAACGGGTATTTCGATAAAGGAGATTCTGCTGTGTTGCATGTTTTAAAAATTCTTGTCTCTCGCGGCACATCGCACCGGTTGTAAATCGCAGTTCTGTACGATCCAAAGTATTTCTTTTTGACCGTCAATCCGTGAAAGCAGAATTCAGAAGACACGATGAAATCGCAACTCGCTGATTCACGCGATCGAATTAGCTTTCGCTTCGATCTCCACTCGTGCAATGAACGAGTTTTTGTTACGCGAAAAGAAACGAATCACGTGTTCTGTATGTAATGCATTCGATTCGCGGAATCGTCTAAATTGTTTAATGAAAGAATTGCAGGGAATTGATACAAGGGTATAATGTGATTTTGAGAGCGGATGCTGATTGTTCTGTGAGAGAAGAGAAAGTATACGAAACGAGCAAAAACCGTGTTAATCTGTTTTACCGCTGACAAAAACAACCCGACGCGACGCGTCATTGACTGGTAATTGTGGCTTATGTATCGACTTTAAATACTGGGTCACAAGCACGCGGCAATTATCCAGATTGCTGGCAAGCCTCGGGTTCCTGGATGAGGAAAGCAAATTGCGAGATCGTGATACGGTTCTTCGGTCGGAACATCTGTAAAAGATAAATTAATTTCTTTTCGCGACGTTATTTCAGAAAATTGATGTTTTATGTAGATATAGATACATGGAATTATGTCTAGATTTCCTTTCTAAGCTTCTTATTATATCCCCTGCTTAATTTCATTGATTTCATGGGTCTTTAAAGAATGAGATATTATAAACTGCAATGTTATCCTTGCCATGAAATACTATGATCTAAACTCTAAACTAATGTAATGCAATGGTTGCTGAATCTTATTGTTGGTAACGAAAGCAAAATCCAAAAATCTCAAAACCATTAACGAAACCATGTCTTGTGTACACCATGCAAAGTTATTCACGTATTGCCACTCATTTTTCTACGTCGCCAGTGGTACTCTTCTAGTTCTAATTTATCTTTCTTCTAGATCATTGAGGAACGAAAATATATATAGTTCTCGCTTTATCAACGTCCACTTTCCGAATTTTTTGCTTCATTTCAAATTTGTCTTATGTTAATTTTGAAATACATAAAGTTTAGTCAAGTTTAGTCAATAAAATCTTTCCTTATCTTTTAATATTCGATCTATATTTTATATATTCCTCCTTACGAACGTAACTCTTGCTTATAACATTATTTCTAAGAGAAGTATTCCGGCTTTTCGAACGATCGTAAAGATGGGAAATACCTATACTTCTCAATTTTGATATTTCAACCAAACGCTATTAAATCATTAACAACATCACGAAATTATAAACTAAAATAAAATTGTTGGAATGCTTCATGTTCTGTAATCCTAAAATATGTAAAACGTACAAGTTCCATACTTTCAACTCGAACTAAGTTCTTTGTGACACGTGCACGAATTCCGATAGAATTAATTATCGTACAGATGCGAGGAAGGTACCGCCCAAAAGCGTAAGAAACACGGTATTTCCTTCGAAACGCAATTAAAGCGATGTCACGGTGGTACGTACGCGTCGTAAAAAGAAACAAATCGACCAACTAAAATTTTAGGGGCAAGTTTTATGCTTCGAAATAAAACCGCGCGCCGGTTTCCAGCGAGTTTCCTTCGGTCAGGAAATTTAAATCTTCTTCGAGACGAGCACGTGCCTTTACGGCTGATCGTAAAAATTGTCGAACGGCAAGAGTGGTAAGCGTGGAACGAGTGTGCTACGGTTTAACCAAGTTTACGTAACGCGGAATCTCACGACCCCGTTTCCTCAGAAGTGTCGCACGAAACTCGTATTACATACCTTTACGAACTTTCAGAAACTTTCGAGCCCACTTCGAACGAAATACCAAGTTTTATGGAGTATGCATGTGCTTGAAAATCGATTCTATCTAAATGTATTTTCCAAACCTGTACGATTTTCAAAAAATTTGTCGAATTTCCTACTAAAAGATCTGCAAGTTGAGAAGATAAATTTTAGATTTTGAAATTTCTATAAGTAAGTACACGTGAAAGTTCTCTTTTTCAAGATTTGTATCTTTTAGAATGCGAATGCTTTAAATCTTCGATTGTAAAGAATTTTCGGCGGGAAGTTTGATGTATCGAACCACCTTGATAACAAAACTAGACCAATATTTGCACACTATGAAATGTAATCTAAAACTAGAAATGTTCAACATATTATAAGTATCTCCATGATTCAAAGAATTCAAACTTGTTTGGAAAAAGCTCATAAAATAACATTTACTCAAAGAAACTATCTTTATACTTCGTTACGTAAAATGTCACAAAGGTATGTACGTGTAAAAAAAGTAAAAAATTTTCTAGTTTAACAACAATTCCAAAAACAAAAAGATAGAAAGGCGCGAGAACGTATTTCCAGCAAGGTTCCCGTTCTCTGAGATGTCAGAACTATGTGACAGAGGGATGCAGAAAGGTGTCTGGTGTTGTGAGAAATAACGGCTAAATATTTTCTTTGGAATAGAATCGACGACAAGCGGCACAATAACCAGGACAATGAGAAACTTTTAACGCGGCCGTACGACAAGCACGTCGTACACGCATAATCCGCGGGGTTTCCTGCCGCTATCTTCGCTCGATCTTGATCCTGGATCTCCAGGTTCTAGATCGCTCCAGATACGCTCAGCTTCTTCACCAGCTGCTCCAAGCGGTTCGAGTCGAAGACTATATCCTATGGAATGATGAAAAGAAAAAAGACCGCCAAATATCTCCAAATTCTGAAAGTCGAACTTGATTATTTTCCTTTTACTCTCAGCTGATCTTTCACTTATCAGGACTACATTCTTTTCGTTTATTCGATGATGGTAAACGCAGCTAAGTAATCTCTACAATGCGTAAAGTTTAGACAATTCGAATTTTGAATTCGAAGAATTAGTCGAGTAAAAATCGATAAATGGATTGAATTGGATATTTTATTAAGGTTCTGATTTCGAATGTAAAATTCATAAACAGTTCCGTTTCGACCATAAATTTCTACAAGACATAGAGTGGTCCTCGATCACAAAAGCTAAATCAATAATGCATGGTGTCCCATCAAGTATCTTTATATCCTTGAACGTCAACCAACCCATAAATCCGATCAAAAATATAGGGAATAAATAAACTCTATTAATCAAACTTGTTGAATCCTGATCTCGACTTCAGATGTCCGATGAACATTAATATATAATAACAATTTCCATAAAACCACGAAAAGATCTACAAGTCTATAAATTATTCTGTCCTAACACTTATAAATTGCCTGTTGTCCCAATCAAAACAGAGCATTGATCATAAGAAATACACGTATTGGAATTTTCTAAATCCATATCAATTCTCAATTTATAAAATCATCTAAAAATTTTACCAAAACGTTCATAATTATTCCATAACTTATAAATTCTTATAAAAAACAGATGAAAAACGCAATGATAAGCTGCAGATATTTTTTAAATTCATATTTTTCTGAATATAATTAAAAAACTGAAATTTGGCTAGAGAATTGTTCTATCTGTTAAATATTATAATAGATATAACAGTTTGCATACTTTACCACATACACAGGGTGGGGCAATAAAATGGTAACAATTGAATATGTATGTATCTCCGTTATTAACGATTTTTGTTTACGAAATTTTGTTTAGAACTTATTTCCTTTGTTAGATTTCAAGGTCATTGTTGTCTTTTTTCTAAATTAACAAAACGCCTTCCATTCAATAGGTTTCACAAAATAAAAGTTAAGTTATCTGCTAAACACTAATGACTTTATTAACTTCTTGTAGAAAATGCCAAGATCTATGTATTAAGCGACTAATGTATCAGAGAATATACGACTTCATTGAAAAAAACGACAATGACCTTTACATCTCATAAAAAATAAATTGGAAATATTTTATCTCGATTCATTCTTCGTTGCATGTGAGCCTTCAAGTATCACTTTATCTGGACTTTTTTCGTACGACCATTAGTAACGGAGATATTTAGATGCTGCCATTTAAATGGTCCACTCTATATAAATATGTATTTCTGTGTATTATGTGCATTCTCTGTATTTTCAAACCTTCAAATTTCCACGGATGGACACTATACAAATCTGTAGTCCGTCAATAATAAACTTCCCTAATGTCATATATGACACTAATTCTTCGCGTCTTCGGTAGCAAAGATCCAAGAAAATCATAGATCCGCGATCATCGAATCGCCCTGTCACGTTATCCTCTTTTTCTTCGTTGTCTCTAACAAGGGGCACGAGGGCCGAGTCCTGTTCGCGTGTACATGTACAACGAGCGCATTACGCGAGATTTAAGGTCACCCTTTAGCATCGACAACGTCCAAGGGCTTCCAGGAACAATGGCTGACCATTTTAAGAGAGAGCTGTTCCTCGAGGAGCATTTTATTCCAGGAGCGTAACGAGCGTTACACGAGGGCTCCACGAATCGTCTCGAGTTCCTGAGACGCTGAGGATTCCGATTCACGGAATGAAAGCGGAATACAAGAAGGGATTGGTGAAACCTCTCTCTCGCCCTGTTGGAATTCGAATTCGACCCACCGCTGTTTCACCGCAGCCGCGTGAATTATACGCGACAAAGGGGATGGAACAAAGGGCCAAAGCGATATGCAAACAAACGTTTCAATTATTCAACGCTCGCCGAGGCCTGGTCGTTTATTCGATTCCTTGAAATTACCCCCGATTACGGCCAGCAATGTGTCCCCGGACCGAATCTCGCTGATTTTAAAAGAAAACGCGCGGTGCTCCGTCCAAATATTTGCATAATTGTGAGAGAATTCGGCCGAACCCAACGTCACATCGGAATTCTCGTTGAATTCATAGGGTTCATCGTAACCTGGCGCTTTCTCCGAGTGATTTCGGTTGGAATGTCTGATGTTCTTACGGAAATTTTCTCCTCCCTAGGCGATAACTAATCATGAGAAGTTCACGAGAACAATCTTCATACGTTTCTAAATATCAAAATCTACAGTTACTTACATTAATATTCGGATACAGCACTATCTTTGTATTTGTTCCTTTATATAAGAGGAGATAATTTTAATGACATGTTGCTCAGTTTACAAAAATATGAACCACCTATGTATCGTAGCTTTGAAATACGTAAACAATGTCTTCCTAATAACAATATTTAACTGTACAAAATCCTAACAAAAAAGAGGTTGTTCCTTTTATTTCTTAAATTCGATGGTCTTTTTTCGTACCTTCTAATGATATCTGCAGCAATTAATACTAAAAATTATGCAGTCTTTACCCTAAAAATAAGATTGTTAGAATGAAATTCTTTACGTATTTTCGAGCTACGATAAATGATTTGTATCTTCACTGAACAAGTACGATATTTAAATTATCCTTTACAGTACAGAGATAATGCTGTGTCACAATATTAATGTGAGTAACTGCATGTACACTGGCTCGCCAAAGTATTTCAACGCATACCATAGAAATCTTTTCTGTCCATATTGTATGTGCCATATAAAACATTTTGGAATTTTATTAGCACTGGAATGAGACCCAGTAACTATCATACACAATATGTATATATATTGTTATTATATATATCACAACAACTAACATTTCTTAACATTATTGCATTTAACGGAACTTTGACTTCCTCGTCCCTCATTATTCAATAATCAAGTTTTGCGACGTGCACCACTTTTACATTATTTTTATATTACTTTTACATTAAATGACTCATATATACCTACCTATATATGTGCCTTATATTTAATCAATCAATTATCCATTACGTAGATTAATAAGCCTATATATTCAGTGGGATATATATATATATATTTATATTTATATATTTATATGTTCAGTGGGTATATATATATATATATATATATATATATATATATATATATATATACATGTCTCGTTAAAATGCTAACTGGACTTCAAAATGTTCCGTATAACGCATATAATGTATTCAGAAAGATTCCTACGAGTATTCAGGTATTCTCGTGAGCCTGTGTGTATAAATTGCTTCTACAGACTTTCGCCTTTTAATATTTCCAATCGTTTAAGACCTGACTGCAACATCCCGAACGATCCTCCACTCAAAAAGCTGATTATCGTTACTGAAGAAGAGTCTAAAAGTCTGGAAGAAGCAAAAGCTATCCAAATGCACGAGCCAGCACTCTTTTCGTTCGCAATCAGATAAAGTAAGACGTTGAAAAAGCACACAGGATTATCCATCGCAATCAGACTCGCCCATCTCTTCAGCAAGTGGACGAGTAGATCGGAAATCTGCTGTCTGACGCAAACACCGCGAAAAATCGAATGCTTTTACCTCGACCAGATGAAGATACGAACAACTTTTCAAAATGCTGTCTTAAAGGTTGACCTTTGAAGGATAATCGCGTATCGATTGCCATCCGGGTGAAATATCGCGCTTTCGCTGACGACGGCTCAATCGGCCCAGAAACGATGGGTCCTCGTGGACGAGAACAGTCAGTAAAAAAAAAAAGACGAAAGCAGAGGAAAAGTTGTCAGAGTATTAAGGTTACCGTTGCTCGTCGCGTCATGGCGTTCGTTGACGAGCAATTTTTCACGGTTCCACTCGGTGTCTCGCCAGTCTTCATCACTTTCACTAAAGGACGCGTGACACGGCGCATTGTCGCGGCTATTAATTTTACAAGACACTTAATAACATTCACGGAACCGCGCTTCGCGAAATTCGATAAAACAACGAGAGTTTGTTAAATTTTTGATCCCGTTGAAAAACCATGATTTATGGCTGAATGCTACAAAGCATTGCTAATGCAACTAAGAAAGAATTGACGATTATTTGAGGAAATGAGACGATGAATAATGAATACATATTGATAATCACTGTTTTGTGGAAAAGGGAAGCTTTAAAGAAAATTGGGAATATTGTATCTGAAAACTAGTAAATGTGTGAGTTGAGATATCGAAATATTAAAAAATTCAAATATTCGACATTATGAAAATTCAGAAATCTAGGAAAGTGAAATTTTTGAAACGCGGATATTCAAAATAACGAAAATATAAAACTATGAAATATTTCGGACAATCAAACTACTCTAATACCTGGCACACGAATACCGTTACTTCCCTCAATACGTCATCTAAACTAATCGATTCAGATTCACAGTTAAAATTTGAAATACAGTCGTAATCTGGCGCTAGTTCAGGAATTACTAGTTAAACTTAAATTATTAACTAGTGTAGCAATACAGCGAAAACCTGCTACACCTGTACAAAAGAAGAAAATTACTAGTCCCCTAAATATTCGTTCGATGCGACCGTTTAGACGCAGTTAAGACTGGAAATACACGAATCGCTGATATCCCAACATTTCGAGCAGGTTTCTGTTGTTTCGTTGTACTTGACCACCTTGCGGCCTCGTTTTCAACACCTCTAAAACAGGATGTATGACATTAGCGATCAGGATTACGCGAGTGGAATAACGGGCTTCGTGGCCGGTCACCTTGATGCTGGTAATTTATGCTAATGGCCGAGCAGAAAATTTTAGGGGCCCTGCGAATTTGGCACCGGCTCGACCGCCTCTTCGATGATGATTATTAGATCTGGTTTCGATTCATCGAATATTATGGCGGAACGCCAACCAACGGGTGAGTATATTGCGTTGTTTTTAAGCGCCTGCTCCGACATCGACGATCACGATCGTAGAAGGCAATCGTCAAGATTTTTCAGTTGAATTTCTTTATTTGGAAAATTTTATGCAGTCTGAATCACGAAACGCGTTATACTATTCTGCTATTAGCGGGCTAATCGACAATTTTCTTATCCGGTATAACATGATTCAAAGAGACGATCATTTAAGAGGATCATTGTAAATATTTTCTTAATCCCTTTTCCTTCGAGTATTCAAAATTACCTCCAATTTTCTAGGGATGAACCTATAATTTTTTTTACACGCACCTTTTAAAGGGTATTAAGAGAAATTCAATGAACATCATAAAACAAATATCCTTTTTCCATCTGAACCAAAGGAGCATTTAAAAAATAATCTAGTTGAAAGAATTTTGCATAATCGCTATTTTAAGAATTTTACATAATGCTTGAATATCGCTATTGAAACATCGTTTAAATTAAGATAAAGGAAATTTTTTGCGCTTTTTTCGGTTCGGATGGAAAAAAGATATTTGTTACAATATTTGTCGAATTCGTTCCAATATTCGCTAAAAGACACGAGTAAAAATATTATAGGTTCATCTAATATGAAGATATACAGGTAACTTTAATAACTCCGAAGTAAGGGGTCGACAAAAAATTTATCACGATCATCTTAAAACTCTCTTCGAATCGTGTAATCATGTAATGACAAACAAATTTTCGATCGATTAAGAACAGAATAATCTATGTAAGCTGATCACGTTTCGTGGTTCATCCAGTATAGGATCGTTTCTGAGAAGATACTTTTAATAAAAGTTGTAACCTTTAATTATCATAATTTGATCAGTGCAAAATATACTAAAAAGAAATTTCAGAAAGAAAGGAGCTCATATTGATGTAATGGAGATGTTGAGAAAACTCGACAAAGTAGAAAATTGCGGAGAGTTCATATCGAACTAACGGAAGCTGTCTAAAATTGAAGGAACCTGTAAAACAAATTTTTATTCGCCGAAATAAAATTTAAGGTATATTTTAAATAAGGTATATTTCTGTTACGAGTTCATTAAGCAAAATTCCACTTGTACGCTAAATATTTGGACAATAACAAATCAAATCAACCAGACATTATCCGGTAAAGCAATAGATTCTCATAAAAAGTAGCCAAGTTTAGGTGGAGTATCGAGTGGACTTTACCTGCAGCAAGGTATGGTAAATGGTCGAAAGTTACGGGGGCCGTCCCATAAAACGAGCATAAAAAAGGTCAATGTATGAAATTCATAATGGACGTCGGCCCTTTTCCAAGACGTTGAGCCCAGCGTGATCTTTTCTCTCTTTCTTTTCAATATGCCCCATCACTTCGTCATATGTAGATATCTATACATACATACGAGATAGTGCGCGTATCATCGACGAATGTATAATATAACGATGTATGAAAATGAAATCTATCGCGCGATGAACCAAGAAAGAACACGTAGATGTCGTAGACGCAGGGGGAAAGGATTGAAAACGGCGGGACTATTAAGCAAATTCGAAATTACGCTTGCAAATTTCGAAATGCAAATCGCTGGCGGGGGACGCGTCTACGCTTTTTGCGACTATAAATTTCCGCTTTAATTGGATCGGATTATTGTAATTCCGGCGGGGCTTATTTATGAGGCCGTTTCAGGCTTTAAACTTGTTTCCAACGGCAGCAACCACGGGGCCTCTTTATTCTCCTTCTCTGTTCGCGGGCCGTCTCAAAACTAAAAGGCCGAATCGGTTATTAAATTATGGTTAAAGCTCTCTCGCTCTCGTTTTTGTCGGCAGATGAGCAAGAGGCTTCTCTTCTTTCGCCTGTTTATGCATACCATGGACAGAAGCTTTGTTAAAGGCCAATTTATGGAAGACAACGTACGCATGCACACATGTGGGTAAAGAGGGTGTAACAGGGAGAGAACAGGTGAATTAGGATGGCCCTGTCGATGGCTGATTTTCGACGTATCCATCTCTTTTCGTGAACCAAACAAGCCGCCAGTTTCCCTCAGATTTATTATACATACATGTATATGTACAGCGCCACACCCGAACACTGGACAATGTACTTGACACCTTCGTAAAACGATACCGTCATGTGGTTCGATTAATTTATGAACAAGCGATTCTGCATTAATGTCACCTATATAAGAGACTTGCGAGAAGAGAAAAGGATTTCTAGTAAATTAGATGCGTGTTTGAAAGATTATTGCGCGAAGTGTTATTACGGACATCAAATAATTTGTTAGAGATTTTAGTAATATATAAATTACGAAAATGAATCGATACATCGATATTGTCTCTGTTACAACAGTAACGTTAACACATTGACTGCCACGTGAATTTGATACATATGTTATCCTGGAAATCGCAATTAGTCGAAATATACCAAGCCATAAATATTAATTTTTGCAAAATATTATACCGCACTTGTGCATTCATTTCTCTGACAATATTATCTAACGCGTAGTCACCTACGTCGTTGAAAATTTGTTCGTCTATACAATTTTTCTTATTTTATTCGTTCTAAAAAATTTAGTAAAAAGTAATGGTCACCGATGGCCATTGTAGCCAACCTGATCAAAATGCATTGTTAGGTATTTCTCCCTTATGGTTCCAATTAAATACTTTTTAATAACACCAAAAAAAAAAAAAGAATTTGTTCTCACAATCGCCAACCTAAGCTTCAATACCAAAGTTTCCAACCGTTGCGCACGCACGGTTCGATTCTCGCCAGAAACTTTTACTGCTCGAGAAAAAAGCCGTGAGCATACATAAACGGCACATTGTCCTCAGCTACTATTCTGCATGACTAAACATCCCGACAAAATAGGAACCCTTTTACAAGCCATCAATCAATAAATAAGAGAAGAGGTTGATTGTCGAACGTTTGTCCTCTTACTCTGACTTGTCCAACAATCTGGATGTCTTCCCATAGTGACTTGCACTAATAAACTCCGTATGTATCCGTTAGGGTGAACGTAAAGGATGCAGGAAATTTTAATGGCACCATTTCGTCCGTTTAAACACAATAAAGCGTCAACAGATCGCGTTGCGCCCTTCTTACAGAATTTACTTTCATTAGTTATACCGTTTTTTTTTTTCGCGAGTCATTACGATCCAATAATGTAAAAAGACATCTGGTCGAAGGTATCACATCTTACAAACCCTCCCGTTTACAACGAGCTGATATTCAAATGCGCGAAAATTATAGTGGCACCATGATATTCGAGTTTCATTGAATCGTTCTGATGATGGTTCCACGGAAAAAGGGTTGCTTCGATGAAATATTAAAATTCATGAGTGCTCGACTATCATAAAGAATCTCGACCGAATCGGAACACCTCCTGTCGATGCTTCTAATGACCCTTCTGCCGATAAAGTTACGCTTCTTTTTATAGAAAAAATTATCGCGTGCAGATGCTTGAGTTTATGCCGATGAATCGAAGCTTTATGCATCATAATGTATTATATTAATCCATGTATTTTCTGATACTAAAGAACATACGAATCACTCTACGTAAATAATTTTTCATCTAAAACTGAATTCAAGTACTTAATCGCTATCACGCGACTGCAGCGCGAATGTCATATATTTTACCTTGGAAGCCGCGATAGGTTGGAATATACTAAACCATAACATTTAACATTTGCAGATTATTGTATTATCTTTGCGCACTTTTTCTTTGGCAATACTATCTAAGTCATTCATATTGTTGAAAATTGTTTGATCCGTGAAATTTGTTATTTTAACAGCTCAAAAAAAAATTAGTAAAACGTGAATTACTGATGACTACCGTTGCAGACGGTGTGTTAACGACTGTTAATGTTCCATTACTTTAGAGAAAAGGATAAGACAAGAATCTTCGAAGAAAAATTTAACGTGGTGGCCCAAGATTATACGATCAAATGGACTCGTGCCAACTCGGAAACAGAAAATATGTAGACGAAGAAGCAAAAGGGAAATGGTTACATAAGAAAAACTCCGTTGACTGCATTTTGTTGTGTCTACTGCATAACACAGCTTCTCCTGCTGGTGTTTTACACGGGTCGGTGCATCGATTAACCTGCATTACGAGGGGTTCGCTACTAGTCATGCAGGCTGCATCGGTAAGTCACGAGTACAATGTGTATGGCAGCAAAGAAGAAGAAAACAAAAACCTTCCAATCTGCTGGATGCCTTGCAGCAACATACGATGTTTTTCCAAATTCTTTACAAATTATGCTCAAATTTAACGTAGCTTAAAATTCTATTGCACTCGAATTACTATCCTTTTAGATTTTTATAAGAAGACGTAATAATCCTTTTAATCTGCTAATCAAGAAGATGAATGAATTCATCATTGAAATTGCCAATCTTTATAAAATAAATCATAATATCAAATGACACTGAAATTTCATTGTACCATTTTGTCGGTACCATTTAAGAAGAAAGAAAAATCAGAATTAAAGTTCTAAAAAGAAATTAAAAAGATCGAATACTATCACAACAATCTATCGTTCTTTGGAATATGGAATCTCAATTAAGGGGGGTGTCCTGAATTAGAATGTTCTAAAACAGTGTCTTTTTGTGATTTTTTTAGAAGGGAAAGAAAGAAATGAAGTTATTGAATTTTGAGGTATGGTTTTATATATATTTAACGAATACAAAAAAAATTTTTTTAAAGCAAGAAAAAGATTATAACAGATTTCTAAGCCTATTTCATAGGCTGCAGTTTTCAGTCGGCGGGAAAGATCCACCTCGTAATTCTTGACCGAAACAAAAAACCAAAGAAAGATTAAATTATTATATACTTTTCTTCTCGATGAACTAAAAAAAAGGCAGAAAATAGCGTGAAATTAAAAATTTTGGCGGGTCTAAAAGAAAAATGTTTTATAAAAAGAAAAAATAATATTTAAGGTGCTACAACAATTATTTCAATAAACTTTTTGACGAACTTTTTTAGTTCATCGAGAAGAAAAATATATAATAATTAATCCCTTTTTGATTTTTTGTTTCGGTCAAGAATTACGAGGTGGATCTTTTCCGCCAATTGAAAACTGCAGCCCATGAAATAGCCTTAGAAATCTGTCATAATTTTTTTTTTACTTCAACAAAAATTTGTATTCGTTAAATATATATAAAATCATATCTCAAAATTCAATAACCATTTCTTTCTTTCCCTTCTAAAAAAAATCACAAAAAGACGCTGTTTTAAAACATTCTAATTCAGGACACCCCCTTAAAAGTAACATAAATTAAAAAATACAGTCATTAAGCATAAATTAACATAAACTGCCGACTAAAGACTAACATGCTGTCTCTGTACTAACCACTAGACGATAATCCTTCACGCTTCCACGTGCCATTTAAGCATCGAGCTGTCCTCTTACATCTTTGAAGCACCTTCCGTTCGTTAAACAAGTAGAGAAACAACTGACCAAGGCAACGTGTATTAATCTATCGAATGAAAGGATAAGGCACATGATGCACAGACAATTTCAAAACCAGCCAGACTGGCAGCTTAGTAAGATCGAAGACACATGTGTTCACCGTTCACCTGTTATGAGTCAGCTGAACCTAAAGACTTTGAATTCAAGTACATCATCGAGATGTTTTCTATCAGCAGGCTTCTACATAATCACGCGATATCCTGACCAGCAACCTCATGTATCGACGTTCCTCGATCGTGACATGGAACGCCGATCGCTCGATCGATCGTTATTAACTCTAACGCGATACACAATACGCTCTTTGTTCCATTTAAAAAATTTAATCACTTGACCTTGATGGTTGAGCCGCTTTGTTTGACCAGTCAATCTACTGCTCCGCTATTTTCTGCGAAAAAGTGTTTCCTTGCTATGTTTTGTAGCCATGAATATTCAATTCTTTGTAAGTGATTTGTAAATTTGATAAAAGTTATTATACGATGATTTTGAATAATAATGCAAAAAATAATTTTGAAGACCTCCAACGAAAATACATAATTATTGAAATATCTAGAAATATTAAAGAATTTATAGAGAGAAAACATTTCCTATGTCGAGAAATTCTACTTGTTAATTTTCTAGCCGTAAAGGATACTACGTGCTTCTACTTAACATTCGAACGAATAAGTTATCAATGAAAATAAAGATTCATAGTCCAATTAATAAAACGTAGAATACAAAATTGAACGAAGACGATAAACATGATTTACTATGAACCGCTGACCATAATTATAAAACACTGATCCTTATTTCATTTTCGTAATTAACAAAAGTCGTGCCAATTCATCATACCTCGTTAAAATCGAAATGATCGTTAAAATTACTCGAAAAGTAGGACCAAAATCTTCCATTTTCCAAAACCAGGGACGCCATTCCCTATCCCACCTAAATCTTCCATTCTCTGAAACCCCATGGCGTAACCTTGCAATCCCACCGTTTATAATCTTCAAACCTATCAGCACTTAGATTCACGATCCGGCATACGACACGAAAAAGTAGCGAATGGTTCGACCCGATTTCTCGACATCCACAATCCAGATTTCTTTCCTGATTCCCCCGAATGACCGTGAGCAAAATGACCGCGAACCCGACAAAGGGTCTAGCCGAAAATGTTGAAAGCTTAATTTATATGCGATTTCGCGGCCGTCCGCATTCTCACAAGAGAGACCAAGGAAAGGAGACTTCTTCCCCGTACAGGGAACTGATTTCGATGCAGCTATTTCGTGGCTGTTCTAGGCCACCCTTTCCATCGACTTTTTTCCCGAGCTCCGTGCCAGTACGCTTCCGATGCTAATAGAGCTCGATTTCTCGATTATTTTGCTAGGTTGGCCCATAGAGTCGGCGTCGAAACGAAGGATAGAAGGCGAACGATAGAGAGATAGAACGGCTGAAAGCCACCCGGGTCGAGGGTAAAATACCAGGAAGGCAGATGTCGGAATTCTATATGTCTCCTAGCGCAGAATTTACATCCTACGGCCCTTCCACTTTGCTCTAGGACCTTACGATCGATACTCGCTTTATTTAGCGAGGTTTATGGCCTATCCGCGAATGTATCGTTTCTATGTTTCTCTTTTCTTGGGCCTGAATAAGTATCGTAATGGGGATTCTATATGGGTGGGAGTAAGTGGAGTGTCGAAGGAAAACATCAGCGTTCAATTGGACGTGAATTTTGTATTTATTGAACGCTAGCTGCACCGTTCTACCTACTTACGTATTTTGCGATAAATTTTGTCTCCATTAGAGTAAGTGAGTAGGTAGTATTATATGGTGGAGACACGTTGCATTTGAATTTGAATTTCACAAGTCTACTGTGATAACTTTAGTTTCAAATGCGGTGTAGTGGTTAAGACATGGAAAGAATAAAATTCGAATAATAGCAAAAAAGATTTTTGGCCGACATATCTTAGGAGTCTAGATCTCTTGTACTAGATATAAAATTGACAGAAAACATCAGACAACGCTAAAGTTATTTCTAATTTATTTTCCATGCAGATCAGAAATATAAGGTCATATACCAGAAAGAATTTTATATATTCCGAAAAATAAATTTAATAAAAGATACCTATAAAAATTCGAAGAGGAGAAACGATAATACATCACATATACATCTTTTATACATACATATATACATATATACATACATATATACTTTTATACATCTTTTATACATACATATACATCTTTTTTCTATTACTCTTTTTATCCTCCAATCTTCACACTTTGGTAACGCACAGTTATAACAATCGAAACAAAGTATCATTTTTAATTTCACAGTGACTTCAACAATCGTCCCAAGCATGAGTTAAGTCGGTTAAATGAATGAGTCGGTAAAATCCGTTTAATATCATGACGCATCATAACCTAGTTGAATTTACATAACAGTTCGTTTGGTGGCACAAAAGCTAAACCGTCTAATGGTTGAATATTGTTATTCAAATGCCTGGTGGATACAACGACAACATAACTCGATAATCAGTCGATGATATATCTTATATTAATGACGAGTCGAGATATTATATGCAGATCGGATTATAGATTAGACGAAGTAGTGTTAAATGACGGCCTACCTGATGAAATTAATGAGAAACTTAATATCTTTGGTTGAAAACTAATCGATCGTATCGGTTTATTATGCACGAAAAGCATCGATCGTCTTGTGCTGATAAATCATTTAAATTCACAAAGAATCGAATTAGCTGTTCTTTACGTTCGTCTACTAAGAGGATTTGGTTTCGATGTTAATCCTGACGCACCTATAGTGGTTAGAACGAGAACGACGCAATGCGGTAGTTTTCTTCATTGTAATTCTAATGATCGCTATTGTCTACTTTGTGTGTAATAGAATATAGATGCGGAGAAATCTTTTCAAGTTAAAATCTTGGTTAAAATCTTGGTGTTAAAAGTTTGGAAGATCTGCTGGAAGATGATAGCTTCAGTAAAATTTAATAGAACAAATTATAACATATTTATATTTTACTGTTATCTTAATAATACTACTAATGTTAAATTTCAAATTCACGAATTTTCAAGTTTCAAATTTCCAAGCTATTGTATCTTCGATTCTCCAGAATTTCAAATATCCGATAACATATTACTTTATTTATTTATCGCATCATACATGTATATATGTGTATGTATATTGTTAAAAAAAATTCCAAATTTTTCATTTCCAGGCCTCTATGTTAAATAAAAAAAATTCACCGGTCTCGAATCGATCATGCGAGAGATCGTATTCCCTGGTGCGTCGTCTAAAACGCGATATAAAATTCATACACGCTGCAAGCACGATATGCCATCATAAAATCGCGTTATACAGCGTTGCATATTTACCAGACCAGAACAAAATCTAGCTGTATAAATTTCAACGGCGTTTTTTACGAAGACCGCCCCTCAGACCTAAGCAAATCGAGCTGAAAAACGAAAGGGTGACATCATAAAGATCCCATGTGTCATGCCACACGTGTCACTAAGCAACGATACCAACTTTTTTTGCTGGTTATACGTTGCCTCACCTGCCCTATCCATTTTTCCCTCGTTATCGTTCAATTCATTTAATTAGTCACATATAACAATACCGATCTCGCGACACCTCTTTGTCATCTCCTACCTTTTGTCTCCTTTTTTCATTTTCCATCTTGTTTCTTTATTATTATACGTTTGATATAACGTACAGTATCGATTCTATGCATTCGATAACGTCCACCGAAAAAAATTTCACGCACTTGCAACCAACCGCGTATTTTTTTGCTTTATAGCAGCGAACGGTTGATCGATCACACATGGCTGGTATAAAAATTTTTCACGACCGGGATACCGCGTTCATTTGCATCGCGATTCGGCTTATAGTTTGTACTTTATTTGCACAAGCACCCGGAGAGGATAACGCGTTTCGTTTACGGTTGGACGAAAGGCAATCTGGTCGACAGGTATGCCTACCGGTCGGCACTATTACAGGAGCTCTGTGTTACAGTTAGCCTTTTATTAATTTAAGTTTCTTCTCTTAAAAATCATAGAAATTGATAACTGTATGTAATTGTGCGATCTGTGTTTACTTTTGCAACATTTGCAATCTCTAATGAACATGTTCTCGATTGAAACGATCTGCTAAAATGAAACCAATATATAAAGGTCCGAATACATAAATGCTAATAATTCCAATATAATCATCGTTCGATTCGTAGAAATTGAGAATTGTAGATAATTGAGCAATCTATATTAACATCTGTAACAATTTGTAATTAGTAATTCCTAACAATGACGTTTTGAATTGAAACGATCTGTTACGCCACGAGGCTTACCACAGGCTGTACTTTCTAATCTCTAATCGTCGCTCGCGGTCCTACAATGTCGCAGGCAAACCGTCTTATCTGCCCGCCGGATTATATACAATGTATCGACAAGAGCATAGTTGTCGCCAAGCAGCGAGCTCTAGAAACGTCGATTTTTGACCGTTACGTTTTTCACACTAGAAGAGGCATATGTGATCATAGGCGCGAGCGGTGGCGTAACCCGAGCATAGTGGGGGTCGTCTTCCAAATGAGACAAAGGAATAATCGAAGGGCGTTCAGTTCCTTCTGACGAGTCAAACGTGACATTTCGACAAATCTGACGAGCAAACGAATTTATCTAGAGATATCGCAAAGTCGAGTCAAATTTCTGTAACATCTTCATCATATTATTGTAAAATATATTGTTCTATGTTAACCTGTTAATACAGTGTTACATTCATTAAACCACCTCTGTTATCCTAACCGAAACAGGGGAACGACTATTTCGCGGCGTCGATTAACATAATCGTAGCGAGAATTTACGCCTCTCGCTGACGCGTTCTCCTAGCGACCGCGTCTCTCCGCGAACGGTCGTAACACGATCTTCCGAATAAAAAAAAATGCAACGAGATCCTAATACATAAATCTAATCTGTATTTAGAGTGGGGATATTTATGCAAATTTATTTCTATTTAATTTCTATTTATTATTATTAAATATCGTAATAAATACACAACACGGCCAAATTTTCCATAAATGCATAAAATTTCGCATATTAGGATTTATAATAAATCCTAATATGTGATCTTAATATAATTATTGCTCGATTCATTTAAAAAAGGAAGTTTTCATACAAATACTTTTAAAGCATTATGGAAAACATCACCGTTTTCTATTCTACATGATTATAGCTGAATGATGAAATGTGATTTTTTCAAATGATTAGAACGCAGCTTTATAAAGTTATAAGTTATATTTTATAACGATCCACAAAACGTCCAACGGAACGTACTTTCAACCTATGCTATTTTAAGAGCCAGCAGTAACGCAACTCCTCCTTAAGGTCCCGTGAAAAATTAATCGGAGGCCATTTTCTGGTCGACCTCCGTAAAGGGATATACTTAACGAAATTATCGAGCGCGCGCGCGCGCTGCCCTTCGCGTCTATTCCCAGACTGATTCCATCCTTCCACGTGGAACTCACGATAATTCTAGCCTGCCGGGACAAAATGGGCCGCAAAATGGACGCCCATTAATGCCACTAATGATGCGTCCTCTCGCTTCACGATTTTCATAATACCTTACAAAGTTTGTATTTTATAAATATCCATATTCCCAAAAATTCTATGATCCCTGAGTAGATCCATGGTCACGATCGCCTCCACGAATCTCCCGAAGTTTTACATTGATCCATTTTAATTTCGATGCAAGCATGTCTCTCTGTCCCAAAAACACGCGCAAAAACTCTCGCAAATCCCGGACTTTATTCGCTGGTAAATCCCAAAATATCACCGCTTATCTTAGTTTCTTCGTGAAGGAACTTTCCTGCGTGTGCCTTTGTACGTGGTGAAGAGAGGCGGAACATTTCAGAAAGAAATCGAAATCGAAACGGTTCGCGCGCTTTCGACTGGCGGCAAATGAACGGTCCGAGAGTAGGCGTTGCATCTCCTCGCGAATCGTCACGTTTAACACATTGACTGCCACGATCGTTATCCGTAACCCACGTTCTATTAAATTTTTTAGAGCAATCGAAATAAGATAAATTTCATAGACCAAACAGTTTTCAACAATGCGATGAACTCACAGTGCTCTGTAAAAGTTTCCAGGCAAATAGATTTTTCATTTTATATTTAAGAAACGGTATTTTAAAGAATTTTAAGTAATATCATACAGCTATACATATAACAGTGTTTGTGAAACATACAATTTTCTGTTACTTATCAGGTTCTTATATCCATTATTTTACTATTACTATTAACTACCGACCTATTATTATACTTAAAATTCCTTTACATATCGCTTCTTGAATATAAAGATAAAAATTCATTCATCTATTTCATTCGTATATTTCAATCTATTGCAATTCTCAGGGAAAAATATCGAAAATTCGCGTGGCAGTCACCGTATTAAACGGAAACACGTGCGCACTTTGCTGGTGGGCGTTGATTTACGCGTCTCTAATTGTTATACTTTGTACGGAACCGTCAATTAAGCGGGTATAGCTCATTCGCGTGTCTTTTCTGGCCTATCATTGTCTTGCCTCTCCCTTATAGCAGATCGTTAGATACAGCTCGTAGAGAATGCTACTACTTGTTCCATCGTACGAACGCAACAAGGCGGCTATACGTGCACGGCACACAGAGAGGAGCAAGACACGATGTCTCCACGACTAGGTAGAGCCTGTCTAATGGGAGGTGCACAAACTACGTAATTGCTCGAGATTACAGGCCCGAGAGTAGACCTCCTCCGTGAAGGCAGCGTGTTCCTTCGACGGTAGTTAAGCTGCCTTTTCCCTCGTCGTTCAACTATAATTACCGCAAGGTGCAAACTCGGAAAATTTTTCTCCTGCGCCACGATCGTTCCGTGTAATGCCAGGCTGCATGGTCGCGGTATTGTTTAATGGGACGTTAGAAAAGGCCAAGTTCCCTTTCTCGAGATAGACGTTTAAATCTAACGTGGGACTGACTAGTTATGGAAACAGCCTGACAGAGTAATAAATAACAGGAGCGTTTAACCTGGAAGGTTCATGGTGAAATTGTGCCGAGAGACACGTTAAACGGATGAATCTCAACGCGTTCAATGCTACGTTAACGCGTTACAATTCCAACCTCAATGACGAAATTTTTTTCAATTTTTTTGCTTGAAAAGCTTTCAAACTACTGAAAACGTACGTTGAAATTTACTTTGGAAATGTGTGTTGAAATTATTAATTTAATCAAGAATATTGCAAAATAACAAAGACACAAATTATGTCTGTATCACAAGAATAACAAACAAGATTTAATTACCGACCGTTTCCGGAGACAACCCTTAGAAATGTCGACAAAGATTGTAGGAACGAAGCAAAAACCATTGAAGACGGTTACAGCGATAAACGATCGAGCATGAAGATCTAAAACGGTCGCCGTGTTGCCCGACCGTAGGCCGCCCGATATATGTATGTTTATATATCGATTTCGTCACACAGGAGCACATTCTTGTTCGTATATATGTACTCGACCTATTCATATATTTACTTATATGTACTATATGCATATGTATATCGACTTCGCACTGGACGTGTTAAGTGTTAGGGAAAATTTGCGGATGAAATTATGTATTTATATAGTTATATCAATTGAATATAAGTCTCTCTTATATCATCAATATCAATATCAAGAATATGCGATTCGAGAGATTATATAAGACATTATACACTTATTATGTTTTAAATTTTTGTTTTTGTAATGTTCGTTTTTTGAAAATTTATAATGGAAATATTCACAACGGAGCAACGATTAAAACCTTCAAAAAATTAAGCCTCGATTACTCTTTGTGATATAACGTTACACCAAACTGTAGTTTTTACAGAATGCAATTCACATTGATAAACAAGTCCAGCGTTTTACATTTTTCAAACAAAAATTTTAAAACATACGACAAGAAAAGTATACGGTTTTAAATAGGAGAACGACATATGGGGCACCCTATAGAAATTAAAAAAATATGGGGTTGCACATTATATAACTAATCGTACCATTATTTATTCATCTTTTTAATCTATATAGCTAAGAACAAGAATCTATTCTTGTAATAAAAAAAGTGAAAATTTACAGATTTATGATGTTGGGGTAAAAGAGACGATATTACGTTCATGATATTATATAGATTTACTAAAGAAGCAATGATGAAAGAGTCTTATACAATTACCAAATCCTTTTGGGATGTTATAATAGTAATAACAGTGTCAAATTACTCTAAAACAGCGTTCGTATGATCGATATTATTGTTAATATTTCAGAGTTCTTTTTATTGACAACGTATCGCCTAGATCTAGACTCCAAAGAGCCCCTTACGTTCGATGTTGTTGAGAATCTTAAATATTGACAAAAATATAGGTAATAATATCGACGTCGATAACGATCGCTCCGTAATGAACCGACAGTCTAAGTTCACCAAAAGACTTTAAACTATTCTGTTGTAGTACGAGAGATCGTTCACGCGTAATTTAATGCAATCGAGCCATTTTAAAGCGTAAGGACAGTTGAAAAAGACAAGACAGGCGTGTAGATTTGTAGAAAAAATACGTGTTTATTTGTTGATGTTCTATTACAGATTGATGATAGAAAAAATGATTAGAATTAGGCAAGTTGCTGGCGGTGGACACTCGAATTTTCTGACTTGGAATTTTCTCGAAATGGAGAGAATGGAAAGAATAAGTAATTGGTGAGTGCATGTTTCGAAGAAAGAGGAGTCTAATCCTTATGTACCGATCACATCAGGTAGCAACAGGCCTTGGAGCGACTGCACGCGACATTCCGTTGTCCGACTAACGGTTCACAAGCAATAAAACAATAAAAGGCGCTGTGTTTAAGAAAAGAAAGAAAAGTATGCCAATTCCGAAAAATTCAGCGTCGTTGGGTCTTCCTTGTTTATAAATCCTTAAACTATTTCTTAAAACTCGATGTCTTCATAATCGTATTGTTGCGCTGCAACAGATTCCAATCTTCAAGCGACCGAAAACGTCAAGATGTATATTGATCAAGCAAGGAAGCTTAAACGTCTCGTTTAGCTGTTTCAATATGTAAGATGATACCTGCGTCGCATTCTATATTTTCCAAGCGTGTAGGCGAGACATCCTTATGTATGCTGATTAGCTTAAAAATGGGATTTTTGGCGCCTGGATGACTGTGTCTTGGACGGACGTTCGTAATCGACTATGGAAACTGAAGTTTTTCAGAGGGTAGCAAGGGGTTTGTTTGGATTTTATAATGGGATTCAAGTCTCGTGCTGGCGCAACGAAACATTCAGATGCTCGTTATTCAACGCTACAATCATTCAACGGAAAAAGACATTGTTTCAATGGATTTTCGATAGGTCACAAAGAATATTAATCGAGGGACCAGCCAGACAAAATCTTTCACAACAAGACTGATTAGATTCGAGATTTTAGCTACATCATTTTACCTACAATACACGCTATATTTGAATCCGCTGAATACAAGTATGTATGAAAAGAACTTTAGAACGTTGAAATTTTATGAGATTCTAAACTATTATGAGCGCAAGAAAGTAAATTTTAATTATATGTAGTAGGGAAAGATATTTTGACATTATTTAATTCTTTAAAATCATTAAAAACAGATACTTTCATTTATTTTATCGATTCAAAATAACTGAATCATAATAACTAAGGAATATGTCTGATGAAAGATATCGAAAATAGTAGAGAGTTCTGCAAACAGCAACATAAAAGTGGTACGAAATGAGAGAAACAATAAGCTCATAATTCGCTCATAAAAATGATAAAGAGTCTGGAAAATTTCCCAAATTGAAACACCGTAATATCAGAACTCAAATATTTTTTAAAACTTCACTCACCATTTGTAGATCGAAAAGTCATAAAGTTGCAACATCCCGACCATTTACCATACTCAGTCTGCAAACAGAATGAATAATACATATATTAGTCCGTTATAGTCGTTTAAATTTCTTCCAGATTCTAATGTTTAACAAATTTGATGTAGGCAGAAAATTATACTTGATTCCTTTGAATTATATCAAAAGCTTCTCACATAACCTAGTCCTTCCGTTTAAAACGACGAAATTCCAGGATGATTGCGCGAAATCACGGGAATTTTCTCCTAACCTTACGATTAAAGCAATTTAAAATTAGTCACCGAACGCGATTATGTGTTTAAACGCGGTAATTCCGGTTCGATTGGTCAGAAAGAATTGGTCAGAAAGAAGAGATACGCGTGGATTTAGCGGGAAGAAAGAGGTTATCGACGAAGATTTTGGAACAGACAGCTGCCACTTACGGTGGCGTCACGACTTTCGGCCCTTCGGGACCGTTCTAGGGACTTCTTTTCCCACCCTGTAATTTCCGCCTTCCTTGAAACGGGATATTTTCTAAAATTGCACATTCTGGATCACCATCCTGCAGGCGTTGTGCCGCTGCGCCGCGTGGATCGCTTTCGATCGCTATGCCCTTTTAAACCGTTAAATTAACGAATCCGCCGCGCGATCCTTTCCCTCTTTCGGAAACCCTTGCATTTCCACGAAAAAGCGGCAAATATCTGAGAGTAACGTTAAATCGTCCTTTCTCGAGGAAAATTTCGGGGAAAGTTTATGATGGGTGGTGTTATCCTTTCTCCATATTTCAGAAGAAGAGGGTAATGTAGAATATGGCAAAAAGAAAAAGATGTGTCTTTATTGACACACGTATGTTAAAAGACTGACGAGATAATAAAGAAGCTAAGAATTTTGGGTTCATCAAAATTATTCTTGGCGGAATATTTTTTGAATAAAAATCGATGTGGCAAGTCTACTATGGAAGCAAGTATGGAAAGCCTTTTAATCAGAAAATCTTCTAAAGGAAAGATCATAAAGCACAAAACGCTTGTCCCTGTAAAAGAGTCAAACTTTGAAACGGAAGATCAATATCATCGGAATAAAAGGTTTAAAAAGGGATTAGTCAGTAGAAATAGGTTTATCGGTAGATCTCCACAGTAGCCCAAAATTAGGAACCAAACGCAGAACGCTAACATTTTGTTGCTGAATTATGTATTTGAATGAATCAGAAAAAAATTTGAAACAGATGTTTTCCTCGTTTTTAAGAAAATATTTATGTACCCATTTTCTTCCTCACCAATGTTTTAATAAAAGAGTCATAAACAAAATACAATGGTATTATACTTTTTAAACAATTGCAGTACATCAAAAGAGATGACAGCGCGACAGTGAAGCACGAGTTATATATTTGCGGAAGAAGATGAATCATCTCTCGCAAGTCGATGTCGAACAACGCAAAAGCAAGATAAAGCTTCTTTCGATGCGTTCAGCCAGTCGATTACACAGGCAAGCCGAAGCGTAAAACGTTGTACGAAATCCAGACGTGACTAATGTTAACGCATTTCGTGCAGGAAATGGCCCCGCTCGAAACGACCAGGCTTTTTTTTCATCCTCCTCCGCCCATCGTCCTACGTTCGAAACCGGATGGTGTTCCGAAAAAGGGAGTGAAGCACCAAAATACGATCAACGAGCATTCTTTACCACTCTGCCGAGTATTACCTTTAAGAAGAACAACGTAACACTAACAATAGTCAAAGGCTACAGAACAAAATTGTTCACCGTTTTCTTCGAAGTTAAAGCTTTTCAGAGAATGTTTAGTCTGTGATATAATCTTTTTTGTGAATTCTAGGATTCGTTATAAGTAGACCGCGGATATTTATGTCCTTATAGGAAATTAGAAATTGCAAGAATACAGAAAATGCACAAAATATGTAAAAATATACGAAATATAGAAAGTACAGTACCTATTTATTAGACTCTAAATTAATAAATTTCTATTTCCACCTAGACTCCATTTATTTAATTAAGTTTATAAAAATCTGCATAATTTAATTGAGTTTATAAAAATTTGCATAAAAATCTGCGGCTTAATTATGAAACAGTGATGAAACAGAAAATGTTCTATTATAAGATTTTCTACAATTAATATTTCTACCTAACTCCCAATTAAATGTATCTTATATAATTAATAAAATACGAATCTCAAATATAAATAATCGCCACGAAATGGATATTCCAATCGAGAGATATACTTTGTTGACATAATTTAAATTATTTTTCTGAACCATCCTTAGGCCAATGCACAGCGCGCAAGAAAATAATTCGATCTACTTATGGTTTCCCGTATTCATTGTTCGATCCTACGTTCCTGGCTCCTGGAAGCCGAAGAGCCAGCCGGTAATGGTGCTTGGTTACAATCCCATCCGAAAATATTGGATTACAAGCTTTGACATTTACCGACCGATCGTCACACGTCATTTACACGCTATTCTAGGTTGAAATTTCATGATAGATTCTCGAAAATTAATGTACCGTACTGTGGTATATTGCTGATTATGGTAAAGTCGATTAGGGGATTGTAGCTCAAAATATCGCACGATTATTTGTAAAATTCGAAACAATAATTTCTATCGACCATTATCAGCCTATGAAAACAATTAGTTTAGAATAACTGCAAATGAAAGTGTCATGCGAAATATAGTAATTATAGCATGTTTCTACAGAGGTGGGTTAACAATCTAAGATGTAATGTTTGTAAGCTCTATAGTGATTATTAAATAATTAATATAATTAGTCAAACTAGTAAGATCCTTAATTATGCAAACAATATAAACTCTCCATGCTAATGTACTTAAAATGGAAACAATTGTAACTCTCTTGCAGAAAATATCGGGAAATTTTTTTAATTTCAGGGAATTTCAAATTCCGGCACTGCGACGATTGATTAAGTCCGAAATATTAACACAACAAGTTTACAAAGATAGATACGAAGATAATTATTTACCGAGCTGGATAGATTACTGATGCTGATAGCGGCTGATCAGGACCGATTCCCGAGAGTCGAAGATATGAACATTCAAACGAGTCCTCTTGGCTGATAACGAACGAAGGAGAAGTCTCATCTCTCTTCAAATTTTATCTGACTCATTTATAATGAGTTGTAATTACATCAGAATAAATGTGTTATTTAAATTACATTTCTACATGAACTACATTTTTCTTATTCGGATTCACTCTTTCAGGCACTTTCATATAAATGTTCTCTGTATGCTGTCCTTTCAAAAAAGCTGTATTCGCGTTGCACTACCGAATCTTGAGCTACCTTTTGGTAGCTATTGTAAGAAGGGCGCACATAGGATCATATCGCATAACCGACAAAAAGGTTTTAAATAGTCAATTTCCGCTTTCTGGAAAAAGCCTTTTGCCTTTTTTATACGCGTCTGAACGTGACGTGTCTCAAAGTGCCACTGTCGTGAACCTTACACATGCATATGTATCTCTGACAAGCACTCTTTTTCTTCACTTAAAACCGCACAGAAAACGGACATTTTGGGATTAATATGCTGATGCTGGTTTTCTATTTCTTCCTTTCTTTTCGATATAGGCAATAAATGCACTCACATTTTCGGATATATCCATTTGATTTTCATACGGGTTTAATTTCTTCCGGGAGTCCTTAATAGAATATCCTTTTTTCTAACAATAAAAACATTTAGTTTCCTTCGTATCTTGTCTCCTTGTTTCGTCACGTTTCGATTTCTCGATGCTCTTCATGGACGGTTTGTGTTTTACACGCATGACAGCAAGAGGACTTATGACATCATCGGCAACGAGCATGCGCGACTCTTCCTTGAGAAAACGTTGACAAACTTTGATAATCACGTTTGTTGCTCAGAAGGAATATTCATTTGACAAGCCATGTTCTCGATTCTAGCTATGTGTTGGGAAATTGATGCGTTATGATCCATTCGCTATTCCTGGAACTTTTGCATGAGAACCAACCTATTAGAAGCGGTTTTCTGCTCGTGTATACTGCTTAATTTCATTCGTATTTCAGCAGTATGCAAATGTGTTGCAAGTGACTAAATGCTTTAGTTGAGAATATTCAATCGTGGTAAAAATAATACACATGACTTTTGCATTATTCATTGGCTATACACCTCGTCTCTTGGCTACATTTTACATCATTCACTGGCTCAGTCTTTATACCGTCGACGATCTCTTTTACGTCGTTCGCTATGAAGACGGTATTCACCTGGAATTTCCTAAGGCGGAAATTCGTTCCATAGAATTATTCATATGCGCTTCACTGTGAAACTAATATACTGAATATCGAATCACTGAACAAATGAGAAATCTTACGTAGACGAACTGATCAACTATGGCGATTTCAGCACGTGTGTGTCACGGTTAACGAAGGTTTTCCTCTTTCGGAAATTTCACGATTCTTATTCCCAGACTATTTTGCGCAATGTCAGGATGGTTGGACCCATAACCTGTTAAATTATTTATAGTTTGTATAACGGATAGTTTTGAGAGATTAACGGATTGTAAAGTTTACAGAAGAAGGGGAAACTTTATTATAATATGTACGAATATATCGTAAGGAACGAAAAGACTGACTGACACATGAGGCACTGTGCGCGACCAAAAACAGAAGAAAAAGATTACGTCGATGTTGGTTAATAGGATCGCGTCTGCTGTAGATAATACAGAAATTGAATAGGAAAAGATATATATTTCAACAACTTGCGTAAATATCCGCATTCTAATTATAAATTAGGATTTATGAATTTGTATAAACATCCACAGTAATTTTCTAATAAATAAGTACTTCAACTAGTTCAAACAAACCCTTTAATAATCAAAAAGATCTAAAATCCTTAACATGTGTCCTTTCGTAAAAAAAAAAATCCAAAAATTCCTACTACTTGAACAAGGGTCTGCGATCAAGATACCATTCTACATAAAACGAAAAGGTGCCGGGCATAGCACGGACCCGCGACAAGGAAGATTTACCGTACCAAGGGAGATGATTTACGCATGGAAATAAAAAAAAAGGTTTACAAGCAGGACAGTTTCTGGCGCCTGGGAGAGTTCCGGGTCCTCGCGAGCGATAATTTCGATTGAAGTCACGGGGGCGAGATTTCCTGTTTCCGTGATTCACGACCCCGACGCGTGACGGGTGCTTCCTGGCGCCTACGACACCACGTATCCCACGCCGTCATGTCCAGGATATCCAGGAGCCAGCCAGATATCGGCGCGACGCGTGTCTCGACGCCCATCATCGTTTTCCAACGATTCGTATGCAACCTGACCAGCGTCACCAATTCATTAATAAATGGTTTATTGCGCGGCAGCTCGTATTCACTCCTGTCGCGGGCATCGATGCGACGAAGATTCGACGCTTCAGGAAGTCGTGTTTTACAGGGGTCGTAGCTCAGACTACCGACCGCGACATGGTCGGACTGAAGATGAAAAGAAGTTAACTAATTGGAAGTCTGTAAACGTACTTAAGATTTGGGAGTGGTTTGGGTGAAGCTTTGAGATTAAAGATGATTTAAAAGAATTTAAAAGAAGATGATTGTTGTATTGTGTAGTAGTATTGCCTATCCGAACTAATAATAAGAAGAAAATGTTCGAATAACCAAATATTCGGATAATATTTCGGATAATAAAACAATTACTTTTCTAATATCAAATTTCAAAATTTCTATTCAAAATATTCCCTTGAAAACCTTAAAACATACTTCCTCACCCAACTTCTCGCGTCAGATCGCATTTTTTACGTTTCAGAAGCCGCCTTCTATTCGCATCCATCCAGAATGTTCGGTTGGCCAGTCGAGCAAGGCCTAGTTATAAATATTCTTTTACAACTTCCTATCGTCTTCCTATAAATCTCCATGCAACGGCCTTCTTGAAACCTATCCTACCACCATCTTTCGCAGGTTTCGAGGAGGACGGGGGCCCTATATTGGCCAGCCATTTACCCGGTGTAAACGTCTCTCGGGACGGTAGATGGGGGAGGAAAGGTGCGAGAGGCAGCCAGGCTCGTTGGAAAGGGGCGTAAAAGGGTCGGGGGCACAGGGGAGCGCCCGCGGGTGCGGGTGTCATTGTTGATATACAACGCGGTAAGTACGCGATAAGTAGACCCCATAAATTCAGCCAATCAGACGAGCCGCCTCGCGCCAAGCCCTGGCCACCCCGTTTCCCCACGTCCCCTCTGCCACCCTGGCACACGTGGCAGCCGCGTTACTTATGTGTAGGCAGCCGTGTACAGTGTACAGGTCGATCCACATTACGCGCGTGCACCACACCACGCGCACCAACCGCCACCGCGACTCCCACGCGAAAACCAGTCGAACACCAACGGGAATATTTACCTCAGTCGCGAATCGGTTCTATACACAGGGCTCCCATCTTGATAACCTGTATGCTAGAAGTTGCGGTTGAATGCAACTCGACCAGTCTTTAACTCACCGATTACGTTATCGCTCGTGTTTAATGAGCGCAACGGAATGGTGACTGGATGAGCCGAGGATGGGAAGAGTTCAGTTGAGAATACTAGCGATCGTTGACAAATATCGTTCTAATAAAATTTGCGAAACTGGATAATTGTAGATGAAATAATAGAAAAAACGCTGCAATATTTTACAATCATTCAAATTACCTTTATCTAGTATCATTGACATTAAATATTAAAGTCTGGAAAGTTCAGGTTATCATTAAGACTAGTCATGACTTTGAACGACTTCGAATGTTCAGTGTGATTCCAATTTATCGTCATATATACATACAAGATTCAAAACGATCAAAATGTTTCAGATCTAATGATCACCTATATGTAATCTTCAAATGGCTTCGACCGTCAATGGAATGACCTTTATGACTTCTCATGATCTTTAAACGATCTTCACTCCCAATGACACGGCCTCAATGACTCTAAATTGGTCTCCAATTACAGCATCTCAACAGCCTCTCGTGAAATCCATCAAATCCTAATCTCTAGACTCGTTAGAAACGAATTTCGCTTGTATCCTTTCAAGTAGAAATTCATCTATATAAAGCAGACATTCTCACCTCCGTTCACAAAAATCTTTCTGATTCCCATGCATCATGGTCATGTAGCACTCTTTATTCCATAATTAATGCAATGAAGGGCAGAGGTGGCTCGAAAAAATTCGATTCCTCGTTCACGTAACCGCGATAACTCAACATAGTTAATCCTGTCGCGTCGGCGTATTAGTAATCCTTAGTTCGCACGTGACCCCGCGCCGTAATATCTCTCCTCATTAATTGCAATTAAGTAAATCCCCGTGGGCACGATCGTGCTGGCGCGTTATATCGCACACATCTTCGCGCGCTGCATCATCCTCTCCACGAGACTCTTCCGATCGAGATGCGCACACGAGAGTGCATTGCACTCCCTGCACTCGAGCAGGGTGCATTATATCGTCGGTCGTGCGTTAATTACGCAGCCGAGAGAACGTTTATCGCGAATTATTTTGGATAAGGCAAGTCGAATTCGTGATGCGGCCACATTTGCGAACTTCGCGTAGGAAGCACCTGTTGAAACAACAATCCCTATCACAGCTATAAACTTTGTAAATAAGCTCGCATGAAGATAATAGACCACTACTTTGTATTTTTATTTTTATTTAATTTGTATTTGTATCTTTATTTAATACATTCACTACGAGGCATATTTCCACAATCTTTCCGTTTACACCTCTTACGCACTCACTTAAAAGTCTTGAGGAGAATTATCACATATATTTGCCGCAAAATTAGAAAAAATACATAGTTAGGGACGAAAGTATTTGTACAGATGGAATGTAGGAATAAAGCGATTAATACATATTTTCTATATTGTTAAATATGTATATAGAAATATTATAAATAATGTCAATGTTTATGTATGCTTATTAATACAAGTCTTTGTTATAATTTATAATATACAATTCCATATATTTGAATATATTTAATAATAAGTATAGAAAATATTGCTCCTTTTATCTCTATATTGCAACTGTATGAAGACTTTTGTCTTTCACTGTATAGATGAATTATTATTAACATAAATGAACTATATTATTAGTACCATAATTAATATTATAATAACAGAATATTAATAATAATTAATACTACATGATCAAAAATAATAATAACCTTGAGAAGGTATAAATAATTACGTCGATGAGAGATGTAAACAAAAAAACTCAGAAATGGTTAATGGTGACTGTCATGGCAATGAATATACATATGAATCATATTTCTTTGATCCTTATTTCTGTGATAAACCTGAATAATCAGTGGAAATTTCAATCAGAAGTTTTGCGAATTAGTCTGAGCAATTTAAGAATTAATTAAGTAAGAATTTAAATAAGATATTGTTAGAGTCGTAAATTTTAGAATAACTAGATGTATAATTAGTTATTGAAATATTAGAATATAGTAAATGCTAAAACTGTTCTTATTTTCTTTTAAGAATTAGATAATACAGCTTATAGAAATTGGAACATTCATTTGCATTTGCACATACAATGACAATTACTACGAAAAGTATTTGTACTCTTAATGTATAGAGAGGGTTCGGAGAGAACAAAAAGTTAAAATTTATTTACAAATTATCTAAATTTAGCTCTACATGTAGGCTAGTCTCTGAAGGACTCGACAACACACTCGCTTGCTTGTTTGTTTTCTTCTAATCGCTTCTAATCGTTTTTGTCTCAACTGAGACTTGAACGTCTGCGACGCTCTTCACTCTCTCACTCTCACACGTACAATATAAATGTACTATCTATTTAACATGTACATACCTTTATTTTCTAGTTAAATGCCTTTTTATCAAGTTACATGTCTCATTTCCATAGTATCAAATTTTTTCAATCGTATGGAAGTACTATTGAATGGTACGAAACTTTAATATTTTTCGACCTAATTAATTAATTATATCTTTTTAATCTAATATCTAAAATCTTTTAATATCTAACTACCACAATAAATACAATGGTGTGTAAATACTTTTTGTAGCCACTATAAATGAAACTAAGTAATTTCAGCAACTGTACGTTTATCTTTTATACACGCGCACCTTAAATCTTTAAGATTTTACTTTTACCTTTTAATTAAATTTCGAAATATTCAAGTTGAGTATTATACATCGCTTGTCCAAATTGCCTATAACAATAAAAAGAGCTTCATATGCAAGAATCGTCTTGACTTGACAATCGAATTACAAACCTAACCATGTTTTCAGAGAATCATTACGAGGAAGCGATTTTTCATTCTTCATTTGTTTCTCGATCGCTCGGAGGCAACAGCTTTTATAACTTATTGCTAGAAGAGAGGTGCACTGATCGAGTGCATTTTAACTGGCCGTAAACGGCTTCTTTTTCACTGTCAGCTTGAGAGACTACAGATAGAAGGGAAATCACATGGCTTCGAGCGAGCAGTTAACAGACTACAAAAAATTTTTTCGTAACGCCCGAGAACAAACGCGATTAATCAGCTCGTTAAATCGACGTATATTGAAATAATCAATTTTATTTGCTTCTCTTATCGCACTTGAGTATTTTGACCACGATCGATAAATCTCTACGCCGATTCCTTAGGTTTCCTTAAATTCTTTTTTCTACCACATCGTCGATATTTGCTAGCAAATATTTGTAGAAAATTCGGGAAAGCTAACAGGTTCGACACTCTATAGACAGAATTTTCGATGGTGCTTAATCTAATCGCGGCGGATAATCCGGATAAAAAGTGTCGTAGACGGAACAACTGTTCGCCTAGTTGTCGTAAAAACTGTGTTCAGGAAGTATAGCGTAGCAAACACCTGGCAGTACGCAAACATTCAAGAAATAGGAAATGCAAATCTGTCGATAGATAATTGCGTGTACGAACGGTCGAGCCGTGCGCCCATACGTTCGCTGTTGTACTCTCGTTTGTTTTCCCTGCGACTGGTCTCTAATCCTCGGCCACGGTGTGTACACTGCACCGCTGTAAATTATACGAATACCAAAAAATTTTTAAACACATCTAATCATGTAGTTCCAACAAAAATCAGTTTGAGATAAAAGTTGAATAAATCCTCGATATTCGGTAGATCATTACAATGAAAAGAACAATGTTTCATTTTATTTTTATAAGACTACGGAGTGACAAATAATCCTAATATTCGATCTTATCCAATTATTATCCAATCTTATATACGTATTTCATTGGATAAGAAGGAAATTAAAGAACTGAATACATTGTTTAGTGCATTAATTTTTTCAACTTACCATTAAATCTGATAAACTTCAGTATCTTAGGCTCTACAAAAATAAAATATTACTAACCAGCTACTAGTAACTTTTCTAGCTTTCTAAACTTAAACTTAAATCATCTCAACTTTCAGAACGAAATCGAACGAATCACTAGATTGTTTAATAAATTAATTCCTTCAATCGTGTCCCAATAATTTTGTTATCCGATCTCCATAAAAATAAATAATGTTTGCAGCTCTTTTTAATTTACCCGAATCGTTGGACGAGATATCTCGAGTTCTAATGAACAGACATGAGAGATACAGTCAGGGACAAATATAAATGGACAGATAATGGTAATAGGTGTGAATGAAGTTTAATGGAACCAGTACTAGCGTTGTATGTCTAAATTTTATTTATTATATATTGTTATAGTATACAGATTATTTAGTAAGTAATTGAAATTAATATTTACACTTTTGTGTAAACAAGCCGCATTTAACGAAACTCCATTGATGCTTATTACCATTACCTGTACACTGTACACTTATTTTTGTTGCCACTTACAGCTCGTCCAAAGCATCATGTGAACGACATTGCATTACAAGATATCTCGTTCCAAGCGTATCACAAAGTGCCATAAACGATATTGCATGGCGAGATATTTTACCGATAGATGCGAAAACATTAATCATATCCCATCAAGTTCATCACTTCAATCCCTATAAGAACAAAGAAATGATCAACCACCTACCAACTATCTTCCTATCTTCCTAAACTGAAAGCTTAACCACCCTAACAGACAAAAGAAACGAAGGAAAGCAGGTCGCCTAATGGGTTAATTCCTCGGACTCTTTCCACGTGTAATGGATTACGCGGCGCGGTTATCAGGCTGTCGTTGAGCATATCGAGTGTCCCGACGCAACGGCCTTACCTGTCACCCCGTGCATAGAAGTTGCGTGCAACACGCAGTAATCTACGGGCCATTAGCCACGATGCCCTATAAGCGGCACACGCGATACACGCTTGGAATATCGAGTGTCCATACGACAGGAGAAGCGGAGAAAGAAGCAAGTAATCGGGACACACGAGACACTTCCTCGTGTTGAGCGGCGAGTCGCATCCTTTCATCAGTCTTTCCTCATCCCTTCTCTTTAACCCGAAAAATTCTCTGCGAGCGAGACGCTCTTTCTTCGGGCCGGCAGCCACTGCACCAAGGAGCAAGCAACGACAACCGAGAGACGAGCTGCATGTGGCAGCTGTGACGGCCCTCGTCACGTGGCGCACGTGCAAGTGCAACGAAAACTAAAAAAGAGGGAATCTCGCAGCTTGAAACGAGAGACCGACCCCAGCCGCCGCCGCAGAGACTTGGCTCCAATATTGTCTACTATCACAAAAAAGTATGCCGACTTGCGCAATTAATGACTGTTACGCGGTATTGATTGAGTTTCATCAAGGTATTCGTCCGTTTTTCGGTGTTGGCATCGTCGCGTCCTGTACAAATGATTGACAAGAATTTTTTGCGACAGGTACTTCCTGAATCGAGGAATTTTAATAAAGGTAATTTTGAATACTTTTTTGTAGGATAAAAAGGTTAATTGTTAAAGTAATTTTTCAGTAAATTAATGCGGATTTTGTATATTGTTTTAATATTGTCTTGCGTCTTTTTCATGATTTAACATCTTCTTAGGAAGTATCGTAGAAATAAAATAAGATACAAGTCAGTGTATTTGCCAATTCTGTTTCCATATTCGTATTTAGTGTTTTATTTCATTCTCAATTCCCTGTGAACACTGATCGATGTATACTAATAGTATACAAAAAATACTAAAATACAGTGGCTACAAAAAGGAATGGCACATATCTTTATTTTCCAATAAAACGTGTTCCTCTACCAAGCTTTTAACCACATTCCGTCTTTATAGCATGAAGTTTTGATAGTCATACGAATATACCACTAAATGATACGGAATTTAATATACTTGGATCTATTTAATTGTCATACAAATGCTATGATGAATACAATGGTACGCGAATATGTACTTTTGTAGTTACTAATATATTAATGGCAAAATGAAATTTAGATCGGGACAGTTCGATGATTACTTCATTGTTTTGATATCACACTGCTGTAAATAGCTACGATAGATTCCAAAAAGCTATAAAATCATCGCGGTAAGAAATACCACCCACGGATCGTACAAACCTTATTTCCTTAATACCAGAATATATTAATGAAGTCATACACACACGAGGAAGCATAACAAAATATTAAGAAAATGCTATTTCCTTGTAACTTCAAAATTTTCTGTCAGAGATTGTGTATTTTTGATCGGCAGCATATGTGGTTTTTTAATAATAAATGTACTTATACGATTTTCCTATCTCATAGGTATATCATTCTCTTAAAGGAATATCTATCGGCTGCCGCCGATATTTCGCGTGGTTCACCCCGGCAGCCTCGGTTTGCCACTTTTTCCTCTCGCGATGCCCGCCGGTCGAAATATATAAATTAACGCACTTATGTAGCACCCTGCGGCTATTCGCTGTTACCCTGGTGCTACACCTGCGTTTGGGGCGCTGAGCGCTGACAATTACCCGGCGATCGATGTATGGCCCCAGGGGTGAAGCTCGGCACACCGAAAACAGCCACGAAAACGAGGAACAGCCGTGCTATTGTCGGCTGGAACGCGAGGGGGAGGCTACGGCGCCGCACCGGTATACATATATGGCAAATTGCAGATAATCGCCAGCCATTTGTTTGCAAGAGTGCATAGTCTTCTCTCGTAAGGTCTCCTCCACCTTCCACTTCCACCATCCCCTTTTTTTTCATCCAACTCTTGTTTCTTCTTCTTTCGTGATACCGTTTCCCTTCCTGCGCTCCATACGCCTACCAAATTGCAACGTACATGCATCATTCTTACGCGATTTCACCCTTTCCGGACTAACGGGACAACATAAATTTATGTAAATTTATCTCTATGGACATAACCGAAGGAGAATGTTTCTTTCACTAAATATTACAGCAAGTACTTTGCTTTGAATATTTTACATACATATTTTATTTAACTGCATTAGCATCCACAGTTTAATTATTACAATTTTTCTGTCATCCAGTTGTGAGGTTTATTAGGAAAATAAGATTCTACTATAAATGGGACTACATGTCCTATTCGAAAGATTATACTTAATCTATCTGTTCTAAATTTAAGTATACCATAATTACTATTATTGTATGACTGCGTTCGTTGTTGAAAGAAAAATTGGTCTCAAAATGATTTTCTATGGAAGAACGTCGGTGATTTGCTTGTGATAGCCCTCTAGATATTCGTAAACCATCTTCTTCCACCCTACTTCCTGCTGGATGCTGGTCACCTATGCTTGTAACTCCTTTTTCTGTAAGCAAATTGCCGGTCAGACACGGGAACCGAGAATGGTCCAACGTATCACAAAAGCGCTGAGTTTTACTTTTACAACGACAAAAATGATTCGTATATTGACGGTTCTTGCGATGCGACGATCTACGTTGAGCGCGAGAAACAGCTGCGGCTCGATGAACAGTCACTGGCAGAATATGCTCTGAACCTAAGTTGAAGATGAAGGTTTCTGGCAATAATAGGTTTATAATCTTTACTATATCTATCGGTATCTATTGGTAGATAACTTCAGCAAAAAAAATTTTAACCGGTTCTAAATATGTACATACGTATACATATAGAAATTACAAGATAATTATTGGAAGTATACAGTTCGTAAAGTATTTGAACAATCAATGATTCACTATATTAATAAGCCACGATATTTAATGAGATCATCTTGGACGCTAATTGCGTTTTTAAGTGATTATTCATTTAGCATACTAACTTTTTACTAACCGTTTGTTTACGATAAATGTCTTGTAACTTGTACATAGATTTTATGATTTCATTCAAATTTTCCTATTATAATCACGATGGTCCTGTCTCGTTACGGTACTAAGGAAATTTCAAAAAGTTTCGTACAGTATAATGCACGTAATTCAAAAAAGCCTTTTTGCTAACTATTCGAAGACTTTTGCGAGTCACTGTATATTTTCAGATTCATTTCAAGTTTTACTAATATGTATTTTTATTAATCTATTTGCATAAATATAAGAGAAAAAAAATACAAATTTGTATAAACAGTAGACCACGGACAAGTTGCTCACAAAAAGTGTTACGGGTCGAATTTTATTTCGCGAAATTTAGTGACGCAACGAGGAGTTCGTTTATCGGACCCGGACACGTCTTTGCACTCGAGCGGATCGCGAACTTGAGGAATCACTTAAGAGAGATCCTCTCAAGGCGTACGCTTTGCATATTACATTGTAATATCTCTTCCGACGCGGCGTGGTGTCGCGTCACGGAGTATGTTGAACGTTCCAGGGGAAGGAAAGAAAAAAATCGCAGCGAAGATCGAATTTCTGCCAAGAGATCGTCGTCTTGACGGCGACGCGACGATATTTTACCCCTTATCCGTGGTAAAGCGACAGGAGCGAATCGGCTGTGACTTTATTATCGTCGCGTGGGTGTACCTTGGTCATCCTGACAACTATTCGCGTGCACGCGAACAAATACAGTGTGGCTTACACGGCTTCTAGAGGATTCAATTCCAATAGCTGTAACGACGCCCGAATCGCCCGATCTTGATCCAATAATCGTTTCACGGAAATTAAGACTAGGTAGGTGTTACATTCGTTTGGTTACCTTGATTTTATCCGAGTTTACTGACAATGAGCTCGCCACTATCAGATTTCCGACGGAAAGATCTTCCGAGTGGAATATCTTATTGAATGATAAATTCGTTGAAATGTTACGATAAATTTCTCTTCTATTTTATACAATCGTGCAATGAACTTACATATCTACATACATTACATTACATGTTCGGACGCAGCACTGTATTTATTGCTTCGTATAAAAAGGAATGATTTAAGTAGTGTGTCGTTTATTTTACGAAAATATGGATTATTTATTAGAGCTTAAAAATACGCAAACATCATCTTTCTAACAATAGGACTTAATTATACGGTAGATTTTTCAAATATCATCGTATTTTCATATCACGCTAATATTTCGATACTTGTTTACGTTCTACGATCTAGCAATCCTTAGAAACAATTAGAGCAATGAAACAGATTTATTTCATATGATTTATTTATATAATAAAGGTCAGAAAAAATTATCACCGATAGTTTTATGATACACCAAAAAATTTAATGCTACGAAAAGGAAAGAGTATTAGTTTTGATGGAAGGTAACTTAAAGTTTATCGTAGGGAAAGGGTAAAAGTTATCGTGAAATATTTATTAGTATTAATTGTCGTAGATATTACGAGAATACATTGGATGCTATAAGGAAGACCGCACAGAATTTAAGAAACAAAGAGGACAACCCCTTCTTCCTTAAAGATCCATTGTGCAATTAGACATTATTATTAGGAAGAAATTGTTTACGTATTTTCAAGTTACAATAAATGGTACATATTCTCGTAAAATGAGCTACGCGATATTTAAATACCCTCTTGTATAAATCAACGAATACAAAGACAGTACTGTATTCGACCTAACTGTAAGTAAGTGTATGACTCAATTGTCTATATTTTCCTCAATTTCTCAAGTTTATTGGCCAAAAATATAATTATTGTTCAATTAAAAAAAATGCATAATTCTCTCCCATGAAACGATTCGTCGAAAGAAGGTCGTATAAACAATCATAAATTCCAATGTGAACTTTAAAAAGTAACATTCGTAATGTTGTCATTTTTTCTGCCTTTTACGATAGTTTATGGAATTGATCGATGTCCAAGTTTCGTTTCATCACTGAAACTTGGGATGAATATATTGATACTTATTGCTTATATTTTCATTTAGAAGCATTCGTATTTTTTGTAGCTAAATATTCATAGTTGGAGGAAAATGTATTACATCGATAGAATTTGAAACCAATCTGAGAATGTATATAGAAATTACAAGATATTTCTTTCAAACATATGTTTAGTAAAAAATTAGTACGCAGGATGAATAGGTATTTTGAAGATATTAAATAATTGACTGTCTAAATACCTTTCTAATGTCTGCAAAGCGCACATGTACATACTTATGCTAAATATCACGTAATTTCTACATTTATTTTGAGATTTCTTCCAAATTTTATCAATATAATCGCGATAGTGAAATCTTGTAACAGTGCCAGTAAAATTTCAAAATGGTTCGTATAACACACGTAACATATTCATAAAAGGTGCCTGCAAGCGTTCGAATACTTCCGCTAGCCTGTGTATTTACATTTTGATTCCTCTCTCAAAACCACAACTCTTTTCACGACAAAAATCCACACAACCAGTGTAAAATAATAACTATACTACTCCCGATTCTTTGTTGAATCTCCTGGAAAGGTGACCGTAAGCAGTACGACTCCGTAGGGTGCGTATATCTGTCAGAGACACTGCCAGAAGCAAGAAAAAAAAAATACAATCCAAGAAAAAAGAAGATGAAGCGAAAGAGAAGTAACCGAAGAAGGAAGAATTTGACGAGGTTGGCTCGCTAAACAAAGTACCAAACTTATTGTTGCGTTTTCCCTTTCGTAAATTCGCGGCAGCTTGGGTTGGTCGCATGGCAGCAGGACGATTTACAAAGCTGGACGCGTGCCTTTTCGTGCAGAGCAACCGACCGTGGATTCGGTCGCAGCCCATTGGGTAGAGTGGAACGACGATGCCCACGCAATGGGCATCCATCAAGGGTCCCAAACGGGCAAAGGACTTTGTCGAGTAATGGCGACTCTACAAAAAGTTTGGAGCACGCGCGGGGCAAGAGGGAAAGACGCGCGGACAACGAGACCAAGAGCGAACGAACTGTCGCGTCCCGTCGTATCGAAGAAAGAGCAAAGGAGAGGGAGGTACGGGCCCTGGGACGATTCTTAAGGGCCTCATAAAACCGGCAAAGTGCCACGCCGCCACCCACGTGCCTTCTCGAGAAGCGAGAAAATACGTCTAAGCTATGGTGCGGCGAGACGAAGCAGCTGGTGCATCGAGCGTGCCGGTCTATTTGACTTTTTTTAATTTCGACGATATACCGACGGACGTACCACTGGCTGTCAGTGTGGAGAAGAAGATTGCACAGCGGGACGTACGACCAAGAGGGATGAACGTCGAGTAACGAGCGCTTTTCGACGCGAGAACAGCGAAATTAGCGGGTATCGCTGTGCTGAGGGAGATCGGCCAGTGTTTGGTCGAGTGATTGAATATGCTGAAGTCGGGTAAGTTTGGAAATTTAATATGCATGCTTCTTGTAGTTCTAGAAGACGTGTAGGCAGAGTCACGGAAGCGTTCCTACCTTTTTAATTATTAATTCGGTAGGTGGCGAATGTTTGATGTATCAAATTGGTAGTTTCAAACAGAGTTTTGTATTCGCTGGAGGATATTTTATGTAATAAACAAATACGAGAGAAGAGGTTCGGAATGGTGAAGCTTATCGTGAATTATGAGCATAAACAAAATTTTAATGTATATATAACGATGAAAAACATTTTGATTTATCCAACGTTTTATTAAAACCGCTGGAAAAGAAAAACATCTTAGTTTATTCTATTGATTCAAAATGGTATTCGCAATTCATCATGATAAAAAATGTATGTGACGGAAGTTATCCCATAAATAAGAGAAAGTTTCTCAAAGAGCAGTATAAGAGTGTATAAGCTCATAATTTGCTAATAAATAATAATAATAAAGAAATAAACATAAATGATAAAAATAAGTAAATAAACATAATTCATGTTTGTCATGTTTCATTCTTATAAAACATTTTCTATAAAAAGTAAAAGTCGTTTAATAAAGCTACCTAAATTTATTAAAATCTCCATTGATATCGTTTCTGCCGTCTTTAGTGAAGGTTCTTTAAATGAGATTACAAAGAGATACTTAAAACATCGTGAATAAATTCGACGGCCATTGGAAACTCTTCGTTTCTCAGCAAAACGGCAGTTTGGTTACCCCAGCCTCGAGCTACTTATTGTTTGGTACTTTTATTTATCGCTTCGAGCAGACGGTCTGAGCGAACTGACCATTGATCATCTATCTCTTTCAGACCCTCGAAAAATTCGCAAAGAGCACTGAAGCGTGTCAAATTTTTAGAAAATAGTGAATGAATTGCCACTACAAAGTCGGTCGCTCGACTCTTCATAAGAAGAGTCCCTTGCAAAGGTTCATTGATGGCGATATCTCGCATCTTGAATGAATTTCGCGTTTTTCTTCGTCAGTCAGTCAGAAGGTTACGCGATATGTTCGGTCAAAAAAAGATACGCAGAGACGGAAACATGAAACGATTATGCATCGGTCAGATGCAGATGCAACTTTAGATAAGTTTAAGATGTGTTTGAATGAAAATTAATTACAAATATGAAAGTGATTAAAGAATATAAGAGAAATAGTATTTAAGATAACTCGAGAAATGAATTAGAAAATTTTAGAACGTGTAATTTCTAAAAACTTCAAATAATAATAATTTCAAACTGGGATAATTTAGATAATCCAGATATTTGAAAATTTGAAAATTCGAATATTCGAAACTGAAAAAGTCGTAACTAGGGAGACTGAAAATTCAAATAATATTATGTAATTCGAAATCTGCATCATTTAAATAAGAACATGAATCTTTGAAAATTTAAAAATTTTAATATCTGATGACTATTTGGAAAATATGAAAATGTATACTTTTTCCTGAACATTTTTGTTCCAAAATATCATAAAAAATATAAATTTTCTAAACTTTTTATTTAGACCTTTACGATCTTTTCTACGTTTCACTGGAAGATCATGGTTCTACTATACAAGTATCTGTATATACCACTCTCAATAGGCTCTAAAGCATAATATATAAGATCGGCAGAAGTGCCTTTAGAAGAGGAAAACTTCACTTCCCAATAGGATATTCAGAGGATGTCAATGAAAACAGCAATAACCTTCGCCCATTTCTGGAAAAGCCGCAAAATAGGAGAAGAAGCAATTCTCGAGGTACTAGGCTCGACAATTACTTAGCCAATAAAAGAACGATGGGAGTCGATTCACTTCGAATTATTCTACAATATCCCCGCCATGGGTTGTAACGAGAACGTAGCAACATGGTTGGCTGCAGATGGACCATCCGCCAAAGATGAAGTTTAAGCATCAATGAACTCCAAAACCGTGGGCGAGTCTTATCCTGAATGACTTTTCATTCAGAACTCTTGTTCTGTTCTATTCAAAACGATCCTCAACCTTTTCGCAAAACGGAAATCAAACAACATTCACTGCGACTTCCACTTTGTAAGGTAAGTTTCGAACGAATGAAATTCTGAACAATGTTAAATGTACGTAACTGAATCGCTTAGATATTGAAATACCTTGGTCCAGCCTTGAGAAAATGTTATTCGGAATGAAATAAAAAATAACAATTTGAAGTAATGAATTATTTTAATTAATTTATTATTTGAATCTTAGAAATAACATAGAAAAAGTAACTTTATTTTGGTGGAAACTCAAATAAGTTATTTTTAAATAATATCTCATTTGAGTTGATTATATTATTCAAATAAAATAAGAGATTTTGACGATCATGTTTGAATCATTTTCCAAATATATTGACTTTAACTGTGAATTATATTATTAACTGCGAATGCAGATCACCTTCGTTCTTAATCCTCTAAGCTAAATCAAAATTTCGTCTTTCAATCTTTTCGAGAAATATTTCTATATTTATTCCGACATGTTTTAACTGTTATATTTAACCAAACGATTTATATTTATATTTATATGATACTATAAGGCTTTTTGCGTGTATAAAAAAGAGAACCACTGGGTTTGAGAGACTCAAAGGCAGAACCAAGAAGTATAATGTCTTTCATAGCGGCAAGCAATTTGAAAGTGCGACAATGGGAGGAACCGGAACGCCTTCTCGACTTCACTGAAATTCGAGTGCACTCAACTTGGAGTTTCGTGACAATGCAAAAGGTATATGACCGTGCTAAAATCGTCGTTTGCTATACATGTCACAGTCGACATACAATGCATCCAAATATAATGTATTTGAATTGAAGCCGTCCAATAAAAACCAACTGAAATTACGACACAGGAAAAACGTAACATCCGTCATCAATTTCCATCCCAATTACCAATGTTTGTAAATTTTCATAAAACGAATAAAAAACTATTCAATACAATTTATTACAAATTCTAAAACCAAGCAGAATATATAAAAATGAAATATTAAATTTTCAAACTGACTAGAAGTACAAAATATTTGACCACACCCGACTACTTTCCAAGAATAGACAGGAACGTTCAAAGAAAGAAAGAAAGAAAGAAAGAGAGAAAGAAAGAACGAAAGAAGTCGGATACAGAAAACAATGGCTCGATTTTTGCGAGAGCGGCGAAAAAAGAGGAGGAATAAAAAATTTCTATTCTCTCTACTCCCCTAAGCGAAGATGTTTGGCATATTTGTCACATTCGAGTAATTCTACGGTGGTGTGCACCTGCCTCGGCACGAACCGACAACAAGACACCGGGAGGATTCATGGTGAACGTAGAGAATAGTAGGTAGCCGGCCACGCTTGTTCTTATTTGTTTGTTTCGGCCTTGTATCTTCGAGCCTAATCGCTTGGAACCAAAAACTCGGCGAATCTCGCTGGAATTTTTGGGGCAGAAGTGAATCCTGATAAAAATCATCCCGACGTGTTTGGCTGCCTCTCTCTCTCGCGTCACTTTTGTCCACGTGGAGGAATGAAACTGGTGAAACCGCTCGTCATGAGACAATTTCTCGCGATGTAATCGTCCGTGGAAAGCACTCGAAAAATATAAGAGAATAATGGCTGGATACCAACGCTTTTTAATCGTCTCTAGCCTTATAATTCGTTTAACAAATATTATGAAATATTAGGCTATTTAGGAAGTTCGTATGGAAATGTAGCCTTTTTATGGAATTAGTATTTGCTGAACTACAGTACCAGTATAATCCATTGAACATCGTAAGCAAAATATTAATCGTTGTTTATCTTATAATCTTTCTAGTGGGATTTCTACTAAATAAATGAGATGTCTACCTAAGAGTAAATGAAACAAAATATTCCAACCAAGGTTCAACATTTTTTCGTCTAACTTTATTTAGGCAAAATTCCATCCTTTCATTTCAGACTTTTCAAATTATCTTGTATATAAGACGTCATCTAAACATCAAATTAACTCAGCTCAAATGCAAATACTCTTTCTAAGCAGAGACTAAACTTTAACTAATCTATAATTACAAATTTGCCCATTCTTCCACTCCGAACTTCGCAGATACATAAAATGCCACCCAAACAAACTCGGTCCACCTCAAATTCCCCTAATCAATATCAAATTCTTTCCCAACTTTAATCCACCTGCAAGAAACATCCCTAACTTCGCCATATTTATCACAATTTATCCTTCAACGATCCTCGGGAAGAACTCTCTCCTCCATTTCTTTCTCACACGATCATGCGACATCGGTTGCTCGCTCGTCGCGTCGGCAAGAAGAATGCGCAGGCTCGCCGTTTAAGGATGCCGATTAGTCTCGTTGCCCTAATCGGTCGTGACGCGCGCGTGTAAAATAATCGCCGCCTGACGAATGCGCGGAATCCTCCGCCGCGCCGCGTCATCCATGATTATCCGGCGTGCCGCGGTTTTATCGTCACAAACGCGAGTTTCTCCTTCGGTCAACGAACGAGTCACCCGGTATTATGGAGCCTAAATCTCTGGCAACGAGCGAAGCAAATTATTCGGAATTCTCCGACCGAAGATGCCTGCCAAGATATACGTCGTGGCCGTTTCGCTGGCCTGTCTCCATGGTCAATCCGATAAATGCATTTACGGTCGCATTGTGCGATAACATACTACGCATACTGCATGCGGCTCTGACTGGGGGAAAAAGAGCTCGTGATTCAACCACCGAAGCACCAGAGGCAAGATGAAAGCTTTCGACGACGCGACTTTTATACTCTATGGCCTTTCTGAATATACGGTATGGGACGCAATTATAAATTATAAGACATTTGCATATACATATGTTTCGTATATAGCATATATTCATTTCACTCAACCGTAGACACAAACCGTACTAACACATTGTGTTAGTTATAACATGTTATATATAATTAGTTAAAATTAAGTAAAGCGTTACTTGTATTTCTTAGAATGTTATTTTGTAAAGTAAAGATCGTAAACATTTCTTCTATGCTATTTTTCATACCAATCTGCTAAGATAAGTAGAGACAAAATTGATATAATTGTGGCACATTGTTATATCTCGTGAATTGTGCCATAACCGCTGCATCGGAGGTCGTAACGAGTTTCCTCTTTTTCTTCCTCTTTTCTCGATCATCGAACGATTCAAATATATAACTATAAAGTGTGAAATGCATAGACTGCCGATCATATTTTATCATTATTTTTTTTAACCGTACTGGTACATTAGCGTAGAAAAAGTTCAAGTGGCAACGGAAAATTCAAATCTGACAGAGACCCGTATTATTGTGCCTTAGAATACTAACGACTGTGTTGGTTTACAAGGTCTAGAGGCAAATGAAATTTGAACAGATTGTTATTGCCGTTTCTTGTAATCTTCAGCCAGAGTTACATAACAAGGTTAACTTTTTGTGGTAACGTCCGTCAATATAAATATATGAACGCACTCTCTAAGGTAGGATATTATTGTCCTTTCTTCCATCGGCATAGTAACATTGAGCGAACGACGTTTATCACTGGCATGCATTATCTCTGTACTTATTTTAATACTCGTTTCTTTATCAAACAAACCTATACGTTTAATCCACCTCATATTTATTTTATTTTTAAAATTTATTATTTTTAAAATTACACATTTATTTTTATCATATTTATTATTATTTTATTGAATTATGTGTGATCCATTTTATTTTATTAAGATAAGGACCACAACATTTGACAGAATAGGTTTCATGTTTGCATAAAGTTGCATTGTGGTAAAAGATACCTTTGTAAAAGAAAGACTATAGGACATCGGCTGATATTTAGTAGAAACTGTATTTTCATTGCTTTTATTTTCCAAGTATCTTATTATAAATTTGTTACTTCATTCGTACTATACGTATCTTTCAATGTACATTATAATATCAAATCCTGAATGAAATAAAATTTGTTAGAGGTTTTCAATGAACGTAACGAAAATGTATGACTGGCGGTGTACATCGATTAAAAACATACGAAACACTCCTTTTTACCTGCTAAATTACTATACAATCTCCAATATTTATCCTTAAAGTGCACAACTTCATCCATCAATTACGAATCTTTTCTCAACCTTTCTCTAATCAAAAACCAATCAACATCTTATTCCCCGTAAACCCGCCCCTTCCGCGTCTAATTTAACGCATCACAATTTATCCCACATTGATTACTCACCGAGAGCAAGAATTTCATCCTTTCTAAATCAAAAGCGATCCGTCCACCTCCCACGGGGTCCTCTTTGGCTCAGGATGGAGGCGAGAGGGAGCAAAATAAAAACGAGCGGGTTTCCTGAGAGCCGTGTTCGATCTCGTCTACCCCGGTAGGTCCTTAATGACTTGTACAAATGAAGTTTCGGTAAAAAGGAAGAGGAACTGTTCTGGCGCCCACGGTGCAAACGGCAGCCACTTATCACGGCCATGATGGAGGCCTCGGGAGGGAGTCAAGAATGGGAAGAGGACTGAAATTCAACATCGTTTCCATCGACGAGACTCCATTTCACGGTATAACGCAACGTGCATCCACGCCAAGATAAAAGCCTCCAACTGGCTAACGAGATATAGCGTTCGTTTATTTTCCCACTTAGACCGTCCAACGGTATATAGGTAACCTGTCGGTATTGATACGGAAACGATTCGACGGACTCTTGATGAAGACTTTAACGCCGAAGAGAAGCCACGTCTTTCAGACTCAATCAGCTGTTTCCAAAGGAGCGTCACCGCCGCGTCGTGTGCTTTAGAAGCTGATAAGTGGGAATGGATATTCTTGCGCGGCTATGATCTTTGTTCGGCTGTAAATTTTGGCTCTCTTATTCATTTCAAAAATGGAGAAGATATCGCGGGTATATTTTCATTCTATAATTACTGAAGATTATGAAATAACAGTATCGTAATTTCATACTCTATAAAATACATTGCAAAAATGTTATCTATCAAAGTTATACAAGTTACGAAAGTAATGGAAGAGGTTACAATATTTGAGATACGAAAGGAAATATGTTCAACAGTGACTACTTGCTTGCCCGTGAAATAGTAAATAATAAAGAATAGCAAAAAAAGAAAAGATTCTGATTTTATAAAAGACAGTCTTCGTAAGGAAACAACAGACAATTTAAAAAAATATTGCATATCATGAAATAATCAGAAAGAAACCTGAGTCGAAAAATAAAGAGATAAAAGAGTACGTGAAGCAACGAGTTAAACGAAAGTTCGATCGAAACAAAAATGACCGAAGATCGTTACACGTTATTAAAACTGAATGAGAAAGTCTTCGAATTCCTAGGAAGGGAATAAAGAAGATGGACTTTCGCTGGAAAGCATAAGAATCGAGAGAGGCTGACATGTGTCTACAAGAGCGAAACATCTTCATAAACTTCAATCTCTTCTTCCGAAGTTGATCGGTTTGCCGAAAAACTCAGGGTCTCCGTGTGCGCGTTAATCCAATACTAGTTTTTATCAAGGGCCAGGTTTCAACGACGCGGACGATCGCTCATTGTAAATCGATAGGTTGCTGCTCGATGAGTCCGTGACTTCGCGCAAAAACCAATTCTGGCTCCTTTCGTCGAGCAAGCAGACCGCCGAACGAAGAAATATTTCCCAGGCTCCTCTGATATTACGGAATTCGCCGGGACAACATCATTCGTGCAGCTGCACCGTATCTTGGAATGGAAGCCGAGAACAAATTTCGTCTCGTACGCGGCTAGTGATGGGATCAAGTTCCCACTTGCGCGCGTGATAGAAAATATTACTACGATACATATGTTATTTGTTTGTTATATCTAGACTGTGAGTTCTGATGCATTTATGGAAGATTCGAAGATGCAAAGATGCACGAAATGTACAAAATATCGAAATATCGAATTATGCAAAAATATATAAAATATGAAAGATATAGTTATAGTATTTAATAGATGAATAATTACATTCCGAAAAATATGGATTTGCATAAATAATCTAATAATATTCTTTTAGGCATTTTCTTATAGAAATCTATATATTCACTGGAGATAATAATCCTGTTTCTTGTTTGTATATTTAGTTAATTGAAACAGGTATAATTAAAGTGAAAATAAAATGTTGCTTTCGTTACGAATTATGATTGATGTTGGAATATCGAAGAATTTTGAAAGAGAAGGAAACAAATTTAAATATCAAGATTTTAGAATCACCAAACTTCATAAGTTATGAAGTAAGTAATAAAATATTTCATGTAACCTCACAATTTGCAAAACGAAGAACAAATATTAAAAACGAATTCAGTGTAGCGAATTTTCCCCATGTTCAAATCAATTTTCAAATTATATAAAATGTATTAAGCTTTGATTCCACTCACGGTACACTCGATTCCATCGCTTCAGTGAACCTACGTGATTTTTTTCAATCGTTCCTTAGATATTTCGTCGAGCTTACCGACCACCACTGATCGATGCAACGACGAAGTCCAGATTGTTATTGTTAACCATTACAGCCGAACTCTCTGTTGCAGTTTTTATTTATACGAATCCTGAACAATTCGAGTCGAATCTTCTCTGCCTCTCGCTTCCGTTTCTTCTGGTTAAAAACGACGTTCATTCGCGATCTTCCCTTCTCACGCATCAAGTTAAACGACGATATAATGTGGTTGGAGCTTAAAAGAACGGGGGGAGTTCCGATCCAGAACCGCAAGCGAGCAATTCGTATACAAATGCGATACTTAAGTGGCGACACTTCATAACAAGGCGATTCGAAAACTGGTCCGGAAGCGAGCTCCCCTATCTCATTTCGCCCCAAGTGGCGCACAGACTGACAACTAGGGGGACTTGCTGTTTTCGTTTCTTTTCTCCTCTTTCCTTCATTGTGTTACCACTAACAGCAAGTGTAACGGATTCGATGTACGCTGCACTCGAGGGGTTCAACTATTATATCTGGTGAAATGTACTCTCATTGTCCCTTTGTCAACGAAGTGGGGAGGGGGGGGGGGAGGCAAATCAACGATCCCGAGCCGAGTTATTTTAAGTATTTTGCTTTTGCTTTATTCTATCCGATGATCGATTGTTCCAGTGAATCTGTCGAACATGTGTGATCAGTCGTATTCGATTTTTTGAAGGATAGCTACATATACTACCGTTCAAAAGTATACGCACATTTGTTTCTTTTAATGCAATATAATTTAGTTACAAAAGCAATGACAAGAAGACTCAAGATGACTTTATACTTTGTTAGATCTTATATTATTTTTGTTTTGAATTTATTTTTGAGAGGTAACATGCAATAAGGGAACTGGCATCTGTAAATGTCAAACATTATCATACAGTTTTATCATTTAAGGAGTTACCTTCAGTTCGTTTACTTGTCAATGTACCTATATAAAATAGAGAAGGTTCTTTCGAACTGATAGAAGAATTATTCTGAGTAATTCTAAAAATAATATTTCAAATATGTTAACACTTGGATGAGTCACGTATTTAAGTTTAACATACCAATGATAAACAATTAAAATAAACAATTACTATTTCATATGATATAGATATTGTGTCTAACTACAAGGAGATAGTAAGTTGCTTCTGATCTATCTAGTAGAATGCGGATATCTATGCAAATTCATATTTTTATGAAGATCATTACAGAAATAGGACCCAGGCAGAGATTTGTTTCAGCCAATAAATATTATAGCGGGTATTTTAGATATTTTATACATTTTTGTCCCTTATGTGCATTCTATGCATTTTTGTACATTTACATTTCTCATAATTGCACAAAAATCTGCAATACAATCATTTGCTATTAATTCATATATTTTACCATTTATATACATATATAAATTATATACATTTTATCATTTATTTTATATTTATATTTATATAATATTTATGCATATAAATATAACTCGAGTCAATATAAATTGAGCAAACTTTCATGAGCGACACTGTATTAAAACAAAACATGACGATATAAAGATATTAAGACACAATTGTTAAATGCATATTATTTTTCGCACAGACTTCAAGATATTGTTTGGTAATGCCTAATCATTATTACCTTTGTTTGCTTATAATAAAATCATTCTTGAAGAATATAAATAGAAGACAAAGAATAAATACTTAAATATACGTTTCTGTAGGATATGTCCAAGTTGTCTCTTAAAAGGGGATGTAAGAGCTGGATATTAAAATATTCAAATAAAATGACAAGGCTCTGTTTCAAACGAGGCACATATTTTGCTCGGTGCTCCCAACTTCCAACACGTTTTGTCACGAATCGAGAATTGTCACGTGCTCCGTGAAAGAAGATTACCCCACTCGAAGAACGAGTTTCATCCAGGTAATTTCACGTTTGATAAATGACTCGTATATTCAAATAATTTCAACCCCAATTGAACCAGCTGGCTGCTGTTTACCATCATCCTTTTTTACCTTTTTTCAGCAAGTGTAACGGATGCGAATACATTGACCACATTTCCTTTCATCAAAAGTGTCACGTACACGTACTAATAAAAACTTTGTCTTCGTCGTAAATTCGTGCACTTCGTGTTCATCGTATTCTTCATACTTTCGAACATTAACAGCGGAAATGTAGAATGATATACAGAAACATTTAAATATTAATCCTGTTTCATTGAAATTTCATATAGCAAATAATTCGTCATTATAGAATTCGAAAAGGAATATTCTAGAATTTGAAGAATTTATAACTGCAAAACTGAAAAAGATATATTGAAAATAAACTAAGATAACGAAGAAAATATCTCTTAGATTGTAAGTTGTAACATGAAATATGGGTTTTTTAACATCAATTTTACAAATCTTTTTTCTGTAGTTAATAATAAAAGTATTTTAATTTTTCTAGAAATCTTACGTATTATTTCGAAATTTCACAGTAGAATTTTCTTTGTGTTATATGTAATTTTCATCATGTAACATTTACGTATATGAAAGATTAATCGTCAGAGCTAGTACATTTCATGTGATATCTACAATTTAACTACATACATATCTACAATCCAGATCTTAAACCCAAACTTCAGAATTCTACGCAAATAAAATTATTCGAAACTCTATCGTAAAATTCGGAGCATTCTTGAAACGTTACACAACAATTACTTTATATTTCTGCGTTTTTCCAAACTCTTCAGATATCTCATATAACTAAAAAGGTAACTAGCCAGTCAAATCACGAAATGAAAGCACGCACGTTCGTTAAACAAATAAACCTATCCGGTATATTAATTGCGATAGTGAAACTCATTCTGTTGGCGACACGTTCTCTTCCTTTACGGCGAAACGCTGAAAAATGACCTTGCGACGTCGGCGTCATTAAGCTTCATTTACAATCCACACCTCATTATAATACAGCGGCGTGGTTGGACTGGAAGGGATACCCCTTGAGATTAGTTCGGAAAAAGCAGCTAACGACTGGCGGCGTCGACGACACCGAGAAAAAATTGCTTTTGCAGCCAGCAGCGGCGAAAGGAGCGGAGAGATGCGTGCTGCCGCTCCAGCCTGAGCAATCGCTCATGATTTCGTTGGTTTTTGCTCATCAATTCAAGCCACACCGCTCCTTTTCTAACCCTCTTACCGTGCCTTTCCGACGATAGTCGCCAACTACGCTCACCAACATTCGAAACACTCCGCTTTTTGCACGCCACATCTATTGTTGCGTCCTATTTGTGACCGATACGTAACGTTGCCTGAGGCTACTTGAATTACGAACAACTTACATTTTGGTTATACAGGCTGTAACCACGGGACGATAGACAAAGAGGTGATTTAACGAAAAAAAATAACTCCAGGATATGGTCAAAATAACATTTTTTCATGCAAATACGCTTCGCTTTCGGGAAAATCGAATTAAAAAATTTGCTTAGCTAATTACCGGTCGACTGCTGGTAAACAATCAGTAGGAGATTTATGCTACATGAAATAAATAAGCCTTAGGAAATAAGCCCTAAAATGTGGAACATAATTTTTCCATTTAAGGCTTCATCTTGAAGAAGATAGAGTTTGGATGTATTATTTATAGCGACTACAAAAAGTATTTGCACACCATCGTATTTATTATGCTATTTAGATTAATGATGTCTAAGTATATTAAATTTATCGTGTATCATTTAGTGTTATTCTCATGACATTACAAAAATTTAATATTAGGATATTTATTAGGTTAATATTAGGTTAATAACTAACTTTAGGAAAATAACTTGCACAATCTGATAAAAGACGCTTCATTAGAAGATAAGGGAGTATGCCAATACCTTTTGTAGCTATCATAGTTAAAAATTACTATATCTAATACTGTGTACTATGATCCAGTATACGCGTACTCGATTTTTCAAATTTCATTTTCTCGGAAACAAGACGTTCTAGTTAAGTTCAAATACAAGTACTCGTATAAGTAAGCTTATACAGGGTGGTTGGTAACTGATGATACAAGCGGAAAGGGGGTGATTCTACGCGAAAAAAGAAGTCGAAAATATAGAATAAAAATTTTTCGTTTGAGGCCTTGTTTTCGAGAAAATCGACTTTGAATTCTCGCTCGGTACGCGTGCACTTATCACGTCTCGTTATAACGGATCTCACTGTAGATCTTTAAAAAAATTAAAACAAAACAAAAAAAGAAATTTTTATTCTATATTTTCGACTTCTCTTTTCGCGTAGAATCACCCCTTTCCCGCTAGTACTACCAGTTACCAATGACCCTGTATATTTGACAAATTCTCAAGCTCGATTTTTTTGAAAATGAAGCGTTATATAAAAATATGGTACTTTATATTTTCGATTTGTTTTATCATCCATAATTAATGGAACACCTTCTTGTATAGTCATTAGACTATCAATGTTTCAAAATTCTAATGGAAATTTTCATTAACTGAACTAAATTCAATATTCTAAATGATCTACTATCGATTATATTATCCAAAACTCATAGAATAAATCAATGCAAAGTTGCTGAGAAATATAATTAATGAAAAATTAAAATCTAATAAGACTAATGTAGCGATCTAAATTTTAAAAAATCTGTATTTAAACTTGTACATACACCTAAATAAAACAAATATTTACCACTTTCTTCAATTTATAAATGAAATATCAATTCTTTAATTTTTCGTTAATTCTCTCGTTAAAATCGACAATCCTTAACTTCGTAAACACCTGACGGCTCAAAGCTAGAGTTTTTCAATGGTAGAAACCACGCATGATGCAACGAGAGTGCGTTACGTAACAAAAAACGCACAGCTACCCTTCCAAGAGTTCAGGTGGCTGAAAACGATTGTCGCAAGGGCATTCACATTACACCCCGAACGAACGATATTCAAGGATATTCATAAGTCTTTCTGGACATGTGTCCTTTCTCACAACACCGTGAAGCGATCACTCTGTATTCTGATTTCTTATTCAGATACGCCGTTGTCCCTTGGTACACCGGTTATGGCCCCCCGTCGATTCGGATAAACCCGTTTAATTGAGATCATCCTTACGCGTCAAACAGCCGATCTTCAGTCGAATTGAAAGCCGAAAGGGGGCGGAACAGGAGAAAAATGGTCGCAGAGGTTAAGGGTGAAATCTAGAAAGATTTCATCTAAATATTATATAGAAATTCGTTATTATACCAACATATATAAAAGCAAATTCCAAAATAGCTAATACAATAAATCGATGTAAAAAATTCCTATGAAAGTACTGCGTTTAACATTTTTAAATGAATCTCTTAAAATTTTATTTTGGAAAATAATCAAAAAATTGTTTCTATAGTCTTTGTACTTTCTGTTAGTATAAATTCCTGGGAATACTCTATAAAAAAATTGATGCTTTAAAAATTGATAACTTTTAATAGCACAGAAATATCGACACGTTCGCGTTATGTTTTCGCACTTCTCACGGGTTTCAATAAAACAATAAAATTAAGTTAAATTAAATATCGATGGACGGAGGCTGTAAAATATAATAAAAAAGAATCGCACTCAATTAGTCCAAAGGCTAACGTTTTACTTTGGTTTCTGTACACATATTACATTACATCAACGATAGCGTAAAGCGAATCTATTATTCCTCGAGTTTATTCGCAAGATCGTGATCATTCCTATCGATCTTCGTCCTTCTACGAGGCTGACGCGCTACTCTCGTAAATCCAGTCCGAAATAAACATATCGGACGGTAAGAACGGCATGTCACGTAGGAACGTATCATTCTTAAACGACGTCATGAAAGAGCAAGCGAAATTGAAGATGTCAGCCACGTCTAGACGCTGTCTCGTCAAGCTACCCGTGTCGACCCTTTATCCAATTGCGAATAATAAGTGTCCTTGCCGATGTCAACGACGGAAATGCATATTATCCTACAACAAAACGTTTATATGTTTAACGCGCGTATGAAGCCGCGAACTTTCCCGATCAACGTTTCGGCTGATTTCGACGGGAAATAATAATTTGATTGAAAATTATTTTCCAAACGTTATGATATTTTTCTTTAGTCTTTACAATTTATTAGATGTGTCTGATACACTGAGTTATAGCGAACATGTTTTATTCGGATATCTTCGTCACATCTAGTGAAATTTGTGACGAAAAATCTCTGAATTTATCTCGACTGATGAAAAATAATCAAAATTTTGATCAACCAGTAGTGCATGACACATACTTTAGTTTACTACCTACATCTTCTTCAAAAATTCTTTAATTTTATAACCTACTATATATTATAATATTATTATAACATACTCAAGGTGTAATTATTTATATTTCTAGCGACGACCAAATAGATAATGAATGCCTGTTTCAAAAATTTTATGGAAAATCGTATTTCCGAAACTTTCACTACGACCATAATTTTTTCACGATCGTCGTATAAGTACCATTACGAGAATTCCGGAGCTCGTTTAGGGTCAATAAAGTCACTGAGGTTCCAGAATCGCAATTAAACGTCGTTCTGACCAGTGCGTCATCCCTTTACTATCCAGTTCTGTGCATTGCCATAACGGTTTATGGTCCTTCATACGACTTTATGCGAGTCAACGTGCTCTCACATAATCCTAACTATTATTAACACACGTATGACAGACACGTTCGAGTCGGATATGGGGTTCGAGAATAAAATATCATGTACAAGCTATCAGGAAGCGTAAAGTGTTTATCCATGACCAGTATGGTGGCTGACAGACGAGCCTAATACGGAATAGAACATGGCACGTTCAATGGCCAGGTTTCTGTAAAAAGTGACCATCCTCGTAGACTCAATAGCAGGTCCCATGAGGATTATTTTTCTGGAATGATTTCCGTAGCAGGAAACACGTCGGCTAATACAATAAAACTATGAAACGAAAAAGAATGGAACTATACCTTTGGCAATTCACATACAATCGGAAACTTCAAATAACAAGAATAGTTTTGTTATGCCATGGGAATTAAGTTATGTATAAATTACAAAGTTACTTCTTTTTTATATGCAATTAAATTGTTTCAATTTTTTTGGAAGAATATTAATATGCTTATTTTAAAGAATATTCCAAGTATATTTAATTCAGAGTTTTATTTAAAGCATTTTTATTCTTTTACAATTTTAACTTTATCACAAGTCTTCGTGTTTTGATATCACTTTCAAAAAATAAGAATACTTTTAATATTCGAGGAAAAATTTTAACATAAAGTTGGAACGAAAAATCATGATCCTTACATATATTCTTCAAACTAAAGAATTTTTTTAACGATAGAAAACAGGATAAAGTAAAAAATGATCCGCAAGACGTACATAGTAAATTAATGAAACGTTTAAGTCACAAAATACTAAAATCAATTTTTCCCAGCACTTTTATATCTTAAGGAAAATTGTGGCATAAAGTTGAAACAAGAGATCAAGACTATCTTATATTTTCTTCAAACTTAAGAACCTTTTTAACGATAGAAGAAAACGTGCTAGTATTCATTTATTATTATAAATGATCTGAAGAATATAGTATAGTTAACGGAACCTTCAAGTTGCAAAATATTAGTACGAATTTCCTTCAACACGAATCTTCAAACGAAAAAGACATCGCTATACAAACCGTTCATTTTTCCTTTCACCCTAAAGAACCAAGCCACATATCGTCATTATCAAACTATAGATGATTATGCAAATTTATATTTTTATGGACACGACTAAAAAATGCAACTTAAACGGAGGACTCACGTTACTTATTAAAAATTACGAATACTTTTGGATGTTTCTTCTTACTTTGGATGTTTCCTATATTTTTGTATATTATAGGCATTCGGTCCAGTTTTGCATCATTGAATTCCATATAAATGCATAAAAATTGGTAATCTAATTATTATAATAGCAGCCCACGTGTATATTATAATAATTAGATAAGATATAGGGGATGTTGCAGGAGACATCTCTTGGATCGAATTATCCTCTGAAAACGTAGGCACCTGTCGTGATTTACAGTCACTAAATTATAGTTACACGACCGGCAATGATACAGCTCAAACCCGCGCTCAACGTCATTATCCGTCATGATTGAAACCGCGAGATATACGATCGGTCGCGAACTCGAGCACGGATCGCAGACACAAATGTGTGCCGCGCAGCGAGTAACAGGAGAATTTGACAAACTCCCGCTGAAAAATAAGGGGCCTTGTGACATGCTTCATCTCGCGCGAGCACACTCACTATTATTATTTGTTGAGCCGCGTGTTGGCTCGATGTCTCGAGCTGCTGGTTTGATTTATTACGTGGTTGCTGTTGCGGATGTGCCTGCTCCGAGTGTGAACTTGACTGAGAATTGCGAGAAATCATATGGATATGGATACATTTTTTTTAGTAGAGGCTTTTGAAATGTTTGATTGATTTTTGGTGTTTGATTGGACGTGTTGATGGTTGGTAAACAATCTAATGGTTACAAGTATTGGAAATGTTTGTCCAATTAACAACGATTTGGTTTTATTAACCCTTAGTTTAGATTAAATTTAGATTAAAGTACTAAAATGACGATGTATCGCGACAATTGAATATTTGAATTCTTAGCATAGAGAACTTCTACGTTTATATTGTCTATGTTGTGTACGTTTTGAAGTTCCATTAGCACTGTAATGACATAATTACTACTATCATGATCAGATTGGTCACGTCTGAAAATACATGTACATAACACATAAAAAGTTAGTATAGAGCCGTTACATATAATAAATATTAAATATGGTTATACTGAATATTGCGATACATAATTTGAAACTTTTTAAACAATATAATCATGATAGTCGGGTGTGATAACAGCGCTAATGAAATTCCAAAATATTCCGTATAATATTATGTAATAAATTCGTCCGAATGTCCGAATACTTTTATGAGCCTGTGTATATTTTATATATTTATCTAAGTTTAATATGTAGGTCATATAGTAAATTGTATATTACACTTTAAGATATAGAAAACACAATTGTTCATCACAACTATTTTAGGTTTTTTAGGTATTCCTTTAGGTATTCCTTTAGGTATTCCATAAGAATAGAATGCACACAGTGTAGCAATCAAGTATTAACAAACTTGACTCAGATACTCGATCGAACACTTGATCGAACACTCGACCGACAAGAGACCAAATAACGGCCAATACGAGTCAGCTGACAATGGACAGCATATCTGCCTACATATAATTTTAACGAAGCGAAAAAACTTAACTATGCGCAATGTAAACATTTCTTTACAACCAGAAGATTACCATGTATATTCCTTTTAAAAAGGTTGTTGGTGAAACAGAAAATAGAAATACCAGTAAACAGAACTAGAAATATTCCATATACAAATGAAACATGAAAAATATTATATGATCAATTGGTAATTGGCACAGTTTTGTATGCACTTTAATCTTAAATGTTTGTGTGTATGCGTGTACATGTATATTTCAATAGAAGCATGCTAATAAATCTATATTTTTTACGAATTATACAAAATGTTTCAAAATATGTTCATTTTTTAAATCTGTTTAAACCACATATCAAAATTCTCAAGTAATAAAACACTAATAATTAACTAATAATTAAAACATTCTACTTGAATTAATCACAATATTGAATACAACAATGCTATACATATACATATATTCAAATTCATCAAATCTACCCATCAGAAAACCAAAATTACGATTATATTACGATTTATTAAGAAAAAGTATGTTTATCCAACAATTAATAACATGTTAACAAATATAAAGTCGCATTAACAAGACTGGATGACCGTATAGTTAAGAGCGGACTTTATCCGAAAAAGTCACCCCTTCTCGAGTTACGTTCTACTCGGCGATTTATCAATTCTGAGTGCGTGGAAAACCGTGTGATCGCAAGATCTCGCAAGGGATATCCCCTTCCTTGAACACACAACTGCAACATTCCTATGGCTTTTTCGATGGAGACGTAATGGAAAAATAACGACGCCTTCCTACGCGCGACGCGTAACCGCAGGCTTAATAAATAACCCCGGTAACAGGTTGCGCGGGCTGAGCTTGCGCACGCGAGCCGGAATTTAGCATACCGCGTAACAACGTGTAACTCGTGGTCGAAAAGCCAGCGGAATCGAGCCCGCAATCACCTAAACGAGAAACAGGAAGATGAAGAAGAAACGAGACAAGAAAAGGAGCAAAAAAAAGAAGAAAAAAAAAGGGAGAGTCAAAACAGCGGGTAAAAAAGACGAGCAAGGCTAAAACAGAAACAAGAGGAACCGTGTATATCTCTCCCAAAAACGAGAAAAACCGACGATTTTATCACCGCCGTTCCGACTGGCACGCGGTATACGAATACTGACATTTTTTCAATGATATCTTCTTACTCCTCCCAATTTGTAATGCAAGTCTTAATAAATAAAGTCCTCCGTGCCCGGGGTCCACCTCGCTTGTAAACCGAGAAGATACGCGGACTAAGAGTAACAGAAACAAACAGAGGAGGAAGGGGTTGGAGCCGCTTGGTTGCTTGATGGAAGAGAGGGACGCAAGAGCACCGAAAGAGGAGAAGACATCCTGGTTCGAGGCAACAGAGGCCCCTGTGGGACCAAGAGGAAACGAGACGAAGACGAGGACGAGAACGCAAGGAGGCAGAGAGCAGGGAAAGAGAAAGAGAATGAGAGGGTGAGGGAGGGAGAAGGAGCGAGGAGAACGGCCGCGTAATCTACGTTTCCATCTCGTGGCGCGCGCGTGTCCGTCGAGATTCTCATCCTCGCCGGGTCTCCATGGATGGGGCCCCGTGGATGGGGGCCCCGTGAGACAAGGCCACCTGCCGGCTCAGGGAGCCCCATCACCTTTCCCTCACCCTGTACCCTCACTCTTCGCTCTCCCTTCGTCCTCTACCGCTCGCCGGCGAGAAGAAGCTACGGTGGTGGGGACAGCTCTACGGGGCCTTGCATTATAGGATACTGCCGCCTTAACCCCTTCCCAAGCGAACGCACCACTATACAGCATTCTCGCGTTATGCTTCTCAAGCCCGGTGATCCTCGCGAATGATTACGCGGTACGAATTTCTGTCGGCCCGCCGGGAATCTCCGAAAACGACCCCGTGCTCCGCTGGACAGACTTCACTTGATGATTCTTCAGAGAATCAATGTAACTGTGAATCAGGGAGACAATGTAAATTCGATTGCAGATCGAATGGATTTGAATGATTTGTTTAGAATTGGCGAAAAAAGATCGACACGTTGCTTCAAGTGGAATTTACTTTGGAACATTCCTCGAATATCGTTATCTGTGTCACTCTAATTTTTGCACCTGCTACTTCACATGTCTTCATGTTTCTTTTAACGATTGTTTCGAAGTCAATTCCTATTAGAGTACCTACTATATGAATAACACGTCGAACTATCTATGTAATACTAGCTTTTGCTCGCAACTTCCTTCGCATAGACTACTAGCATACAGAACAATATTTAAACAAATGAATAATCATGAATGAAATACCTACATATTTTTTATATTAACAGTTAGGGTATTCTCTGTAATAAAAAATATTAAACTATAAGAAAGTTCAATTTCAGAATATACATGACGTAAACAATAACCATTGTTGGTTGACTTCTACATGCACGCGTATACAATTCAAATACCAGACAAAAATTCCAAAAATTAGATTGTTTGAACTCCATAGCTGATGAGTTGCTCCTGGATGACTCTTTTATTTCCTTTTATTCAATGTACAGACAACCTTCCTGCTGTTTTATTACATGGATAAATATAGATTCCTTTACTTCTGTTTGCTTAGTTGATTTTTTTACAGAGATCCTTGAATTAATCCAGGATACTTATATATATTGCTTGGTTGTGATGTATTGTGTACACTTTGAGTGGCGACATACGTAATTAGATATTTTTTAGAACCTCAACAGCATCAAAACAGAATTATTTTTCTCTATTTCCTTCAAAAATACATATCTCAACATTGAACAATTATTGGTCAAATTTTACTAATACCAATTTAGTAATCCCAGTATTAGGAATCATCTCTTCGTAATTTCAATTTTCCGCATTTCAATCCGACTCATTCGTCTTTTCGTTCCGAGATTCCGGCTATCACAACTAGCTGCTATTATACAACTAAGAAATCCTCGCGAATAAAGCAGTCTACGAGGCACATTCAGTAGCGCGATTTCACCGAGAAGCCGATCGAAATGGCAACGCCAGTTGGCGCGATAGGTTCTCCGGCGAGTAACGATCAATTTGCTAATGTCGACGTGTACGGAGAAAGGAGCAGCTGGTCGAGAGAGCCGACCACTCGCTACAGTCAGAGACTCCATCGATTATATAGCCCTTGGTAATACCCCGATAATTCGCGTCGGCAATTTCCTGGCACAGGTGATAATCTCCCACAACGATAACCCGCGAGAACATGACACGGCTCGCAGCCCCTCGCGTAACCGTGTTTCCTTTTATCTTCTCTTCTTCTCCTCTCACGTGGAGCATAGTTCGGAAGATGATCGACTCTCGGTTTCGAAGGCTCGTTGAAAATCAGAAGAGGGGGAGGGGGTCCAGAGCGTGTAATCGCGGCAGGGGAACTCCCGCTAAGGTGACCCCGGCCACCCAACGCAGTAAATCCCTGTAGTGGTTCGAGAAATGCGAGACCCGTAAATTACATACTTTTCTCACGCAGAAAGGATCGCGTTCAGGTGCAAAGGTCGGCAGAAATAATGACGGCATGCCCGTGGAGATGATCTATCCCGCAATATCTTATGGCGTAGCTCGCGGTCATCACGTGGCGCTCAACCGGCCAGCTCGCGAGCTTCTTTAAATGAGCTTCCTGTCTTTTCGTGGTTCCGCGCAAGCGCCTCAGCTCTGATTAAAGCGTAGTGGATAGCAGAGTAGGTATGTGGTACACATGAGAAATGACTAGATATAAAGCGAACGAATCCGTGAGGAAATTGATTCAGATTGGAATTAGAATGGTGAGGTTTGTGTCAATTTCTATTATATATATTATTCGTATCGTAATACAACAGATAAAACGAAACGCCCAGTATGATTTTAGTTGATATATAGTAAATGATTCGCATTTATTCGGCAAAGTGCTGTGCGAGACATTATTCATTACATGTATACATTTGTTTATAATAATTGTAATAATAACTAACTGATTATTATTTGATATATTAAAACAAGTATTGTATTTTATATGTCAATGAAATGCCTGAATATATATTATTGCAAGTTGATGTATGTATTTCATACTTCACACTTCCATGTCTGAATCGCCCGGAAGTCGATATAAGAAGGAGAGCCCCGATTAAAATTTACCGATATAAATTTTTATAAAACTAAACTTCTTTTACTGTGTAATATTCACAACCCTCCACTATGTCCATTGAAAATATCGAAGTACATATGTGCATAGATCTTGAGGATCGTTTATATAACTGCAGCCTTGAATGGGTTACGCCTTTCCCATTAGCTACAAAGTGTTAAACCCTCTCGTCTCGAAGTGATTGGAGTATCGAACGATCGTGACGCGTTTATAACCATTCACCGTAAGGCAAAAGCGCGTTGGTTGATCATCGACGAGCGAGCACAGCCGGTTTTCGTGACTCGAATGCGTACCAATCTATTTCTCCAGTTTTTCCTCGGCGAAAGAACGAGGCACACGTCCCGTCTCTAACAAAGCGACGTTACTTCCCGTCGCGTGGGTCCGCGCCGTGACCGTGGTGTATCGATGCACCGCGAGAACCAAGTGCATTCACACGCGGCTTCCTCTTCGACGCGGCACGAATGAATGAAATCGCGTAAATATTTATGGAACGTCGAGACACGACGAGGGCCGGTACGAGCGGATGCCGCGCCAATTGCTCGTTTTGTCCTGTGTTTACAATTCGATTACAACCGTGTCGACGAGCCCTCGGCGCCACGGATATGCTCGAAGGCTTCCGAAAATTTACGATAGATCGACGAATTTACTTGATGAGCTCTTGATAGATTAGAAAATAAACCTTCAAAGTAATTTAAATTGCTATTTACTGCATTTCTTTTTTGGATTGGAAGTGTAGGTTTATAGTAATCAATCGAACTACATATATATGTGATAGAAAATATGTATGTTTTAATCGCTTTAGAAATTTTATTTTACAATCGTTTAAGTATTATAAATGTCGATTTTCTATAGATGCTTCTTTAATAAATCTGTACGTTCGACATTTACTTCTCCAACAAATAAAACAAACTTCATTGATTTTGATATCCAATCTGATATTTGAAACTATATTTTTTTTCCATTAAAAGCCTGCTTCAATTATATTCCAAGTTCCAATTATATTCCAAATTTTCAAATACAGTAAAATGACATGGTGCTGCTGTAACACGGATTCGTTTCAATACGGTTACACGGATCCTAACTACTGTGTTACTCAGGGGATGCGTGTCTTATACATGTCCTAAATACAAATCGTTCCAAAAATGTTTAAAATTTGTTAACTAAGTAATAACTAAGTAAATTAAAACTGTAAAAAAAAAAGAAATTCTATAATCGTATCTCATTATGACTTCCCCTTTGGCATAACCTCGCATTGCTTTCAACACATGATCGCGATACGGAAGAACCACATTAGGGTCAGACACGAAGAAAAAGAAAGGAACGATACGAAAAGAACTCTTTCGGAAGCTTTTTACGCTAAAAGAAAAAGCGTATCATCACTCAGCTCGTGACACTCGCCACTTTCCACAGCTATGAACCTCGACGTTTAATAATAAGGCAAAAGTGAACTGGCAGTTTGAGGCCAGTTTCTTTCGGCACGTATCTCTGCGGTTACCGTGCCAGCTTAACAGTTGGTTCGCGTGAATATTTTTTTCCTTGGCCGTCCGCCTCGTGCCTCATCTGATGACGTGACATCGCGATTACATGGAAAGAAGGGCACCATAGGTAATCACGAAGGTTCTTTCTCATGAAACGTGCGCCAGTATAGATTGCAACCTTAATATTCTTCGAACTGCGCGACAAACGTTTCGCACGACTTACCCGAAGCGCTCCTACTTGAATACTTCGACCAGTCTTTAACTCATAAATGCACAGCGTTGCAGCATAACTTGCATTTTCTGATACAGTAAATAGATAACACTTGCTGTACTTTCAGTATACGTAGTTAGTTGCAATTTATTTGTTAAATTGATACGTTAATCAAAGTGAAAGCCGATAAATAAAATAAAATAAATAATAATAATGAATATAATAGTGTGAATAAATAAATATACGTAATAAAATAGATGACAGTCTGAATTGATGCATTTTCGTCATCGTATAAATTCGTAACATGATTTAAGCTTTACTGTAAATGCTGAAAGTTCAACGAATTGTCTCGTTTCACATCTGTTCTAACTGTATTTAAAAATTTAATTCGAATTTTAGAATGAAAATCGTTGCGAAACAAATTGACACCAGTGATAAAAATATGACAATCGCTAAGCTCTTCAAAAAGCAATAACGAACGATAAAAAAAATATTTGCGTTCCGCTGAAGAGGATTTCGTATTCATTTACCATCGCGTATGAAAAGGCAGCGCGAAGAAAGGCCCGGTGGTGAGGAAATATGTAAATCCTTTTTCAGAAAAGAAAAGGTCTATCCTAATCCTTTCGCCACTGACTGATTGGAGTATGCAAATTTCTTAATGACGGATCAGCCAGAATACCGCTGAGACGTGTGACGTCATGCTGCGTCCAGGAGGTATCAAAATGATTTTGATAAATTCGAACGTTAGATCCCCCTTTTTCGTGGCACCGAGGAGGCTGCGGCTCATCTATCAATATTATACGACCCGTGAGAAGAAGACACGGGGTAACTCCTTTATTTATGCCTCTAATCGATTCGAATCGGCCGACGAGAAGTTGTTCAAGTCAAGAGACACGCAACCGATCGTGCTCGGCATTTGCAATCCGAATATTCATTAGCCAAAGCGAGGAAAACCTCCATTTAATCTTTCAGAATTGGATTACGGATTAGCTTTGAAACAAGACACCACAAAAATTAAATATTCTATAATAATTCTTCATTTTAATTAGAGGGATTAGCAAAATTGATAAATATAGATATCTATAAAACTAAGTACTATTTTTTCTCCTTGATCTTGATTTTTTCTAACCCTTTAAGAATTATTTGTAGCTTTTCTTCGATGAATTTGATTACATTACTGTTCTTTGTGGATACGATTTTTAATTTTCTTTTTTACTTGTATAATCGTATTATACAGCGCGTCCCTGCAATTGTAGTACAATTGCCAATAAGGTAATTCTACGTAAAAAATCAAGTCGACGATATGCAATATAATTTTTTCGTATGATGGCTCATCTTCGAGAAAGGCAGGCTTGAAAATGTATCAAGTAGCAGTTGATATACCTGATCTTTGTCCAGGTCTTAATATGTATAATCTTTTTTAATAATGTGGCAAACGATTTTGCTAATTTCTATTGGCTCGGTGAATCGTCACGCTGTAAAGTCGCGAATTTTCTGACATACCACACGCCGAAAAGAGGAAAGATAATGTTCGCATGGACATTATATTGCCTCGCTGTATCGTGGCAGCGGCAACGATTCCAACCAGACACGAAGCAGGCCGCTGTTGCGTTGTGAATATCCGTAAACTGCTTCTGGTTCATATTTTCGGCTCGTGCTTCCTTTAATCATAGATTAATGTTTCACATACCTAAACCTTACTGGGTAAATGCTCTTTAAAATGGTGATAATCGCATCAAAATCCGTTTAATGATTTTCGAGATTAGCCCAAACATACAGACGCTTACAGGGAACTTTATTTTATACCATGTGTAAATAGGTAGACAGGTGATAGTGAACTTGGCTAATTGTGGACTGAACAGGAGTAATGTAATCGACAAGAGCTTAATTGTAAATATAAACACAAATCAAAAATATCGGATGAAATTTTGTCACAAAACGGTTTATTTTCAACAAAAATAAACTTAAATACTCGTATACCAAGCCAATTACTATTACTTAACTGGAATTTTCTGGAAAATGACGCATCGTATGAAAAAGTTTTATTGTATATTTTCAACTTGCTTTTTCACATCGGATGTTAGTTATCTCCTTCTAGCCAATTGCATCTTCATTGCTCTGACACGTGTTTAGAAACTCGTCAGTGAGTGATGAAATTATTAAAGCCGCAATGTCGAAATAACAAAATACCATCCATGTAAAAGATAATGTTATCTATAGCGTTGCCAAGTGTATATTTAGAATCTGTGAACGTCTCTACTTCATAAAAAAATAATAAAAATTCAGGGTAAATAGGTTTTCGTTTAAAAATTAATCGTTCTAATGTGAAATCGACAATTTATGTAGGTGGCTTTAATAATTCAAAAAACAACACGGCATAAATTAATAACTAAAAATCTTCAGAGTCACCCCTGGAAAAACCGATTCGTATCACACGTAATAAAACGCTGAATCATTCAAAAAACGCCAATGTAAGGTCCGCCAACAAATGACCATCCACTAACAATTAGATCAACACGATAGTATGCATAAATCATTCCATTTAATCAGTTCTCGATCAACCTCCCCTTTGCTTCCAGATCTTTCAACGACGGCTGAATCGATCAAAGACAAATACGCGTGTTGAACCGTTAGAGAGCCCGGCAACATCTACGAATCGAAGAATCGTGCGCCAATCGAATCGATCCAGACGACCAACAAGAATCTGGAGCGATCCCCGCTTTTATCCTCGTGTAAGAGTATAAATACCGCTGCTGTTTTGCATCAACTGAGAAGAGAGCACACGACACGACTGTGAAAGATCGACATTGATATTCTAGAGAGCCTCGTACGTGACAGTGATTTACATTTGAATAAGGTGGTTGGCCCAGAACTGGAGGAAAACGAGCTCGGGACTCGCGATAGAAAAATAAAGGGGGCGAGAAAAGAGAAGGGGAGAAAAATATATATGGGGGAAGGGAGGATTGAAGGATCGGTTCGAAGTCATCGCAAACTAATAGACATCTGATTGCGGTTACCGCGAGTTTTGACTCGTCAGTACAAATATTTATCTTCATCCCTGCGTGCATTCACGCACGCTGTGGAACGGTCTAAGGCGCCGATCGTGCTATCGATGCATATAAATGCATTAATCTTGATCGGCGAGCCTTCGAGCTCGCTCCGTGCACGCACTACGCGCGTATTCATACCGCGTACCACCGTACGTACGTAGGGGCCTCGGTCAATATTTAAATTATTGCTATTGATCGGTGGGGTGATTAATGGACACCGTCGCCGTAGAAAATCTCGCCCTTCTATCAATTCGAGCCTCGTCGATTTCGAGATTCCGCGTTATCGTGCTTTCGAGCTGGTGGAATTTCAAAAGAGATAGCGAAGAATAGAAGAACGAGAAAAGAAAACGCGTTAGGAATTTGACGGTTTGCTTTGAAAAAAAAAAAGAATAAAAATGGTAACGACGTTCGAGGTGAAATCGTTCGTCAAGGTGTCAATGACTCGTCAGAAGATGCGATCAATTCGAGATTCAATAGAATGAACGGTGACGAGCGAAGAGACGATTTAATTGAAACTTCATTGGAAAAGCTTTTATGCAAGATATTTTGGACAGTTTTTAATACGATGAGTTTCGAAGAACCCAATACAAAATTCGATTCACTTATCTCTATTCCATTTAATACATTGATGAAGATTATATGATAAAGATATGTTCTATAAAAAGCAGCAAGCGTAATATTCGGTATTTTACGGTATTTAAGTTCGAGGTTTTTTTAAAAGACAGCTCGTTTTTTGCATATCTCAGGATCTCAACGAATAAAATGCATAAACGGACACGAGATGATTCCTTATGAAAAAATTGAAAGAGGATACATACGTAATAAATCTTTTCATGCGGTCTTTCGTTTTCGAACAAATCGAGTTTGAAGATTTATCTAGTATACTTGAACATGGCTAATTTTGTACTGGACAGAAGTAAATAATCGACCGGGGGTACTCCGCGTGTGAAAATGAATGGAAAATATAGAATAAAATTTGAACACAAGACTTTTTGTTTCCAAGGAAAATAAATTTCAAAATTTATCATATGCCTGTGCACTTGCTTAATTTTTAACTTAACATTCTGAAATTCTACTTCCTTGGATATGAGGCCTTAAATGAAAAAATTGTATTCCACATTTTTCACCTATTTCGCGTATAGAATAACCTCTTTCTAGTCGTTTACCATACGTAATAGGTAATTAATCAAGTTCAATTATACTTGAGAAATTCGATTTTCTCAAAAACTAAGCCTCGGGCGGAAAAATTTTGATCTATATTTCCTTCCTATATTTTCATAAGGAATCGCCTCGTGCCCACTTGTATATGTTATTTGGTCAGATTCTGTATATTGTGGCTTAAAATATTATGCTTTATAGGTATCTCCAAAATAAACGGGCTTTCACATTCTGACTCTAAAATTCCAACTTGTCAACTCATTCCGCATTCGTGAACAGCCTCATTGGTCCAACCAAGAGGAACTCCGAGTATTCTCCCGCAACAAGCCGACCGAACGGCTGCCATAATCGCATTTCAGATCACTCACTGTCAGTCTGCCGTTATCTGTTAAGACAACAAAATATTTCTATAAGCTCGCCCACGCGAATATTTCCAAGTGTCAGACGGTGATCTTAACGCTCTCGAGAGACAATCGTTCGACAGGACGTTCACGACGATATTCTCTGAAAACGTATATGCCATAGTGCGAGTGTGGTGCACGCGTGTACGTGTACGTAGTTGCTTTCGTGCTCGTATACGTGCACGTGCATTTGCTGCCGTGCACAAGCCCATGGTGACCGCCCGCACCCTTGCCGTTTATAAATATATAGTCGGTTGATCTTCTTTTTTCAGTTTTCGTTCTTTCTGTTTCTTCCTCGACGCGACGAGGTCAGCCACGAGAGAACAGAACGTATTCGAATGATCGCAGTATGCATACACGCGGGCATGCACACGGGTATGCACGCAGCCATGTTACGCGGTAGCAAGCAAGGGCCATGTCCGGGTCAATGTTGCATAGCTGCAGGATGCACGTCGATGCACATGTATGCACTGGCGAGCTGCCCTCGCGCAGATACGCGAGGAGAATCGTTGGAATGCACGGGGAAATTTGCCCATTTATAGATCGCTACCTGCCTTTATTATGTATATCGCAGTTATTGCAAGTTTGAATGCACAGCTGTACACGTACTCGCATCGGCGATTTGCCTTTGCGTTCTTTCATTTGCTGTTTTTTTTATTCTAGTTCAATACGGAAGATTTCTTTGACACGCGATGCTGAAACAGATATGGTGAAATATGCTGGATAGGTCGCGTCATTATATTGCAGTAGGATTTCGATTAACACGTTCAGTTTCAAATCGATACATATACAATGTATCTCGAGGAGGAGGAAACTCTTCAGTGCCGATGTCGATACATGTATCGACATTGCATTTTGTTTATTTAATATTTCTCAACAATCTGACCTGTGTGTTAGCCATTTTTTAAGGAAAACCAAATCAAAAGAAAATTATTTTCAGTTCATATCAATACGAAATGTAGAAATACTAGAATAATCGGGAGATGAATAACCTGAGAAAATTTATTCTTTATTCTTAGAAGATCTATTTTCTTTTAGAATATAATCATAAGCAAAGGTATACGTTTGGTAGGTATATGTTTATACATATGCGTGTGTTTTAATTCATGCAATGGAGAATCTGCCTATTTTGATTAGTATAAAGGAAATCGTTTTGAAAATTCTATGAGGAAAACTGGAAAGTCATACTGAGAAATTTTTGTTTCTTATCTGAGTTTGAGTTCACCTACGACACTACATTTGTTCCTTTGTATGAAATTGACACAGTGGTAGGAAAATTTAAAATTTCCAGATATATAGAATACGTCGATCCGTATTTTGAAGATTGAGAATTATAAACTTTTAAAGAATAAATAGACACCCTTGCAAAGTCACTGTGAAGATTATTTAATCATCTAATATTACCTAAATCAAACTTTTGCATCTCCCTGTACCCCTTTTGTCCAGCAACTATCTCTATCTTTAGTACCTCCAACCTTTGTTCCTTTGATTCAATTCTCCCAATTTCACCTTAACTCAGAAACACTTCCATTTTCTACAATATAAACAAACGATATCCAATGAAACATTGGAAAGGCCGGCAAAATGTCAGAGTCATTCCTCGTATGTCTCAGCAGACGTTTTCACACCACTCGAAAAGGAGAGAAACTATCAACGGATGTAGAAGAATCCGATGAGCGTACGCCACTGGATCGGTGTCTCTTGAGGATTCAACAAGATCTTTGAAAATCAGCTCTCGAAGAGAAGAAGACACGGTCGGTCGGTTGGAAACGATCGAAGGAAGGATCGGCTGGAGCTGGCTCGAGCAGAAAAAGCGTGCATTGTCGATGCGTTGCAGGGACCGCATGGACCCTGTCAGCCATAACAAATTGTGACTTCGGTAGCCGGACGCGGTGTTGCGGCCGTAGCACGGTCACGTGATTAATTGTAACGTCGTGGCCGCATGGCTCGCTCGATTTTTTCCACGAAATTATTTGCATGTCAAGGCGGATTGATGGAAACGCAGGAAAGGCGAGCAGAGCACGAACGTGGATAGCGCGGATCCGAATGCAACGTGCAACCACGCCAACGTGTGTTTGTGTTACACACAAAGCCATGATGCAGAGGAAGAGCGCAAGAAATCCCCATTCCTGCCAGAACATTTAACTTTCAAATGGGCCGCCCGATCAAACGCGCCACGGCGACGTGCGCACCACGAAGGCCGGATTTTCGAGAGCGTATAATTTCCTCTTGAAATGCGAATTTCCGCGATGTCGCTGCTCGATAAGTGGTGCAGTCGACGATGTTACCGAGAATGGCGAATTAATCGACGAGAAGAACATGGACACTGAAAAACTTGGTCGGGGAAAAACTTCCCAAGACGAAAGGTTTCGACTATCTTCGTTTGTTCGGCTGATGGAGCGGAGAAAACGAGGGAATGTCTAAGTTATATACATAGTGTGAAATACTATCAGCGAATTATTCGGTAAGATCGCTGGAAACCTGCGAACGATGTAAAAATATATACGATCTACGTATGCGCGGATAAACTTTGTCTCTTAAGTTCGGCTATAGCTTGGAGAACTGACAATTTGCACGTAGCAATTAGAATAAATCTTTGACACCCATATATAGCAACTCCAAAAAGTACTTATAAATACTCTCATTTTCCAATGAATTCCATTTTCATTCAGTAGCGTAACTTTCAACTCTCCTTTGGAAAGTTAGTATGCGCTGAAAGTTGTTCGTGAAACAACTGTAATTGCTTAAGTTGCATCGCATCTTGTCGGTTGTTTGTGAATGATTTCTAAGAAAGAGATACTCAACCAACAAAATATTATAGAAGATGCAGAAACCTTCCATTCTCCGCCATAGATTATATTCTAAATAGCTCGATACGACGAAATTTCCATTTAAATCAGTTCCTCAAAAACTCAACCAAATAACTCTCTCCAAATAACTAAAAAACTCTCTCATGCATTCATAAAATAGCCAAGGAACGAATGTTCGAGCAAAGAAATAGCGAGCAGAGTTGATTTGCATCAACGAAAGCTAAGAAAATGAAGAGCCATCGATGCAGAACCATTGGTCCACGCGACTGTAAACAGAGAGAGAGAGAGAAGCACGTACGCTTCTGCCCTTCGATTTCTTGCGCTATTGGCGCACAGTCCAAGATTCGGGGCCCATAAAGAACGGCCGGAAGACAATGCAACGACACAACTCACAAAGAGACAAAGCCCCCAACTGGCGGTCGGCCACGAAGATGATATCACATGCTTTACGATCGTTCCATGGATACTTTATGCCCCACTCCGCCCTCTTCCAATGCTTTTCGACGTTTGCTTTGCGTTTCCTTTCGAGTTTTTCTCTCTTTCTCTCTTTCAACACTCGCCAGTGCTTCTTGATATAAGAATATGCAGATGTCGCGTGATGAAATATCCACGCCGGTTGTCCCTTCTTTTCTTCTATCGTTGCCCTTGCCCCTTACTTCGCAACTTCGTCTTCTTGTTTTAGCTTCTTGGCCTCTCTTCCGAAGGCAAGAGAAGTTACACGATCCCCTCGGCCGCCCTAACCTTCTCCATGGACCTGACGTTTCTATTTATAAGAGAGGTTCGCGGCCACTCATCCCCGTGACTTTGTAGAACACGATTTACGAATGTACAAACTTCGAGTTATATAATTACGCTCCACGACAGTGATACTTTGTATGGAAATGTAGAAAGATGAACTACTGTCCACAAGGAACATGTCAGATTCATGAATACATCCTGTCGATTTGTGTACGAGGGTTTTGGAGCTTAGAAGATACGGGAAGAGTTACATAAGTATTAGAAGACTGTGGAGATATAGGAAATTGAAATATAACTTCGAAAAGGACAATAAACGGTCAACGAAGAGTAATCGTATTTAAGATAACTAATTCAACAAACTCGAGTAGTATGACGAAACTTGGCCTAAGAATATTTTCAGATCAGTGACAAGATGTCGTGTCAAGCTATAATAATCGATAATACGGGAAATGGAAAACATATTGATGAAAATGCACTGGAACACGAGCATAAATAATATAATTATATGTGTGAATTTACATAAAGATTTGTCGCCTACCATAATCTATTATATAATTCGTTAATAAAATTTCCAAAAACGATAACTCTAATAACTCTTCGAAAATCTATTGTAAAGTCAGAGACAAAACAAGTATCGCCTGTTTGAAAGTATCATCCTGCGTAACAGAAATGAAATTATCCGGTCTAAAAACCGGCGATAACGAGTAGAAACGACATCGTGCACATTAATTTGCACACGGTCGTACGTACAGCCGTGAATCATCGGCCCTTTGATGGCTGCCGTTCATGTTCCCCGACAGAAAGATTCGCGGCTCTGCGATCCCTCAATCGATTCTTGAATAATGAAATTCCACGATGACGTTATCGTGTAGGAAATGAGTTACGTGATTGTCATACGTCCCGGGAGTACTATGGCGAGATGTCGAACGTCCTTTCGAGGTTGCTGCTGGCTGCTGGCTGCTGCCTATTGTAAGCTGTCCAGACACAGAGCGCTTGGGAATAAGATTCGTGATGGAATTCATCGCGACTGTCATTGTTCGAAACGTTTGATCGGGAAGACAATGGTGGAGGGATGGGTTTTAGTCAGCCAGTGGTTCTCTCTAATTTTTTATCCTGCTATATTAGTATAATTTGCAGGATATTATTTAGTTTTGATATATTATATTTATTTAGATATTTATATATTTAGGTGTCTTACAAGGATTCATTAGTTTATTGACATATTATCAAGTAGTACAAAAATTTTCTGTAGTCCCTGATATAAAAATAAAAAGGTTTGTAATGCTTTGATGTAACGATCGACACCTATTGAAAGATCGAATCAATTGTAAAAAAGTATAAAATTAACAAAATACACTATAACTTTTAGTTCGTAGTTAACGAATTAAACAACTTTTTTGGGCATATTGAAAAACTATTTTGAAGATTATTCTCTGATTCATCACTTTTAAAAAATTGTATTTGTCGAATGCATAGTGTGATTAATTACTTTTAGTATGTTAGACGGAACGATAAATCGATTATGAACAATTATATTCTGAAGTAAATTGAGATGTTCTAAAAGAAAATGATGGAAATTTTTATCCTAACAGAGAAAGTAATGTTATCAAAATTTCTTCAAAAGTGGTTCAAATTTACAGTTGAGTCCATATATCCACATCGCCCCAAAATAACTCTCAGCCATACCTACTCTACCAGTATCGAGCAGAATGTTTCGTGTAACCCTAATTACTTGCACGACATCTGCTCCGTCCCAGATGTGTCTCTAATTTTACCGTCCAAACATGATAAATTGGAAAAGCGTGTGTTATCCGATTTTTCACATTCATACGTAAAAATGCTCGCACCAAACGCTTCTAATGAACGAAACTTAATATCTATCGGACATATCGAGCAGCAGAACAATCAACATTGTCGCGTTACTCTGCAAAGCCAAGAATAACAAACATTTTCTTTCGACCGAAGTAGCCGAAAGCCCACTCGAAAAGATCCATTTAACGAATAATCGAGACTACGCTTCTTTCTCGAGTGCGGCGAAAGAGAGGCGTCTCAAAGGTCTGGCAACAATGGATACTCATCGTTCTCCCTTGTGATTCGATATGCGTTTGATGGACGTGAAGATGGCCCGGGCTTTCTTTAACTTGAGACCCTCACATCGAGAACGAGAACCCCTTTTTTACCGACTATCAGTGAGATATCACCTGCTGTTCGGAAAGCCAACCTCGAAATACATATTGAGGCACACTGTTCGATCCTGATGCGGCACACGCGTCACTTCTCGAGTAGAATCATCTCGAAGGTGAAATAGAAGATCGACTTAATCATCTCGCATCACTGATACCAGCAGAATAATTCTTTCGGAATTTTTTAAAAACAACGAGCTCTTTTAGACAACCTTGATTTTGTTTGGATAAAATCATTCAAGTAGTATTGCGTTCTTCGTTTAGTAAATGAGAAGATGACTCACAGTCAGTAAATCACTTTGGTCGTAGATGAAACCAATCGTTATGTTCCACATATATCTACATGTCGTAAGTTGCGTCGAATGAGTTTATATCGAACCTGAAAAATTATTCCGGTAGACATTTATACAAATACAAAATACTAAATAAAATAAACAATTACTTCATGCGGTACCTAAACAAAAAAGTAAATCGAACAAAATTATCTGCCTACTCTAATAAACTAACGCATAATTATTTCAATATAACGTCTATAGTCACGCCGATGATATATTTTATTATTTAAATTCTTAACGTACGATTTTCTAATCTATCTAATCGGTCAAAATACATAATTTTTTTAGCGAAATTGTTTTCTACTGTATAATATATTTTTTGTAATTCTAGTGCTATATCTTCCTTTTTTAATATGATAATATATAGAACGAAAGAAAGCAAATGTTTCTATAAATACGAAAATGTGATTATTTGGTCGTACGAAAAAATAAATTAAAAATGGTTGATTGACCATGTCTGTGTCTCACATGGGTATGAATGTTAACACGTTACACGTTAACGAATTGATTTAGACACTGTCATTATCTTAATATTGTCAGAGAGAAAATGCGTAAATACAAGGTATAGGTAATGTTTGGTAAAAGCGTGTGTAAAATTAGGTGCAAAACATTAACTATTATAAATATTATGTAGCGTATTTCAAGCTATTACATGCTTTTCTGAATGCGGATTTCTCCAATTCTTGAACCGTGTTAAAGCAACAGTGTTGTATGAGGATTTCGCGAATTCTCAAGTCCTGTTAATACGAATCCGTATTGTAAATTGTAAGACGTAGCAGTGCGACATTATACGGGAAATGTCTCTATATAAAGTTCGCGTGACAGTCAACATGTTAAAGAGGCAAACAATCATCTTATCATCTTTAAAACTAACATCTTCGAAGCAACTAACGGAGATGGTTCATCATCGTACGATTGAGCCATACAATCGCACGCCGAGCAGCTTGCTTCCGGTTGCAGAAACGAACCGAAATATACTCGTAAGTCAGCCGAAGAGCTCTGGCTGTCGCACGTCGTCCGCGGTTGAATTTATTAAACTACTCTTAATGCAGTACGCCTAGTAACGCGGAATAAACGACTGTGACCGGCTACTCGATACTCGTTCGTACACCCACGCGACCCAACCGCCGCTTGCTCGACTCAGCACCAAGTTGATTTTGCAGCCTCGCGCTTCAAGGCGCGGCGAAGTGAGATATCTAAGATAGCTGGGGCAAGATCGACCCTCGATCGGTCACCATCATTATTCTTTAGTCCGTAAAAGGCACGAAGCCACCGCGCCAGGAAATACAGAAGCTGTCGCCGCTAACAATAAGTAGATCGCCCACGCTAACTCTCATTCAAATCCTTCCTATGTACCTAACCGTCTAACGATCTAGCGGTTGTGAAATTTCTGATCGATTTCGTGTAGCATTTCATCGTGAAGATAACGATGTCATATTTTGATTAGGGGCACCGAGATCAGGTTGACATAGTTTAAAATTCTGAGATGGGTAGGTTGTCATTGTGAGGAAAATTATTTCTTGTTGCAACATGAGTATGTTGTTTATGGAATAAATTGATGAAATCATACTCCTTCTTATAGCTACTATAGTTTGGAAGTATTCTACGTTTGAGTATACAGTGGAATTTCATTTATCTGAATCCATCAGGGAACAGATAGTTTCTGTAGATACGAAACTCTAGTTTCTTCAAATAGTTTGTATAATATAAGTCCATCGTTTCCCTCGTTATCCATAATTTTTCATTTGAATGGTAGGTATTCACAATCAGATAAGAGATATTTAAACTACGGAAATATTGCGACGACAAAAGCAATCCACGAATTACATAGAAATTTTTGAAAAATAAATAAGCATCGTCGCAAAATCCTAGTACTGTAAATATTATAAATCACTGTTTCGTCTGTTTATAATAAATAATATAAATAATTATCTAACTTTAAATGAATAAAATTTTCTAGCCATGTAAACCGTAAATATTAAAAATAGTCCAACACTTTTGAATAGTAATATACAGTGGCGTGCAAAACTATTTGAACACTTACAGACACCTTTTATATATATGTATATTATGCAAAACATTTTGAAATTTCAATAGCACCGTAACGAGACACGACTGTCGTGATCCTATTGCTAAAATTTGAAACAGATCTGAAAATTTAGTATTTAAAAGTTACAAGACATTTATTGGAAGCAATACGCTTCGTAAAGATCACCGAAGTATTTGAACAGGAAATCATTCGCTATGTTAACAGATCACAATATTTAGTGAAATCATTTTTAGTGCTAATTATATATTAAGACTATTACTCATACCGTATATCAATTTTTCACCAAGTCTACTTATGTTTCCAATAAATGTTTTGTAATTTATTGTAATATTTTATATACATATATCTTTGGATTAGTTTCAAATTATACTACTGTAATCACGATAGTCATGTCTCGTTACGGTTCTAATGAAATTTCAAAAAATTCGTATAATGAACATAATATATTAAAAAAAAATTCTATAATAAGCGTTTGAATACTTTTTTGAGTCACTGTATATATATAATTGTAAGTAACCAAAAAATAAATACGAGAAGAAGATATGACAAATATAAATGTACAAGTTAGGAAGTGCATACGGATAAGTTCATCCAAGATTTGTTTTTTGCGATTTATATCTCGCAGCGATGACAGTGGAAAAGAACGAAGGTGCGAAAGTTGACGAGTTGAGTCGGCCGACAGGGGTCCGTAAAAACGAGAAGTAAAAACGGGGCCGTAGAAAAAAAGGGTGAAATGGAGGTACTAGTCGTGTTCCTCGGCGTAAACCGCCTTAATAACCGGACCCATCGGGTTTAAAGTCAAGTTCAGCGACTTTCTGTCGCTAGGGGTCGACGCAACGTGGAACACCAACGACGACAACTGGCAGCAGCGCGATAACAGAGAACGGGAAGCTGGCCTACCGAGGCTGAACGTATTCGTCAAAGAGTTTCATTCATCCGCGCGGCGAACTTCACTCCCGTGGACACGTGTGCCTTGCAGACCACCATTGCATTGTAAACGGAGATTTATGCTCTTTCGGCGACACTCCAGCCTCTATTTTACGCTCTTCCATCTCTTCCTGTTTTTCTCGTCGCAAGTAAGGGAGCTTCAGGTCAGAAACTAGTGTGTTTCAGTAAATTTTGAAGAGTTTTCGTTCCAAATTTAAAGACTTTGCATACAGAGACCTATATTATCGTGCGTAAGTATGTATGTATTTGGCCATCTTATACGATCCAGTCGGAAGATTGATATTTTTATTATATTTTCCACGTTCTGTATTTCCGCGAAGAGTATTTTTCTACTGTTTATTTTTTACTTCTTGGCATAACGGAAACAAATGTTTTGCTAAATTGAAACCGAAACAAGGAATCTACATGCTTGCATCAATCAAGTTACATATTTATTTGTAATGTGCGAATAGCTGATAGATATTTCATAAAATCTGTACAAACTATTAAAATGTGATTGGAAATACATAATCCAATCATTCGAAGACTTCAACATTGAACACATACTCTTAAAGTCACTTAGCTTAGGTATTTCCGTAGAAACAATTTTCATCCACCTTCGATTAATCCTCTTCTATTTACAATAATTAATATCAACTATGTAATGTCTTTGTAATATATACTAACCGTATACATACATATGATTACCTGAGATAAGATCAGAAGCGAAAATTAGATTAAAGAGCTTTATTTAAGGTTTATTTGATTGCAAATGTCCAAATAGGTACTTATGCACGATAATATATTCGTTCTTTGGTAATGTCTTTGTAATATTAGGTATGCTGCAGAGTTCTGTTCGTTTAACGCACATTTATTTTAAGCAAGTGGAAAATTTTTGTAACGCAGATTCATGACTCGTTCGTCTTGCTTGTAGCTATTACCATCAATAAATGCAATAAAATATGTCGAATAATAGATAATACAGGAAAGATGTCTGTCGATATAGTTCATTTACGGCACTGTAAACTTTATGAGTATCAACAAAGAATAAATGCTGCTAAATAAAGGAAGAAACATAGGGGAATTTGTCAAATTTTTCTTAGATAAACGCAGTTCCTAAAAGGATGTGCAAGATGTGGTTCGGGAAATTTAAGACTGAAAACTAGCTTTAAAAACGGGCAACACTCTGGAAAGACCTTCGGCGATCAATGATGACACACAACACTTGGTCGTTTTGGAGGAAGTCTCATGTTTATCAACATCAAACATAACGGAAAGGTTCAATTTAGCTTAATGAAAAAATAGCACTTTTGGTGCAGAGATCGATAGATCTTTGAATTTTTCTTCGAAAAATAACAATTGTATCTATTGGATAAAGATATTATATTAAAGATACTATATTATAAGAGTTTATAACGTAAGAAAAAATATTTTATTCTAGTGATACTAGGTACTGTATATACAATACATTATATATTACGGATAATGTTGTAATATCATAATGGATATGATATTATAATAATATGGAGGGTATAGAATATCTTCCATCTTCTTGACAACCAGCATTCTATTACGAAATGTGAAACATTATTAATCCTGCTACGGTCTCCGAATTTTTATGACCCAACCTTGCTCTCTTTTTACCAAACGAGCAAAGGCTTCCAGTAGGCTTTAAGAAGAACTTCAACATAAAATTTGAACAAGAAATCACATACATTACACACACATAAAATGTACAAACTCTGTATTTCATGCTGCTATTATTGCTGCTTTCATATCACGGTAATCCAAAATCCGATTACAGACCATAGTTATGAGGGCAAAATAAAAATTCCTGAATGTCTGGACTTAACTAAATTGACAATCTATCTTTTCAACTATTCCTATAGAACAAAATTTAAATTTTGTTTCCCATTTCAGAGCATCAGTTCTGACATCCAAAATGAGGGAATTAATGGGAATAATCGATATAATCGAAGAACGAATACTCCTCGTAAAAAAACAGTAGAATAGATAAGATCTGGCGTGTTTAATGGATTTGAGCGGAAGCATTTTCACCGTAACTCCACGAGCCAATTCGAGTCCTTTTAGTCTAGACTACAGACTGGACAAAGGGACACTTTCGATTCTACGCTCCGAGCATTGACATGCTCTTATCGATCGGCCACATATTTGGGGCCTCGTGTCTCGATTCTCTCGCTTTCACACCGTATCCGAGAACAGTCAGTGACAATGGACTCGAATTCTCGCTGCCTTATCGTGCTTTCTATCACCGCGCCGCAGCCTCGTCGGGACAAAAGTCTATAATTTATTTCTATCTCTAGAGCGATTTCTATCTCTGCGACTTTTGACAACCGTTTGAGGGATTATGTTTAATTATTTTTTAACCAAATCAAGTTGTTTCCTTATTTCAAATCTCTCTTTAACGAATTGAAAAGTAATTGTACTAATAGAGTACTAGGATATCCTTGTAGACGTTTGAAAATTATAGAAGCATTATATTTAGATAAAAATCTTAAAAATTGTGTATATATATAAAATCCTCCTCTGCATCTCCAAGAACAGATTATTGTAAAAATCATTCAACAAAAACGAAGCAAAGGGGAAATTAAATCTTAATATTACATAGCACATATAAATACTCGAGACTCGTATGAAATACTGAACGACGTACTGAATGATCGAATAGGATCTCGATTAACCGGCTTAATCAAACGATAAACCAAGATAAATCAAGGCCTAAGGAGAAATAAGCAAAAACGTATTTTCTATACTAATATAAACTCTTTATTCTTAGATCTATCTTCTTTTATAATTTAATCATAACCAAACGTATATCCCCGTTTAAGTTTTACCTATTTTTTCAATTTTATACAGATTAATTTATATATATACATTGTGCGTACAATACATTCATTTAGAAATAGAAGACAATTATAAGTTATATGTACAAGCGTTTGTTGTTAACAAATAGAAGACTCTGGATAACTGAAGCCGACAATAAACAATATCTCGATTGATCGAGACTGCGGAAAATTAAGATCTGATTATCCGAAGTTCTACTGTAAGCTCAAGTATCCTTAACATACTTTCCTCTACCAATCTCCTCACATCTTCAAGAACAACTCCCTCAAAGAGATCACTCAAACTCATTTCACATGACCAATTTTCGAAACGCTCCATCAACGCAAATGGACCGCGCGTTTCATTAAGGCTCATCACCCAAAACGCGTACTGTGCGGAGTGCGGAGGTCTCGTTTCACGTAGCCGCGCGACCGGTGCACGCCAGAATTCGTATTATGTGGCGAAGCGCATCGAGTCGCCCACGCGTTCTTCTCCCTCCCTTTTTCACGAAAGGTGTCTCGCGTTACCGCTTAAATTCCAACCGGCGCGGCGCAAACGCACACCAGCACTGGGAACGTTAATGAGTAAGCGATGCTGCCGGCTCAGCATCTTTTATTCATTTCACGAAGAGAAGCGAAACATCGGCTGCTGCTTTTACGCGATGGCCTCTGCCCGCTGTTCACCTCCTATCTCTACATGTATGGCTGCCCACGTGCGCCGCGCCGGCCATATTGCATTTCCGGTTCGTGAAATGTTATAAAGTTGGCACTATCACCGTTTCCTGTCTATGATCTGTTGCTCCCACGGCGAACCTTCGCAACAAAACGTAAACCGGTCAGTTTTTTCTCCTCCTATCGGCTTCTATAATTCCGCAACTTTTACGAATCCGACGTTGAGCGATTTCGAGATCGAGTTTGCTAGAACTGCTATAGAAGGATGTAATACCTGCTATTGTGTCCGAATGTTGTTCACTTAATCGATCGTCGCTATCTCCATCCATTCTTGGAAATGGAACCTCGGAATGAGTTTTGAGTGTGCCGAATGAGATGAGGTGACGAACATAACTTGACGCCAATTCCGGTCGATTATTTCGAGCACATATCGATTGACACTTCTGCACGTTTGTACGTTTTGGATATCAGTATCTCACTCACACACGTTCTTTTTCCTTTCTTCAGTTGAATTCGCAGAAGTCACTTCTCCAAATAAGCGTCCGGATTCGATCCAACCTGCAGACGCTAATCTGGCCACTACATAATAGGTTGAATAGAGTCTATATCGGCTTAAAATTGAGTTTCGTAGCTTTCTTTACCGTTAACATGGTATAACTGGTGATTCTGGCTATCACTTTATCATATTATCATTTGTTATGAAAGATTAAAGCATTCTTTAAACTTGGAGAGAATTGTGTAAAATAAATGGAAAACACGAATTTAGCAATACAGAATGCCAAAGCTGCGATTACACGTATCATTTTTGGTCTGCAAAGACAATCTTGGAAAAAGAAGCTCAAGTTTCAAGACAAGTGATTGGAAAAAAATTGCGGTATTTTGATCTTCAATCAAGCTTACGACTCATCAGCCGCCTAAAATTATTTAATCATCAGAGTCAAAGTACATTATCTTTTAATTTTAACATCCAAGCTAAATTGCACCATGGGATCAAAGTGAAAAGAACGAAAAAATCGAGAATGACTAGCAGAAGATGGCTTCCACAAGGCAGGTTTTTGTCTTACCTCTTTGCCAATTGGAATTAAACACCCCGATAGATTCGATTACTCGAATTATACACGGATGTTTCAAGCGTGTGGAGTGGCAGGATCCATTAGCCGAACTCGAGGGGGATCATCGATTTCTCCGCCTACCTACGTGTTCTCCTATTTCACCTGAAGCGAACTGCGGCTCAATTCATTCTTCGCGTTCCCATAAATACACGTTCCGAGCTTCGAGTCGTGACAAATCTACCAGCAATTAAAGACTAACTACATACTTCAATTCAAGATTAAACGAATCGAAGACCTTTTACAAAATCGAACGAATCACGGCTAGTCAATTCTTAATAATCAACGATCATTAGATATATACTAATGTCCAGAATATCTAAATAAACTAAAAGCACCGAGGATTAAGAAAGTGATGCATTGTTTCCGCTAAAATGGAGCTTTGCTACGAAAATAAAATACACGTGAAAAGATATATAAAAAAGTATCGTTGAATGGCTGGTACGACGATTTTTACACAAAGATGTTTAACCTCTTCACCCGTGTGTCTGATTTTTGGACGTTTTACAAGAAATCGGTACATCGTGTAGGAATCGTCGAGGGGAAGGAAAAAAAGCTGTCTGGTTCAATCGAATACAGATGGGATAAGTCCGCGCACAAAAGCTTCTTTGTATGTTGAATTTTTATAAGAACTCTCGAGACGATGCGATCTATTGTGCGAAAATTGAGGGTTTATGTTAGACGGAAATTGCGGAGGCGGAAAGGGATAGCGAAACGAGTTTCTCGACCATAAAAATATAAAAAAAGTTGATTCTCTGTCAACGCTAACGAAGACCTAAGGAATTATGTTCGAATGCAAGAATTCTAATCTCGTATATAACGATATCGGAAATCAAACGTACTTATTCCTTTTCAACTATAATTCCGCTTTTTCAATTTCTCAATTTTTCATTGCAATTCTCTACTCATACTTCTTTTTACAGTTATATTAATTTATTTTATATTTCTTCCTTTTCACTATACTGCCTTTAATAATAAGATGCAGGAGCTATCGACGAAAAAATGAAAATTTTGTTCTGATACTCATTATCGAAGGAGCTAATTAGAACATCTCTGAACAACGCGATCAAAGGCGATCAATATTTAGACCGGTCTAGATCAAACAACGGACCAATATTTCCAAATAATCGGCCAACCGAGAAAAGATCTCAGCTTTCCAACCCTATTTCTAGAAAAACTAGAGGAAGGGAGAAATCCTTTCGAGACTCGACAATGGCGTCTCCACGAACCCCCGTGTGTCACTTCATATCGTACAAAGCAGCATTGACGGGACGTATAATATAGAATTTCCAGAAATCTCGATTCCTCGCGAGAAAAAAGAATCGAGATTGGGGTTCCTTAAGGGTTCGTTGCTTTTCTCGGTGAAATAAAACGACGGATAGCTAAACTTTATCCTACGCACCACCTGCAGGGAAGTTTCCGTGAACAAGATCGACGTTACGTGAACTTTCTCACGCGTTCACGGGAAAACACCATCTGCCTTCTGGATCAACCCTTATCGAAACTTTTAGTTCGAACATAGCGTAAATGAAATTAGAACGCTGACGAATCCTAACATACACTGACAATGAGAGTCAAAAGTGAATAGGTATATATGTACATTGTACATCTTACAAAACTAAATTCGTATATTGATTTACCTACAAACTCTTACCTATATACAAGTTTCCTATATACAATATAGAAATATTCCCCTATACATAGGCAATGGAAGATAAAAATAAACGGACAGGTAGTGGAAATAGGTATCAATAAAGTTTCATTAAATATAACTTGTTTATACGAAAATGTAAATATTAATTTCGATTATTTACTAAATGATATCTATACAGGATGCTTCATAATAAGTGAGAAATGTTTAAGGAATGGATTTAATAGCAATAAAAATAACTTAAAAATGTTCATATCAACATATGTCCTGTTTGATTTTGTTTACGAGATATGGCAAGCTTCGTGTCAAATAATTTCGTATCTTTTTAGGAGATGCTTAAAATGACTTCCTTGCATTACACGCGTGGAAACGATGTAATCACTCTTTCAATATCCCCTGATATCCCCTGAATTTGCTGAAACCCGCGTTCACTTTTATGGTAATGTATTTCAACACTTTCAGTAGGCGTTGAGTACACGATAAATTTCAAATAATCCCACAAATAAAAATCCAATCGATGCATACACTGAAGCGCAAGGAAGTTATTTTGTGCATCCCCTATGAAAACAGTCTGATACGAAATGATTGAACAGAAAGCTCGCTATATTTCGCAAACAGAATCAAATAGGATATATGTCGATATGAACATTTTTTATTGTTTTTAGATGCTGAATCCGTCCTTCAAATATTATTCACTTATTATGAAACATTCTGTACACCATTACCTATCTCCTTATTTTTGTCCTAGACTTTATTTAATATCTTTTCGGTCAATTTTTCATCTATGCAATATACATGTATGTGTAAGACCTTCTGAGTAAATTTCGTGCTTTCAAGACGTATGATCACTTTTGATCCCCATCCCGTTTATATTAACATACAATTCTACGTTATAAGGAGAAGATAAGCAACTTTTTAGACAGTACTTTCAATCAATTTACAACCATCATATAAATTTCAAACATTGCCAGAAATATTATCATTATACTGCAGATTTTTATGCAAATTTATATTTTTAAGAATATAATTAAAGAAATAGAGTGTATAATAGTTTGGATACTTAATATATATTTTCATATTGTATACATTTTGTGCAATTTTACACTTTGAAATTTCCCGTAAATGCATCAAAATCTAATTATTTTTCTGCTAAATTATTAATCACGAAAATTAATCTGTTAGTCGAGTTATCCCTTAAATAAAAATGTTTATAATAATTAAGCTAAAAGTTGATAAAAACAAATCAGTTCCACACAGCATAATAACATTTCGAGGAACCTGCAAAAGTTAGAAACCGTATACATATTTCTGTGTCACCGTGTATAACATTTATAGTTGAACGACCCTCGAGTAGCAGAGACACGAAACCACAGTTTCAAGATAAAAATGTTCGTGAATTGTCGATGGCACTCTAGGGGGATGCGTATAAAAGCGATACGAAATTCTTCCTCTTGAGCTTTCAGTTTCGCGATGTTCGTCGCGTCGCAATAAAAATTAATCCGATCGTTAAGAACCGTCGTAACTGTCAAAATATACGACCCACTGTACCAGCTGAGTGAAATCTCCACGACATGGGACAACGCAAAGTAATTACCAGCAGTTTCAGGATCTTGGATACCGCGTATAGGGTGAAATGTGTCGATGAAACCTTCCACTTGCGCCGGTTAATGAATGAACCGAACATAAATGTCTACGGCACAGCAACCACTCCGTTCGCGGTAAAAAACATCATGGAATCAGCCGAGTAATTGGTCCTCCTGTCGAGGAACATTAAAATGTTAAAATCTTCGATGTACCTTCAGGAACGATGATCGACTATTGAATTTATTCGTATTCGCGGTAACATCTTCTTAATGGTGTTTACGGGCACTATAAAACACGATTCGCTGCTGCGATGCCTTCCGTTTTATCGAACCCGCTGGTAGATCGAGGATCTAAAGCGCTGTGAAAATTTGCGACGTGGTTTTAATTGAGTTGAAACAAAGCTCCGTCTTCTATGAGAAGAGTTAATTGAGGATATTAGGAAAAAGAGAAATTCAAATAGGAATTGTCAGATACGATGGAATATAAGGAAATAGGATGTCTCAATGTTGCATAAAATAGTTACGTTTCATTGCTCAATTTACTTCCAGAAATAACTAACTTTTTATATAGTTTGGTTCTTCCAGAGAGACCGCTCTTCCTCGAATGAACTCTCGAATTAACTCGAAAGAAGCTAGTTTTGTCCATAGTTTTAATCACATGCTGAAAGCATCAATTGTATTAGGTTGTCTGAAAAGTTTCTTTCGTTTTATAAGATGGTAATAGATGAACAACAATTTCTGTTTTATATTATTTTATTCCATTTCGTTCTATTTCTATTATTACGTTCGTGCATAATTCAACAAACTAATATAAAACAAAAAACATTGTGCGTCTATTATTTTCTTGTAAAACGAAAGAAACTTTTCGGACAACCTAATAAAAAAATTTGTTATTCGAACAGTCTACTATATAAAAGACCGATCTAAAGCGATTCATATACAACGCTCCTTACTAGGAGCTTAGCACAACAGAGCGTAATGTCGCCGTGACGAGAACGAGTGCGTGTGATGCTAATTATCAGAACAAAACACAAAATAATTCTTTAATTGAGCATAATGCTATCGTTATGTATGCTTCGAATAACGAATTGGAATAAATATAATTGTAATAATGACATTATTCAGTATTATGAAGCATTTGAGACTTTAGAAACAAAAGTAAAGTGGTATGAGACACTAAAGGAACGTAACTTTATCGAATTAAAGTTTTTAAAAATGTTGTGTGATTTCGCAAGTAAAACAGTTTCGGCCCATAAATCGTTGATCGAATCATATTTAATTTTATTTTTTGTGATTGCTATTATTAATACTTATATTTTCTTTCGAAATATGTGCATGTTTGAAGATACACATCAAGAAAATAGCTGTTCTGTTGTCCAAAAGTTCCCTTATACAAATTATACTTCATGTAAACAGACAAGATTTTTACATGATGTCAATGAAGTTAGAATTCGTTGCACCTAAACATTCCACCTTCCCTCTGCCTAAGTATAACTATAAAATCCAAATCCTATTCAAGTTATTCCGAACTTAAAATTCGCAAACGATTTAAGAATTATTAGAACTTTAAGTACATTTTTACGATGGAACGTTACAGTAGTTAAAAGTTTCCATTAGACATAGGCAACGATGTATCCTTAGTCGTCAACAACAAATCCTCGCGATCCATCAATAAAATCTAGCGACATAATTCACTGATATCTTCCGCCGTGTGAACTGAAAACCGTTCTTGCCTTAAAACCTTGAATCGACCACCGACTTTGAAACACTTTTGCTACGAAATTGTTACTGTGAAAGGTGGCGGTTGCAAAGGGTCACGTCTAACCGAAGAACCTTATGATTTATAGTCTGAAGGAAGGAAAGATGGAAGGAAGGATGGAAGGATGGAAGGATGAAAACGAACAGGGAACATACACGCGTTTCGAACTACCATATATTTCCATCTCGTAAACCGAGAGACGCTCTAACCTGCTGTGGATCTCGATTCAGCCTGGTTACGAATTAAATCGATTTAACCCACACGTTGCCGGTTGCATGAAGCTCAAGGACCCGTGCGCGATCGTAAAAGGCTACAAAGGGAATAATAAGGCAGCGGAGGTTATAAAGGCCGTTTGCAAAAGCCGGTGTATTCGATGAAGGCTTCACACGCGCCATAAACTACCCTCCGTGCGACGAATTTGTAACATTTTATTAGCCAACCTGGCGTCGATGTCCACGACTAGTAGAGGGTTCGCTTCTGTGTATGTGTGTGTATGTGTGTGTGTGCGTGTTGTAGAGCTACTTTGTTGAGGAGAGAACGTTTTAATGGCCAGACTTTGTTCTGACTGGAGGCCCTGTTAGGCGGTTATGCCCTACTGGTTACATTCATCCAGGGAGATTTATGCTTGATGCCCATACGAGAGGAAGGATATAGTACCATTTTTATGATCGGTTCTGTTACAATGTTTCTTTATATCGGCTTCTCTTTGTCACAAAGACGAAAAAGAGTCAAGTAAGAAGAGCCTCAAATCCTTTGAAAAAAGACTCCAGATGAATTTGCCTTAATGCGAGAACAAAAATATTCGTGCTTTTACTGTGGGATTCGTTAGAAACTGAGATCGATGATTTTGCAATGGAATCTGGAATATATCACAGATAAATATGGAAAATATCACAGATAAATGCACATAGTTCGATTAGCTATTATTCCTCCTAAGAAATCAGTTTCGCTTGGGGTTTATTTCGATAAATTGCGAATATCAATTGCGATATTCGATCATTCTCTCGGGGACATTCGATTTTGATACCTTACTATCTGAATTAGACGAAAAGTTGTTGAATAAAAGAAATCCATATTTCTCTTTGTCACAAAGAGGAAGAGGGAATCGAGTAAGAAGAGCGTGAACAAGTCCTTTAAAACGTTATGCGTTAGTGCGAGAACAACAAATTCGTGCTTTCCATTGTTCACATTTAATTTAATCCGTAATATCGGGTACACGTAGCTACTTGACAGAACAAACATCCTATATGAAAATGGTGAAATTACTGTGCGGAAAACTGATAAAATCGGAGTAAACGATTTGCAGAAAATTACAAAAAAAAAAGCTGCCCATTATGTGATACCAATTTCGTACTCACGACGTGGAACGAGGGGATCAGCAGCTCCGTTTATCCGGACCACCACGTGCAACATTCCTAATTGACATTTCAGGAATGCAGGCGCCCGCTAATGAGACTCGATTAGCGTCGGAACGATTCGACAATTAAACGCTGTATTTACCTCGAGCACGGCCAACAGCCGCCATATAATATCATAATACCCATCTGCCTCTTTTTCTCTCTCTGCAAGAATCTCTACGATATTCCTCGTTGGCTAACTAACCGAACTACAATCAGTTACGCGTCATTGCCGGTGATCCCACGCGATTCCAGTCCAGTCGATCGTTGGAAAGGAGCACGAGGGCGTGGACGAGAGCAAAGAGTGAGAGAAAGAGGAAGGAACGTGGTTAACGGCCGATTTACGTGCGATAAAGTCGTACAGTAAAGGCAAGAGAAGGGTAACTCGATATATATTTATGCTCGATCCGTTTAGGGGCAATTACGAGCTAATTCGCGCCTTCGTAAATCAGCTCTCAAACCACAAGAGGGCTCGCGTTTAGAGCAACCAGCCATTTGGTCGAGTTCGTTTTGCGCTTTCGATGTACGTGACCAGGTTGATGAGATATTACGATGATACGCCCTTGCCTGTTCTCGAAGCCCTCTTATCTGATTAACGACGCGTTTCCATCTGCGGCGACGATACGTTAACGATCGTACCTCGTACTCGGTCGCCCTATAGAGATCACCGATCGATGCGACGCGACGCTTTAAAATGCCGCCGCGATTTAATGGTCGACAATCTGCTTGAATTTTATAGCGTTACGGCTGACTACTCGCTGTTTCAATTATCATCAAGCGAACACATATACACGCGACTAAAGTGAAAATAGGGATCCGCTTTAGAAATCGAAGGAGAAATTAAAGGATCGTGTGAAGGTGATGGGACGTACACGTTCGTGGAAAGAGAGTGAAATTTCTAACATCTCTGTCAAGAAATATTCTTGCTCTATCGCTGATTTGTTGAAAAGGTGCAATTCGAGGGGTCAAGCGAATATGTTAAGTTACGTGGTTAAGTAAAAGATTGATACCTATTTAGTGTATCACATATTATTCTACTTGGCAGATAGGACACTTGGATAATTGTGAAAGGTAAATTGATAATTGGAGAAATTAGTTCCATTTAATAATCGAAACATCTTTCATGATACACATATGTGTTCAATGTAGCATCTAATCTCAATTAGAAATAAGAAAATATGTAGTAAAGAAATTTGTCCAATTAACCCCTTACTTTACAACTTCTTTGTAGCTATAGCACTATGTCAAATGCAACTGTTGTAATATTATAATATATATTAAGTATCCTCGTAGAAATATCAAAGAAGAAGTTAATATTAACCCCTTAACCTACAATTACGGGCATAGCCCGTAGTACGATGATCGGGCCAACGTAAATATTACGGGCATAGCCCGTAGTAGATGACCGTGTCAAACGTAAATATTACGGGCATAGCCGATGATCGGGCCAAATATAATATATAATATAATATATAATAGCTTGTTTACGTTTTCAACTCAAAATTCTCCAACGTAAACCGTAAGTTAAGGGGTTAAAGTCAAGATTTATTTCTAAAATCTAAATTTTGATATCCCGAAAGCCTGAAAAAAAGTTATATTGCCTAATTGATCGCAATATCAATGAATCAACCAACGAAAGTATTAATTGAGTCTTTTAACGATTTCAAAAACATAATGATATTCATTTACAAAATGTTTTATACCCTTCAATAAAAAAATCTCTTAACATACTCAACAGCCTGTCGTCAACGCTTTATTTTGTGAAACAAACGGGCTCTCACACGAAGAATATCTGTTCGAAAAAAAGCTTCTCGGACATTGTCAATCTGTCACGTCACGACATACGCGAAGCATGATTACACACACCGCCTATCTCCAAATTTATTGAGTTCGCCATAAGCCAATCGCGGTTCTTTCGCGGTTCTTAACACGTGGAAAAAACCCCTAATTAACCGCAGTTTCTTCCCCGTAGAGGCCGGGTAAGAAAGCCAGCGTTTAACAGGCTGGCCACACTCTTGGGCGAGCTCGTTTTGTTGCACGATGTTTCCTTGTTAACGTTTGCCAAAGCAGCGCGTCTCAATAAGCGGCGCAGCCCGATCGTAAAGTTCGATTGCAGAAAGGAATTCTTTTCTGTGGGCAATAATTTATGATAAGCCCGCACGGCCGCGTATATAGCAACGAGAGGGCTCGTGTCAAGTCGTAACCGGATATATCGACTCGATGTAATTATTTCTTTTCAACGGGAGAAAAGGAATCTACATTCTTGATCACAATCATAAGTCACCGAATATATTTGCTATATACAGTATCGTACAAAGGTATTGCAACACTCTTAAAAACTTTTTATGTACATGTGATACAAGACATTTTGCAATCTAGTTAGCAATGTAACGAGACACGACATATATTAATATAAAATTAAAAAATAATTAATTATCAATTTATTTATAGTGAAATTACAAAATTGGCATTAAGGTAAATTTATAAGTAACTTCTCCATATTTGTAGCATTCGAATACACGCGATGTAACGGATACATATTTATATTTGTTTCTGATACTGTTGTGGTTTACACAATTACAATTTAATTGTTCTTTTTTAAAACTGCATCTTATTTTCAAATGACTTGTTCACCGCAACTAATGCGTGCGTTACATAAATATATACCTAATACAATATATTACGTATAACTATATGTGTACGATACAGAGCCGTCTATAATCACAACCAAATACGATGAGATAGATATGAAATATTTAATGAAATTATAAATATATATATATATATATATATATATTTAAGATATAGTAAGATAATATACGAAACATATGTGATGTGCAAAATAGTACATATCAAAATACGTTTTTGCATAAACACTGGCAATCTAATAATGACACATATGTGTATATACAGGGTGTCCAATTTTTGCACCATACCTAAATATAAATTACCTATTGACAAATTACCCGCTGTAAAAAACACGTTTAGACAAAAATTGAATGGTTTTAACGAAGACATAATCAAGTGCTATTAGTATTTCCATAAGAGGACAAAGAGAGATTATACGAAGATAACATATGTTTCCTGACATGAAATCATATAATTTCTAAGGCATTCATCTTGGTATTCTTTATAAAAAATTATACCTACTTGTGTCAATAAATCATTAGTGTAGTATGAGAGACTATCGCATGAAAGACGTAGGACTCTCCTATTTTGTATTATGTCGCCCCCGATACTATCCAATTCCCTTATGAACATTTTTTTTAGAGCAGCATAGATATAGAAGCTAGTTTAGCAGTATGTAATTCGCATTTGTGGATTAAAATTTGTAGATTAAAATGATACGTTGTACATATGTTTGTAAAACAATTAAAATAATTGGTATGATCGTTAATCACAAGTTAATGGAATATGAATGAACTGAGCATAATCATGAGACAATTTTATCACACAATAATTTGGAATGATTCTAGATGAGGAATAGATGAGGAATGATATGAGAGATGCAAAAGTGACAAAATTCCTAGAAAACTGTTAACACATGACTACAGATAGAAATGTGAAAACTTGTAATAAAGCACTCGAACAAAATATCTGCAAATCCTGTGTATTGCTTCTTGCAATCACTTATCATTTTCTCCTCGCATGACTTAAAGATGAATCCATGCCCGATGATATATTTCTATACCGCTCGTTACATAAATTCTATGCTGGGTCAATCCAAGAACTATATTATTTGTTCACCATTTTTGTAAACAAACGTAAATGTACGAAACGTGGCCAAATAAAGAAGTCAAGAAATAAGTAATCAAGCAAAATAGAAAAAGGAAGTAAATATAAAATAAAAGAAAAAGGAGATATAAAACAGAGAGAAAAATTCGAAGGCGAGAACGAGCGCGAAATTTCGCGCTTTAACCCAATATTACGCGATGCTAGGAATTTATTAGCACGTTAACCAGGTGTGGGCATTGACCGACTGACAATGGAAAGCGGCTCGAAAGCTCACCTTCACTTCACCTTCTCGAGAGAAGATAAATCCTATCAGATTAACCGGCTCATTATAATTACTTACCTAAGCGCTAACACAGCTTCCATAATCAAGCGGATACGCGAACAAAATGGGCGTCTCTTCTTCACCCTTTTTCCTTCCTTTACGGGAGTGGAATTCGTAGTACGAAGCTCGCGATACACCGGATTAATTAGGTACCTCCTTTCATCATCGTGTGGCGTGTGGAACGACCATGCTATTAGCTATCGAACGCTATATTTCAATCGAGCGAGCATTAAAATAATCTCACGCTTGTTTGTTGCGTCGAGACCAGTACGCGGATCGAGCCACGAAGAATAAAATGTTAATTTACGACAACCGAAAGTTGGACGGAGTTAATAAGCTTTCGTGGAGGTTCAGCCTCGACCTTCGACAGCAACAGTCAGATATTAAAGGGTGGAGAAACTTAGATCGTCGGTTTTGATTGCGAGAGAAAATCGAACGGTACCTCCTGAAGAAACCAGGAGAAAAGGTGTGAAAGATTATAACGGAGGATAATTAAGCTTCGAAGACTCGGTATAAATTAGTAGTTGATTTATCGCGCTGCTGTTGCTTTCGCTTTCCGAACTTGCTTTTCTCCGAAATTAAACTTTGAACGAAAGAATTTTTTCTATTTCTTCAATTTGGACAGTGTAGGATGGTAAGATGAGAATTATTGTAACATTTTATTAACGAACCTTATTATTATACCTTTCAATACCTAAGTAGCGATATATTGGCTTCGCGGGATTCGTATAAAATACCTTGAGCCGATATTTAGGCTTTTTGTCATCAATAAAATTTTAACACGTCTGATGATGTGTTAATCTAATGATATGAGCCTTATTTTTATAAAATATATATTTCAGAGTATATCTAAGATTAGGCTCGACGCAACAGTAGCAATACCGAGGGTTGGGATACGATCAGTTTGAAATGGAACAGCGGACAGTGCAATTATACGATAGTTCGTAATAAAATTTATACTTTTTTCTAAAAACATGGCTGAATCCTTATATGTACTATATCCTTATATATACTGTATCCTGAAGATACAGAGAAAGATTCATCTCATCTCAAAGATTCTGATACAAATACTGACGAAAATATAATTATCCTGTCATCTAGAAATCGTCGAATTATAAATTCCAGTAAAAAGGAAGAAAGTATGACATTTCCATTATTTAGGAATCGTCTGATTACAGGATCGAGCAGAAGTGACGAAGAAATTGATACATGCAAGGAATTGGAATGGACAAAAGTGAGTGTAGAAGAAGCTGAACCCAACAGTTTTAGAACATACTAGACCAAAACATATTCCATTAACTGCTTATTGCACCTATTGATTATTTTAATTTATTTTTCACAACATCGCTTCTACCATTATTCTCCACGGAAACGAATAAATATGCAACCGAACAGCAAATTCCCGAAAATCTTCGGAATTTTGAGAAGACAACGACCGATGAAATGAAGATACTTATTAGGTGCGTCAAATATGGGCTTGCAAGAAAAAGCCAACCATCTAGTTATATTGGACAAAGACAAGCAATCAGCAAACCCCTTGATGCAATCAAATGATGACAAGAAAGTGATTTCAAATATTGATGAAATTCTTCCATATCGTAGATGATCATCAGTTAGTGGTACCGGATATAATAGTTAGACAGAATGATCTTTGTTGGAAAGTTCAACTGTTTGTCGATCATTCGAATAGAATTTTTTAACTGTTATACTCAAATTGATTGTTTGTACTTGGCAACTACCTCAATACGGGATATCACGTGTTTATTAACTTTTTCAGTTCAGTCCCACTCGTTCAAGATCTTTATCGTTTGTAGATATACAGGGTGGTTGGTAACTGGTGGTACAAGCAAAAGGGGGGTGATTCTACGTGAAAAAAGAAGTCGAAAATATAGAATAAAAATTTTTTTTTTAATTTTTCCATCGAGACAACGATCCACAGTGAGATCCGTTATAACGTACCGCACGCGTACCGCGTGAAAATTCAAAGTCGATTTTCTCGAAAACAAAGCCTCAAACGAAAAATTTTTATTCTATATTTTCGACTTCTTTTTTCGCGTAGAATCACCCCTTTTCCGCTTGTACCACCAGTTACCAATCACCCTGTATATTACAGGAATTACGTAAATTTTACGTTGTTATCTATTTTAGAAATAATTAAAGTTTTAGCTATTAAAGTTTTAGCTTCAGCATATCGTAAAAAATCACAAAAACGGTTAATACTTCTTCTTTCAAGTCACGCTTTTGCTAGAACCTAGAAAATAACAACAATTCATTATGGAACAGAAATAAGAGTCGAGAATCCGGAAATTATTGCACAATATAATAAATATATGGGTGACATTGATACTAATGACCAAATGCTTTACACTTACATAAATGAGCGTAGGAGCTCGAGATACTGGAAAAAAGTTACTTTCAATATCATTTCGTGAATGGTCCTAAACTGCTACATCTTATACAGAGAAAACCCAAATATCAAAACACCAACTAAATACGAATTTACTGTAAATATAATTGAGAAGTTGAGTGAAAATTGAATAAAAGGGAAACATCTCAGCATTTCAATCGCTCGTTTTTGAACTGGTTCTTCGACAATATACACTCGAAAACTACCTGAAAAAAGAGAGGAACTGTGTGGTGTGTAGCACGGAAACTAACGATCAAAATCAAGAACTGTAATGTTCTGAAGAGTGGTTTCACTGTCATTTGCATAAAACATAGAACATTTATTTATTTATATTTCGTTTAGGAGATGTATACTATTATTTTAAAAATGTAAAGCCTTTTGTATTTCATAAAATGTAACTGTTATCTTTTTCTCAAAAATACAAAAATGTTTCCAGAGAAAAACATTTTTCTTTGCCATTGATTACGAACTTTAATTTATGCAAAATAATTTTTTATCATGCAAACTACATATATTTAGTAATAAAATAAACAATATGCCGGAAGATATCTTCATTTTTAAGAAAAATATGTTAATTTTAATAATTCTCTCCGCATATTTTTCCAGGTATTCCTGGCTGGTATTTACAAAATTCATAAGGTACTGAAAGGGTTAAACAATAAAATGGATGCAACCGTGGAACCAGCCTGTAATACGTAAGAAACTACCTAGCAACGCGATATTCGCGGAACAAGTCGTCGTGGCTACACGGACTCATAAATCCGAATTCGCCTCGGTCGATCGCGTTCCTCCCATCCCGACGAATTTTCAGCTCGCGGCGGAATAAAGAGTTTAGCGATCGATTGGCTTTTTATCGTGCGATTCGGACGCGGTTCTGGTCTCGGAAGGAATCAGAGAATGGTTGGTGCTCGTGCGAGAGCGAAGGCTTGGCTAGCGGCGACCGACGATTTATGCCCGCAGACTTATTTGGCATCATTGTTTACGGGCCAGGAAGCAGTTTGTCCCGAACACTCGGCTCCTTTTTTGCGATATAATTGCAGATTCTGCGCGTCCACGCAGCCAGGGCGGTCCTTTTTTGTGGCGGATCTTTCTGTCCCACCGCGCTGTAAGAAACTCGGCAGGCTGCGACCGTGGCCTCTCACTCTCACTCATCTACCCCATTCACCGACATCGAACCCGTCTCTCTACGCCGCCGCCCCGTCGCTCATCTTCTTCCTGCCCCCGCCTTGTCTCTTCTTGTCGTACTTTATCACGACGCGACGCCCTCCTTTTTCTACCATCTTCTTCCTTTCTCCTTTCCCTTCTACTCTTTGCCACTCAACTACTACGGTAGCCCGATCCAACGTGTCTTGATTTTTTCTCCCGGATCTCTTCCTCTATGTCTCTCCCCTCTTCTTTTCGCGTCTTTTAACCTCGCCCCTTTCACCGAGCGATCCAATCGATCCAACTGCCTGGAAAAAGCTGGAGAAAGTATATATGTACGTGGCGGAGAATCACAAGCGACTTCGATTCTCTTAATAGCTGCCCTGTCAAGAACATGGTAATAAAGAACTAAAGCTGTTTGCGCGGATTTAAAGACTCGAGCAATTCGTTAAAGTCACTCGTGAATACGACGTCGCTCGTCGCTCAGCTGCTGTATGGTTTATTCCATATAAATCTATATAGTTTTGATTTATTTTCTGCTTTTACAATCAGCCGTCACTTGTTTCGTCGTTTTACCGCTTATCGCTTACTGCTTGCCGCTTATCGCTTCTCTATATACTCACGGCCTAAGAGATATCATCATTTAATCCTCACCACGCCGCACCGCGCCGAGTCGACTCACTTTCACGATGACGCGATAAAACGAAATACTATTTCCTGTACAAACTGCAACTGAATAAAAAATCAGAAATTTATAGAATGCTTACCCATACTTTTTTCCTTTCCTTCATATGATATAAGTGTTACTAAATATTTAGTACTTAAAACTTCAATATACCTGGTCAGTCAAGAAACCCCACTCGTTTAGCTGCCTCACTGTTCTTGGTCGATGGTTCGAAAGTTACGAAATCCTACGAAAGATCGGAATTTTTTTTCATGTAATGTTTCTTTTCTTAAGGTAAAAGAAATAGGACTGAGAAAGAAGTGCTTTATTAATTCGTTACAAAGGTCCTGAAAGATACAAAAAATATGGAATAAAATTAATCTAATCTACTCACCATATTTTTAAAATTGCAATGCAAGGAACTCGAATAAATATTTGATTCTAACTAAGTATCTAAAATTAATCTTAATAAATGAAAAGTGTAAATTATGTGTAATTTGACTTCCATATCTTCCTTCCATTTTCAAAGCGTCGAAGCCCTTTTCGATATCTTATCAAGGTATTTACAAACTTGATCGTTCTACTGAAACAAATTTGCACATTAAATGGTTGTCAGTATGTTAATAAGGATATTCGAATATCGTCGTTCGAAGGACTAACGTGAATTGACGTGATCTGATATACAAAGATGCTTCGAGTTTCAAATCACCATCGTCTAACATTACGCTAATTAAGGGCCGTATTCTACAGAGATGACATATCTTCCGCGTGTAATTGGAGCAAGATGTATTTACGTGATGGAACCTATCATCTTCTCGCCGTTCACGGGATCCGATCGACCCGATGATAATTGATGCACACTTAATAACGAACGACCCGCGCAAAGTAATTAAGAGCATGCACGCAAATTTATCAAGATCCACCACGGAACATGCTATTAACGTCAAGATGTCCCAAGTCGAGATATGTAAACTCGTCTTTAGCGACGATTGCTCGAAAACGAGTACGCGTAACCGAGCCCTCTTAGATTATATTACCTTCAGGCTCCATTATTTTGATCGTATCTGCTTCAACCGATATTATTTAAAAAATTTATGAATCTAGATTTCCAGGTTGGTTAGGTATGTCAAATCGAACGTATAATATAAATAATTCTGAATTGCAACAAATTTCGATGTAATTATCAAAACTTTCACAGACTCGTATCATTGTAAGAAGATAACTATTCTAGCAAAATAACGCAATAAATTAATTTAGAAGATTAGTTGAAATCATTTTTTTCCGATAATGTTATTAATAGACGAATGTTTCTACGTTTCATGAACCTATGTGTTCAAAGCCAATAAATTATTCAAGTATCATTCCTTAATATCTGTGTACCATACCGTCTGCAATAGAGTAAATCAAACATCTTCGATAATCTAACATACTAAAAATCTAACATACTAAATAAATAAACAACCGAAACCTTTACTCCGTTACTTAAAATCATATCGAAAAATATCTGAATGTTTTACTATTCGAATTTATGTATAATACATTATAATAAACTGTTATCCTAACAAAATATCTGCTAGTAAGAAATTCTTCTTTTCTATTACAAATGCTATTATTATATGCATTAGAGTATAAACTGCAAATTAGAATGATGAGCATGTACTTTCTTATGTACGAAAAGATGTAGTTCTCTAGCAGTCAAAAAAATATAGACCCCTTACAAAACAAACTGACGCTTCTTTGATTTCTATTTGGACAAATGAAACATTAATATCAAAAAAGTGATCATTCTATTACCTAAAAATTCCATTATCAGAATACTTCTGATCTCCCTATTCATATGAGCAGAATGCATATGAGCAGAAGTACCACAATATCTTCTTTCGTTCATTTTAGCATACTTCAAATTACAAACTAAAATTCTCAAAATATTCTTAATAAACCTTGTTTCACCATTCTTTCTATACGAATCTTACAAATGAAATCTACCATATAACATTATCACTCTTATATGTATGTATACGAGAGATAAAAGCTTACCGAAGAATTCGAGAGTGAAGATAAAAAAAATTCCGAACATTTCCCCTGTGCAAATGGATTAGTGGTCCGGGGAAGTGTTCTGGTTGCATGGAAACCTCGAGGGGGAACAGATAATCGATGAGGGGAACCAAATGTCTTGACCATAGCAAGGAATTGACGGACAAGGCGCTATCCTAAAGGGAATTCTCGAGCAGAGATCGTGCTTTCCCGCCTCTGCGGAGAAACCGAGCAATAAATTCGCGGATACGTCGCCGACAGAAGGATCTGATAGCGGCGAAACTTGCCCATGCAAAACCCTTCTCTTCACCGTCCGTGTCCACCGAATATGGAAACACGCGACCCTTCGTTAAACCATTCGAATATCCATACGTCTATGTCATCAATTTTATTAAATTACGAAACGTGTCGCAAAAATAAATTTCTCGAAGCAATTCAGGTATGTTTTATATCTATGTCCCGTTTCAATTGTAACTTTCGTGATTTAAATTAAATAGAATTTTCATTTTGTTTGCAACAATTTAAATCTGCTTTAAATCTAGCGGTTACTACTATACATATATAATGACCACAAATTTTCATGATCACAATAATACTACAATAATAACAAAAAGTTACTACATATGTATATATAAATAAATTATTTTATCATTAAATGTGTGAATTTTTAATGTTACGCAATGATATCTTGTTCTCTACATTCTTTTAACTTATGTATGATGCTTTAAAATAGGAAAATTGCAACATTTTCCGCATTATACCGTGACTATTATTTTTTTAATACATTATATGAAACATAATACATAATGTGATTGTACAAGAATGTAGTATATTACTTTAAGTTTTGAACCTTAGGCTGTGATTATACAGAAAAACGATAATCGATAAGCAGTAAGCGATAAACAGCAGAGCGGCAAAACAACTGAGGGCTAAGCAACAAAAAATAAATCGAACCCATAGATTTCAATGTATATTGCAAATAATTCGTTACTCGTTGCTCAGCTGCTGTATGGCATATTACATGTCAATCTATAAATTCGTTGTATTTTCTGTCGCTCAGCAGTCTCTTGTTTTATCGTTCTACTGCTTATCGCTCTTTTGTATAATTACGGCTATCGTATCGTTGACTAAGAATACGATAGATTTCTGGAAAAGTGACCGTAGAAAAGTGTTCCACAGCCCGGTGCTGCGTAGCCCTTTACACTATTTTCATGTCATAAGCGACATTATAGCTGCAGTACAGAATAAGATATCGGCAGTACTAGGAGGGTAGAAATTATATTTAAGTCAATGGTCGACATAATTACAATTGGGAATGATCTATATTCTGCACAAATCATTCAGATTTAGTTAGAGTAGTGCGTATATGCAGATATATACAGAGAGAAAACAAAAATGCTCGCGTTCGTAGCCTAGTTTTCTCTCACAGTACAGGTGCTGCTCCATGCGACAAAGTGTTGAAGGTGGCACACATTAGCATGTACAAGAACCTATAAAATTAGGGATCTGCACTGTTTAGTTGCACGTTAGTATATACAAAAACCTATGTATTTAGACTTAAAGTTAGGGATATGTCCTGTTTAGTTGCACACTGTTATTAAATAAGTTTTGGGGTTCGATATCTAATTGATTCACACACATTTAGTTTTTATATTGTGTATTTCACCACCATGTACAGCCACATGAACACACCGGATACACTCAGATAATTAACACGTAGCGGACGCCAAAACAAAAGGGCGTCGTTAGAAGTTATGCCAACTTTGCATGTAGAAACTAGTGATCATACCAACCTAATATTTTCCTCAACATTCCCCTTTGATCATAGTTTCTACAAGCCCCATAGCTTTGGTAAAATATTGAGTCTTGACCCTATTTAAACCTTTGGTAAGAATATCAGCAACATTCTCAGAACTTGGCATATAAACATAATCTAATATACCTTTCGACACGCAATTTTTAACGTAGAAATAATGGACTTGAACATGCTTAAAACTCTCACTACAGTAGCGGTATACATTATATGCCCAACAGCAATCCATACAATTTATTGTCAAAGGATTCATCGCACCCAATATCAAAACCAGCTTCATATTCCTTAGCTAGTGGTGTTGACACTCCAGTCTCATGAGTAATGTCAAACAGAGCTAGCATTTGGTCTATCTGCACAGATTGATCAAACACGACAGTAGTGCTGTTTGGCTTACTCAGATGGATGGACCAAAATTGAATGTCAGTACCTAGCATCCTAACATTTAGTTTCGCCTTAATATTAGTCTTGAACATACAGATCGCAGTCTTTGTTCCAAATGCAAGAATATCATCCACATACACCGCTACAATTAGATCTTTGGATGCATTCACATACACACATGGGTCACTCATACATTGGTTTAGATTCATACCTTCAAAATATTATAAATATGTTTGAACCACATTCTCCCAGATTGCTTCAGTCCACACAAGCTCTTCTTAATTTTACCCACATATTGAGTCATCATCATGCGTTACAATAGCCTCATCCTTTTTACACATGGTAGTAACACCCTTCTTTGCCAACTGCCTGATCGAGATTAGATTTACATCTCAGTCAGATACTCACATAGCGTTTGACAAAGAGAAGGTCCAACCCCTACAGGGCTCAGCCATTTTCGCAATGATCATTCCCTTCTCCTTAAGTTCTAGATGTCCCTTACCAATCCTGATATGTCCCATCGCAGGTGCAAAGTCCACAAAGCGATCCGGAGTCATATGGTTTGAGGCGCCTAAGTCAAGGTAACTGATCTCCCTCTTTCCAAACAGCTGATGGAGGATAAGGTCAATGTTGAGATGAGTCCTTTGGAACTTGGCTGGTGTTCTGGTCCCCTCTCCTTCTTGTTTCTTCTTCTCCTTGGGGTTCTCCTCTCTATCTGGTACACTGGTATAAAATATGGCCCCATTTTCCACATTTGTAACACTTCTGGTTATGTGTGTCTCTGTTCTTCGGCTTCGCGCCATATTTGTTTTGATGTGGCTTGGGCTTCCATTGTCTTCTAGTCGCAATAGCGCTGCCTTGCTCGGACGACTCCGCAGCCGCATCGATTCTTCTTTCTTCAAGTAGAAGATCGGCCTTTACCATCCTCGAGGTCAGATCCTTATTAATCTTTGTTACTCTGACATACGTCGAGTAATTTGGATCGGTCACGAGACCAGCCAAAATGAATAATGCCACAACTTGATCCTCAAATTTTTTTTTTTTATTTATTTATTTGAATTTTTTACAATTTGTCCAGTAGGACATTCCTCAAATTTGATACCAGCTTTCGATAACTTGTCACACAGGACTTGTGATTTTCCCACAGTACGTGGAGATATCCATGCTAGGGGTCTTCTCGATAGTGCACAGTTCCCGCAGGCACAAGGCAATGCCCATCGATGTGAGTCTCTCATGGCGCTCTTCTAATGCTTTCCGGCACTCCTTCGCCGTTTTCAGACCGCTGATGTCCGTGAGATACTCGGGGCGGACATGCCGGAAAATGTATGTACATGCTTTGTTATCCACTTTAACATACTCGGGTCTTACCCTTTCTGCTGCAGTCAATCCTGGATCCACCGCATCCCAGCAGTCCAGCAAAACCATCGAAGCTTCCGTCATCGTCTTCCAGTACTCATAGTTGTCCCTATTGAGAATTAGATTCATATTTTTGTCCACATCGCTCATCTTCTCCTGGTGGGCCATGGCGTAGCTTTTTCTCGGATATTTACAGAAACAAAAAACTCAACAATAAATATTTTCACTGTCGCAGTTCACCGCCCTGGGCCCATAACCTGTTATTAAATAGGTTTTGGAGTTCGATATTTAATTGATTCACACAGAATCAGTTTTTATTGTGTATTTCGCCACCTGTACAGCCATATGATCACACCGGATATACACAGATAATTAACACGCGGCGGATGCCAAAACAAAAGAGCGTCGTTAGAAGTCGTACCAACTTTGCATGTAGGAACTAGTGATCATACCAACGTAGTATTTTCCTCAACACACACTGTATACATAAGAATCTATTTAATTGTACGGTATCTGCGGAAAAGTTCATATCTATTTTTCTATCCCAGACCATCCTGAATAGACATTGATGAAAGTTTCATGAAAACAGGGCCAATAATATAAAAGTTTTATTGTTGCATTGTTGTCTCGTCGATATCCTATCTTGGATCGAGTAATGTTGCTCGCCATTATCTGTGTAGTCGGTAGTAGATGCTCAATAAAGAAGAACTACGTAATTGTTTTATCGTAGATCCTAAGATATCATCAAAGTGCTAAAATATCACTACCGTGAGTATTTTTAATTGAAAAAAAATGGTAAAACTTCGTCTCTTGGTGCAATTTTTCCTCAGCTATTATTTCGTACTTTTTTGATAATACAGGAAATACTCGATAATTCTACAAAAATCAGAACTCAAATATTGCATTAATGATGAATTTTTGATCAATAAAACTTTTACCAATATGCTTCCTATATTTTTCTATTAAAATAACACCAAATACGATATAATTTGGTTTCATTTTTAAATTAATACCCAGGTACATTGTCTCAACGATATCCGACATTGGATCATGTCATACTACACGATCGCGGCGGGCCGTCGAGTTTTTCGCCAGGGGAACCTTCTCTTCATAGTGGGAATGACGAGTGTGCAACCAAGATTCCTCTTTAGTTGCTAAATAGTTTTTTGCAAAAACTAATAAACATTTGAACATGAGATTTTGCACACTTTTCAGAATGACCAAAACTATATTTTCATAAAGTTTCTACTTCTTATTCTCAATTTTACGTGAATAATTGATAATTGAAAATAATGCGATTTCGGATAGTTTTTATTTATTTACGACTTAACCATTCTTAACGTGTGATGCCTCATTTAATAGATATCTTTAATACCTACAATTTTTAGAGCAAACTTTTTATGAACCTATTATTGGAATCGTTCTTATATCCAAAAAATCTGTTTTCGATAACCTTAAAGGTAATTTACAAAATCTATGTCAGAAATTTTGAGTGGCAAACATATAGAATTTGTTCCTGAATATAATTTTGCGAACATAAAAACTGACAAATGACAGATCGGTTTGTTCTGTATCTTTGGATTACATTTTGATACGCAATACATCAAAGGAATGATACGCATGGGCTTTTAAGCAATAAGTACATTACGTCCACCTTCAGAGTTAGAAATAATTAATTAAATAATTAATAAAATAAATAATTAATATTAAAATGGTGAAAAGATTTTCTTTTGTTTGGTACTTGTTCGACCGTTTACAGAGAGACGCGTTCGCCGTAGATCGCAACAACGAGAGTTGTAAATTCCCGTTACGATTATCTAATCGATGCTACGAAATAATCGATCCCCTATTTCGTTCAGAATAATAGAGGTGGTTGAATCGATTATAACACTGCAGTAACAGGTTACAATGTATACTTTATTCCAACAACTTAATGGATTTAACATTCAATAGAACGGTGAATATGTCAACAGACAGAATACAAGTTAAGACGGAGTATATGATACACGTGAGTACAGTGACTGATCAGAGATCAAATTGAAAACTAAAACTAAAAATTCCTGTTCTGTGACGGAGGTATTTAAATCATAGGTTAGTTACGAGTGGAAATCCCGGGATAAATAGGAAAAACAAAGTTTCCCCGATTTTTTATTGGTTGGAATAATGGCCCTAAGGAATGGCTCGAATCGACCTCTACGTTGCAGCAATTGAGGGCCATGCAGTTAAAACATTCTTTTTTTATTTATTTGTTGAAATTACAATCAATTCTCGCGTTGAGAATTTTCAGTAATTTTTCTGGCGTGGCGCAGAGACATGGCTGTTTATTTATAATAAGTTAATGCTTATTATAGATAAGTACAATTTATAAGTATTATAAGTAAGTGCATATGCTTAATTTGGATAACTAAATGAATCTAGCGTTTAGGTCTAGCGGGTAGTGCAGTTAAAACATAAAATGATATTTCGTTTTATGACCGTGCCTTAGGATTACTGCGGGCCGACCTATGATGTTTTTACCGCTAGCGGACGTCCCGACCGAAGGTCAGATTTCAGCCCGTACAGCCGTACAGCCCATAACAGTACTAATAGTTTTTGGATATAAATACAGAAGGAATGGCTTTCTATAGGAAATATCATGACAGATTGTTTAATGTATTAATAACTGTATAGTTCCATAAAAAAACTGAAATTGCCCTTTTTTGGATCTCTGAACAATTCTTTACGACATCTCGATAAACAGCATATATTTTAAAATTTTCTACTTTCCTTGCCACAATATTAAGTACCGAATCATAAATCTGATCATCGCACAGCGGGAGCGACATATAGTATAGATTGACTATGAGTGCATGTCTGCCGGCAATTGTCAATGTAGACTAGGCTTTTATACACAAACGGTCCCTGGAATTTTCCCTCTAAAATACGCTAAAAACTGTTATATTTCAGATGTGGTCACACGTCGTGTGACGTATGACGTGTCATTATCCCTATTCATCGAGTACTCTCAGAAAATGCAAAACAAGTTAAAAAAGATTGGTGCCCGGAAACGAAGTTTAATAAAAAAATTAAAGCACCAAACAAAATAAAATAAAACTATCATACAAATGTTTACTACTCCAACACTTCGATTGAAGTATGTCAACTGTAGTGAATTTTCACGAGTCAGTAATTTTGTTTGGTAATTTAAGAAGCATCATAGCAAATAAGAAATTCGATATTTGTTTACAGTGTTTATAGCAACCTAATAGGTAGTAGCCAGCGACTTTGACTCACTTGATTTCTTAGGGACTGACGAATTTGTAACGTGTTACAACAGTAAATGATTTCATATGCAGGGTCATTGAATTCGTCTCAACAAACGTCATCTTCATTCTCATCATACGTACTAAAGAAAAACAATATGTGGTTCCATGCGACGATGAAAAATTATTCATGCCAATAGAATTAACATGTCGAATGCCAAGAATTAATATTAAATCTAAATAGTGCATGGAAAATATATTTAAATTATTGGACCTGTAGCGGCACTCGACACCAACCAGTGTCGGACGACGGCAGCGCAGTGGTTAGCGCCTTAGGTTACGAACGTTCGGGACCCGGGTTCTCAAATTCCGGCGACCGTAGTCCGATTTTTCTTCCACAATACAAAAATGAGAAGAAAAGCAGCGGTACCCCAGCAGCGGCGTCTACACTAGCAGCAGAACCTATCTCGGCTTCTACACCAGCAGTAGCGCATTATCGCCACTACTACAGTTCACCTCAGACCATTCCATTGATTCATTATCCTTTGAAAGGAAATATCTCTTTTTCTTCTCTAACAAAAATATAGTAAACATATAATTTCCCTTTATAAATTTACAATTAGTTTAATTATTACGCGATTTTTTTATTCTCATATGTTATGTCAATGTTATTGTCATTCGCAGGACAAAGTAGATTATGTTATTTTACTATCTAAAGTTACGTATATTATGTTACTTGGAACTTTCGATCCCTTATTCTTAATTGTTCTATCATGGCTTTTTCATTCCAAAAATGTCGCTTACAGTTTTAGAAGAGCAGTCAAATGTGTTACATATCTACGTTAATTTTTTCCGAATTCATTTCTTACAGAGTGTATTTATATTTATTCTGTAGTTTTTATTCTGATATTCCTGGTCCTTGTTTTGTTTCTGATAGTGAAATATTACGGTTTATACATAATTTAATATGCATTGTATATATTTGTCGGATCACGATTCGAATTTTGGGCGCGCGACGACTCTTCATGTGGACTAGCCATCGTTTCACAAAGCCGAGATTTTATTTACACGTATATACAGGTCTATCACTAAGCTTAACAAATAATAAGTACAACTAATAATAAGTCTAACAAACACTAAGCCTAATGAATAATACGATCTACGAATAATTAAATTAAATAACACTATTAGCAATGTTTGAGTTCAAACGAATCCACGGTCACCGGGATAACTCCTTACTAAGCGAAACTAACTTAGACGCAAATGCGATCGTCGAAAATGCTCGATGTATCACTCTCCAAGGCAATCGCAAGAATGCCAGCCTCGTGGAGATTTTTCTCCCTGTACGATTGCATTTTGTTTTCTATACCCGTTTGGAAGCATCGAGAAGGTTCCAAACGCCGTTGCTAGGCACACTCGTTGGAAGCATCGAGAAAGTTCCAAACGCCGTTGCTAGGCAGTTTCTGCCTGGAGTTTTGATTACTAATACAATGTATGTCCCATTGCATCGGCACCTCCGAGGCAACATCACACGTGGCTCGGCCCGCTCTCGAGGCCGCATGCCGCCACAACCACATTTCTCGGAAAACACATACAACCACTCCAGACTTCCGTTAGATAAAACATCCATCCCGTGACTGTGGCTACGTTCAGCGACCGATTGTCACCTCGAACCCAATCTCGCTTATTACAAATCTTAAGCAATTACAACTATAATAAAATCTAGGCTAAGGTACTAGAGGATGTTCCCAAAATTTCCAAGGAAAGGCTTCGGCTTTCCTTTCATCTCCGACATATTAATCTTTTTTAAATAAATAAACAAATGTTGAACAAATAATAAGTTTTGACTCTCTTCTCTGAAATTTACTTATGTAAAATAATCGCCACGATTCTTCAAGCATTTCCGCTAAATTGTTAAAAAAAGTTATTAGACAAAAGTTAGTCGATATTTAGTTAATAATAAATTGCAATAATGTAAATATGCAAAAAACTTGTTATTAAATAAAAAAACAGGATTATCACAATTTTTTTTAATGATAACGTATATTTTTCTATACATCACTCGTTGTAGCTTTATATATTTTTTAAAAGGTGTTAGGGTACTTAGGTCGATTAGTCTAGAAGTTATTAATTTTGTCCTGAGTGCCCATATAGTTGACACGCGCCGAAAAGGGGAAAGTATCGGAGTATCTATAACAACTCGAAGAAGTTTAAAAATCCTCTTCAAGACACTCAGTGCGAAGTCAAAACATATATCAAGGAGAACGAATCCCTTCAATTATGACATCCACACATGTATATATTGACATTACATGTTAAGTATGCCAACACACGGTGGTACACTTTTCATTTAAACTACGATAAAATAATAAAAAAGATCATACATTAACTTTTTAGAGATCGTTGTAAAGGGGAAAGAAAAATGAATTCTGAAAAAGTTGATTAAAAAATAGAAAGCAACTACCACAAATCAGATAATGGACACAGGATGTTGATTCGATCAGCGTGGCAATGAAACCCTTGCCTTGCTCAAAATGTTGAATTTTACAACATATTCCAAAATTATCGAAATCGAATATGACGGCTACTTTCTAAATAATTACCATGTTTGATCTTGTTTTAAACAGAAAGATCTCACAACGACATTAGCAAGTTTAAGTAAACAAAGAATTTCATCATTATATTTGTTACGTCGCATGGAACATCTGCACCCCAGCCAACGCTACCTGGCAGCCAGCGCTCCACCTACCTTCTTCCCGACCCTCAATAAACTCAAGGACCCACCGTAAAACGTCAACTTCTAGCTTAATTGTTTCCATATATTTGCCAATCAATCTATTTGTTTAGAAGCATTTTCGGTTCATGTCCGGATTAGGAAAAGTCCTTGATTTTATTAGGCTCTTAAAAATCACGGAAAAAGCAGGTAGTCACCGAATGGGAAACCCCAACACATGTCCACCGAAAACGACTGGTTTTCCCCAGGAATGAAGTTACCCCCCACGCACGCTGGTGGGAGATTTCCTTATATCCTTCTTCATTAGCTGGGTCATAACCAATCGGCATCGCGGACGTTTACCCTCACTTCAATGACGAAAGGGAATAACGAATCCGCGTTCTTCGCTCAAAGGGCCCATCCACATCAAGCTTTCCCTCGGAAAAACATAAGAGCGAGGAGTCTCGATAAAACACCAGCTCAAGGAAGTCTTCACCAAGGATCAACTCAAGTCAGTCGAATACAGTCAGTCGGCACAACACAGCATCATACGCGACAACCCGAACGGAGTCTCAGGTCGTACTCATTCGTAGTCTACTATTCAATTAACCACCAACTAACCAGTAACAGTGTACTATTCAATTAACCACCTCTATTATCCTAATCGTAATAGGGGATTGATCATCTCGCGGCGTCGATTGAACAATCGTAACGGGAATTTACGACTCCTGTTGATGCGCTTCTCCGCGATCGCGTCTCTCCGCGAGTGATTGAACAATATTAGTATTGTTACGTCTATATTTGAGTTCCTCCAGTGGTCTCACTTGACCTTTTCACCTCGAACTTTTTTGGATAGAGGGGTAGGAGGATTAGTTGATTAGATAGTAAAAAAATAGTACTAGTGTAAAAAAATTTATGAGAAATGTAATTGATCAGAATCACGAAGGAAAAAGTACAGATCAAATTTTACAACTTTTTATGTGGGCCTGTAATGAAAATATAAACGACACATTTTGAAGATTTATGTTACCTATATGCATGCTGAAAATCTTATCGAAATCGGTTAATGCAGGAACAAGCAACAGGAACCAAAAGATGGACAAAAATGTAGATTTATTCCAGTTGTAGGCCGAAAGTCACAAAAAAACTGTGATTTTCATCATTTTCAATCATTTGTAGTTTATAGTAACGTAAACCAATTTTGATGGAATTTCCAGTATTTCCTTTTTCTGCACGCGCGAGGAGGGGAAAATGCAACTATGCATACCCAGTGGCCCGTAACACTGGGTTATGTGGGGCTCGGCAAAATCGAAACACCTCTACCCACTAAAAGCCCCTCTTCTTCCTAGTCTTTAACCCTTTCGCTACGGGCGGTTTCTCCAGAGCGGCACCCCAACTGACCGAGCCGCCGCGCCAAAACTGTGCACGATGCGCAAGATCGTCAAATATAAAAATCGATCTGTAGTCATAACTTCTCCAAAAATGTTGGTCTTCAACAGTTCATCGTTAGACCAGTATTCACAATATTTTTTTTTATACATAGGGAAATCCACATGGACTCGCTCTCTCCGCAGTGGTGACAGGTGTTCGTCACCTCTCTTCCGATTTTTTGCAGGTATTCTCTGAATATTCCATGTCCTGCGAGCACCTGTGTCATCCGAAAGGACAACGGAAGCCCTCCGCGGTCCCTCCAAGCCTCACAATTTGGCAGAACCGATCTAACGGCCTGGTGGCTACGGACCTGGTCTTCGGCGAGTAAGTCGGAGCGCCACCGCTCCCACACCTCTCGTCTAGCTTCCCCCAAACGTCTCGGGCCGCCTGGCCGACGGGAGGACTCATACACAATGAATTTTTTATTTTTTATTTTGCGACATTAATAATTTGATGGTGAGAAAGCAATACATTTCTGGGAGAGAAGTGTTTCGGGAATTTGTCGTATTAACATCCTCATCAACGCTATTCCGATAATCGTTTGTCGCACGAACAATGAAATTTATGAAGTTTTCGGAGCAGAGTAATTGAAAAAAATCTAAAACTTGTGCCGAATAACTAACTGATGTTTTTATTCTCGAATGCTTGTAATGAAATTTATAAATATTTGTCCGGAATAATTCGTTAGTCCATATAATTTCCAGATTCAGTTGAAATGTCTTCTTCGGATTCGGACCTGTTGAATATGATTTTTCGAAATCTTTTATTACTTGTATTACATCTTTCTCGTGCCAAATTTGAATTTATCTGATCGCCTTCTGATAGCTCCGAATAATTCCAATTTATGTTAATACGTCCTTTTCTGTTATTTGTCATCATTTTAAGGGTGGCATCAAATCTGTCCAGAAATAATTAATCTAAAGAAAGGTAAACAAATTTGAAAAACAACAAAACATACTATTTTGTCGGTTGTTGGGAAAGAAGTAAATTTAATTTAATTATCTATCTTCAGTAAGCGCTAACTTTATTCGCTACGAATATTCGAACAAGTGTCTCGAAACTGATTTGGCATTTGGTTTGCTTTGGTTTGGTTTGTATTGAAGTTTTTCGTCTGTGAGAAACAAACGATGCAAAACAAAATACTAACGCTACATGTCTAAAGTAAGATACTTGATGTGCAATAACTCCAGTTGCTCATCATATGTACAATACGCGGCATCTTATGCAGAGCGATTATAGTCGCTCGTAATATGTGGCATTTTATGAAGAGCGACTGTACTCGCCCGTAGTAAATAGAGGGTTGATAAGTACTCAAATCACGTCGGCACCGCCTTTCGGCATTACTTAAGCATGTTTTTCTATACTTCTTTATTCAATTTATGACCTAGTCATCTAATTTAAAACTTCCTCCTTTGCTTTCAAAATTTTATTTATTAATTACTAATAATTATTTTATTTTTATTGGGTAATAAGGGACTATTACATAGTGAGTCCTTATTTCCCCCTGTATTTCACCCGTTATTCATCAATACTATTGTTAAGGAAATTCGAGGATTTGGGAATACAAATAATTGACTATATTTCCCACTGAACAGTTATACATCTATCTTACACTCTGAAGAACGTCTTGCACGCACGCTGGTCGCCAACCGACTATCCTCGATTCTTCTAACATCTGGCAACAGTCTTTTGTCTCCACTAAAACCTTGACGCCCTCTAACCCTTACACACACACTCTCATGTACAGTATAAATTTTTTTTATTTATTTGTTGAAATTACAATCAATTCTCGCGTTGAGAATTTTCAGTAATTTTTCTGGCGTGGCGCAGTGACATGGCTATTTATTTACAATAAGTTAATACTATTATAGCTAGGTATAATTTATAAGTATTATAAGTAAGTGCATATGCTTAATTTGGATAATTAAGTGAATCTGACGTTTAGATCTAGCGGGTAGTGCCTCTTCAGCCTGCGAGTCTGGTCCGTCGTATGGAGTAGTCCAGTGATTAGGGGGTTTTGGTGTTTGTTGATTCTTTTGCTGTATCTGTTGCTATATTTTGCTATTTCCTCTTTGACGGTGGGTATCTTGAGGTCGCGGTGTATTGTTTCATTGGTTACATACCAAGGTGCGTCAATTAGGGATCTTAGCGTTTTCGATTGAAAGCGTTGGAGTATTTCTATGTTGGAGTTGCTTGCTGTTCCCCATAGTTGGATTCCGTAGGTCCAGACAGGTTTTATTACGGTCTTGTAGAGGGTAATTTTATTCTGTATATTTAGTTTGGAGCGTCGGCCCGTGAGCCAATAGAGTTTTTTTAGTTTGTCCTTTAGTTGCTTCCTTTTATCTGAGATGTGTGTCTTCCACGTTAGTCTCCTGTCCAGGGTCATGCCCAGGTATCGGACTGTGTCCCTGCTAGGAACTGTTGCATTGTTGATGGTGACCTGGGGGCAGGTTTGTTTTCGGAGCGTGAAGGTTACATGTGTGGATTTCTTTTCGTTGACTTTGAAGCCCCATTTGTGAAACCACTTTTCCATGGAGTCGAGACTTCGCTGGAGAGTGGATGAGGCTATTACCGGGTCAGCGTGGGAAGCTAATAGCGCTGTGTCGTCTGCAAATGTCGCTATTGTTATATCATTTGATATGGGTAGGTCGGCAGTGTAGATGGAGTACAGTAGGGGTCCGAGGACACTACCTTGGGGTATGCCGGCTTCTATTGGGAATGTTGCGGAAGTGGCGTCTAGGTATTTAACCATGAATTGCCTATTGGTTAGGTAAGATTTTAGGATGGAGTAGTAGGGGTGGGGTAGGATCTTTTTAAGTTTGTATAGTAGCCCTTCATGCCATACTTTATCGAATGCCTGTTGGATGTCTAGGAAGACCGCTGAGCAATATTTTTTCTTTTCGAGTGTTTGGCTGATCGTATGAGTTAGGCGGTGGATTTGCTCTACTGTAGAATGATGTTTTCGGAAGCCGAATTGGTGATCTGGGAGTGTTTTCAAGTTCTCCAGGATTGGAAGGAGTCGGTTCGTGAGCATCTTCTCGAATAGTTTGGACAGGGTAGGTAAAAGACTGATTGGGCGATAGGAGCAGGTTTCGTATATCGGTTTACCGGGTTTGGGGATGAGGGTAATCAATGAGATTTTCCAAGCCTTAGGATAGTGTTCCAGGCGAAGGATAGCATTAAAAATCGATGTGATGAGTGCTATCCCTTTTGTGGGAAGTTCCTTGATTGCTCTATTGCCTATTAGGTCGTGTCCTGCTGCTTTCTTGGGGTTTAGGCGACTGATTGTTTCTAGAGTCTCAGCAGAGGAGAAGGGTTCGATAGGAGGGGACATTTGGAAGGGGGTGTGCAGGTATTCAGTAACGTCCGCGGCGGTTTGGGGGGAATGGGGTTTGAATACTTTTGACAAGTGATTTGCAAACAGGTCGGCTTTTTCTATGGGGCTTCGCGCCCATCCACCTTGCGGACGGCGGATAGGTGGGATTATTTGTGGGGGGCGTGTGAGTTTCCTGGAGGCCTTCCATAGTGAGTAGTTGGCGTCGGCTGTGGGGGACAAGCTGGCGAGGTATTTATGGAAACAGTCGTTTTTATAGTTTCTTAGGGTTCTGGATAGCTTTCTGGTTGCGTTGTTAAGTTTGCGTTTGTCCTCCGGTGTTCTATGGGTCTGCCATACTCTTCTTAGTCTTCGTTTTTCTGCTATTTTTTTTAGTATGTAATGGGGATATTCTTGTTTGCTGTTAGATGGCTTTGTCGGTGTGGAGAGGCGGATTGCGTTTATTATGCTCGTGTTTAAGTATTCCGTGGCTGCTTCGATATCTTCCTTTGTTTTTAGTGGGGTGAAGGCTGAGGTTGAGTGTGTAAAGACTTCTCTGAAGAGCTGCCAGTTGGTGTGTTGGTTGTGAATGGTGCCATTAGGTGTATTCTCGATGATTGTTGAACTGACTGTTGCTATCACGGGAGAATGATCAGAGGAGAGATCAGCCGAGGAGTTGATCTGGACGTGTCTTGATGGGATATTTTTAGTTATGAAGAAGTCGAGAAGGTCGGGTATTTTGTTGGTGTCAGTGGGCCAGTATGTGGGTTCGTATGTGGTGAGGTAGTTGAGGTTGTTGTTTGTTATGCTGTTTAAGAGGTTTTTGCCTCTTGCTGTAACCAGTCTGCTGCCCCATTGGATGTGCTTGGCGTTATAGTCTCCTCCAACTATGAATCTGTTGCCCAGGGTGTCCAGGAAGTTATCAAAGTCTTCTTTGGCGATGGAGTGTCTGGGGGGCAGTATACTGCTGAGGTGGTGATTGAGCCATGACAGTCTTCTATTGCCACGTTTGTTGCTTGGAGGTAGTCTTTCTGGAATGATGGGATGTACAGTATAAATGTATCACTTCCCTAACACGCCTCCTTACATTTATACTGTACACTTAATTTTATTTACATACTTGTCGAATTAACAAAATATTTAACATTTATCGCTTTATTTACATTTCTCTTATTTTACATTCATCCATGACCTAAACCTTTCAAATTTCTCTCTACACAGTGCCTTCGTAAAAATATCCGCAGTGTTTTCTTCTGTACTTACTTTTATTATGTTTATCTTATTTTCCTTTACGTACTCGTGAACGTAGTGGTAATGAACTTCGATGTGTTTAGAATTTTTTGTAAAAGTTCCGTATTTTGCTATACTCATTACTCCAGAGTTATCCTCATAGATTTTTACAGGGTTATCGTCTACATTTACATCGAAGATTTTCATTAGTTCTCTGATAGTCATTACTTCGCTCACCGCTTCCGATAGAGCAACATACTCTGCATACGTCGAGGTTTTTGTCACACACCTTTGTTTTTTAGACTTCCATCCAATTACATTTCCATACAATCTAATTACATACCCAGAAGTCGATTTCCTATCTATATGATCTCCTGCCCAATCAGCGTCCACATAACAATCTATCGTTTCGCACTTTTCATTTCTTTTATAATGTAGCCCTAAATCTCTAGTCCGGTACAAATATTTCAATATTCGCAAGGCATATTTAAAATGTGTCTCGTTACAACAATCTTGAAATCTACTCAGATAATTCACACTATAACTTATATCGGGTCTGGTATTTACACTAATATACAGCAATGCGCCAATTAAATTCTTGTATCCAATGTCCTCTCTATTTATCTCAGCTTTTTCAATTTTTAAGTTGGTCTCCATAGGTGTACAGTACAATTTGCTGTTATGTAATTTATATTTGTTTGCTAATGATTCTATGTATTTCTTTTGGCTTAATCTCATTTCATTTTTTAAATAATCATACTCTATATTTATTCCAAGATATTCTTTTACTTCACCTAAATCTTTCATTTCAAATTTATCAGTTAATAATTTTTTTACACTTTGTATCTTCCCTTTGTTTTTACTACAAATCAACAAATCGTCTACGTATATTAACAAATAAACAACATTTTCTCCCTCTCCATAAGTATATAGGCACAGCTCTATATTGTTCTTCTTAAAACCTAATCTCGTCACATACTTATCAAAACACTCATACCAGTCCCTCGGACTTTCTTTTAACCCATAAAGCGCTTTCGATAATTTACAAACTCTATTCGTTCCGTCCGCATATCCCTTTGGTTGATTTACATATACCTCCGAGCTTACTTCACCATTTAAAAAGGCAGTTTCTACATCCATTTGCTCAATTATTAATCCATTTTGACAACAATATGATAGCAATATCTTAAAGGTCTGATTACTCGCCACTGGAGAATATATGTCATCGGCTACGTTTCTTTGTTGAAATCCCCTTACCACTAATCTAGCCTTATACCTGTCCTCTGATTTTTTCGTGTAAACCCATTTTACATCTAATACTTCTTTGCCTTTTACCCTTTCTACCAATTTCCAAGTTTTATTCTTATAGAGACATTCTATTTCCTTATCCATAGCCTGTTTCCAAACTTCATTATTTTCGCAACAAATCGCCTCCTCAAATGTACGAGGGATATCTACTTTACAATAATTTGCATGCATCTCGCAAATATTTTCCTTTTCTGGATACCTTACTGGAGTTTTCTTAATACGTGTAGATCTCCTAGGAGTGTTTGAGCTTTCAATACTACTATTATTTTCATCTTTCCTACCTTCTAACTCTTCCTTATCCATACCGACCAATGAATAGTTATCTTCGCTATCATTTCTATCTGCCTCTGATGAATTTTCCTCAAAACCGATACATTTAGTGTCTGTCTCTATGACCTCTACATGTCTAGCTATTGTTATTTTCCTACCTAATAAGACTCTGTATCCTACTTCACTATTCCCATATCTGCCTTCTTGTCCCATTTGGAAACTCTTTTTTGTTCTGGCCTTCTTACAAAAACTTTACTTCCATATAGATGTAGATTTTTAACACTTGGTTTTTTCCCGAAGAATATTTCAAAAGGTGTCTTTCTTTCTATAGTATTCGCTAATATTCGATTTTTCAAGTATGCCGCTGTACAAACTATTTCCGGCCAGTACCTTTTATGTACTTTCGCTTCCGCTAACAGGCAACGCGCCATGTCCATCACTGTTCTATTATACCTTTCCGCTGTCCCGTTTAATTCATGTATGTATGTTGGGCAATTATTTATTCTTATACCTTTATCCCTAGCAAATTTATAAATTCGATTATTTAAATATTCTTTACCATTATCGCATCTTAATATTTTTAACCTCTTGCCCGTTAAATTTTCGGCTTCATTTATACAATAGATCCTAGCTATTTTACTATAATCATCGATAAATGAAATGAAATATTTTTCTCCATTGAATCCGGTGGTCTTAAAGGGACCACATACGTCCGTATGAATAATTTCCATTATTTCCCTAGCCTTAGTTCGATTATTTTTGAAAGGTAAGTTATGCATTTTGCTTTCTATACACACCCTACATTTCAAAAGTTCCTTTTCAAATTCATTCGGTATGCCAGTCACTAGCTGCTCTTTACCCAAAATCTCTAAATATTTAAAATTTACGTGTCCTAGCATCCTATGCCATCTTTCCTTTTTACTCATACCACTACGTTCGGCGCTGTTTACTAAGTGCTTCTTCCCTTTCAATATACTTTTTATTCTATATGTCCCATTCTCTTTGAACGCTACAGCTGTAAGTTTATTATCCTCATCTATTACTTTCGCAATATTTCCTTTGGAAATAACCGTATTCTTATTGTCTGTTAGTTTACCTAAACTAATCAAATTTGCGGACATTTCTTTCGCGTAAAATACTTTCCTCATATTTATTTCATTTTGTTTTCCGAATGCTTCAAAATAACTTATAACATTCCCAACTTTTGTCGCTTTTATCGGTCTATTATCGCCTAAATATATATTTACCGGTTCTTTTAGGTCGATAGATTTATCGAAATAATTTATATTATTAATTATGTGATCGGTACAACCGCTATCTAATAACCACACTATTTCGTTCTTACTTATTTCATTCGTCTCACTGCTGTTTGCTGCGTGCGCCGTTGCTGTCCATATGCCTGCTCTTGAGTTTCCATGCTCGCCCGTGCCGGTTGTTGATTGACGATGAAAGTTTCCACGTCCTCTGCTCGTATTGCCTTTGTTCCCTCTTCCTCTGTTTCGACCACGTGTTGGCCCATGCCAATAGCCGTTACTGCTTCCCGCTTGGACGCCATTTTGACACTCTCTCGCAAAGTGTCCTAATCTTCCACATCTGAAGCATCCTTCCTTTTTTGCAGAAAAGGCGTTGGTTTGTCTTTCTCCTCGATTGGATTTATTTTTCTTCTCTGCTATCTCTATTTTATTTTTTACATACGCTACCGTTTGATCCTCTTCTTTCAATGCGTCTATTACGTCCGCTATGTAGCTGTATTCTTCGGGTAACGTATTCAGCATGTAATTCAGCTTTTCCCTCTCACTTACTTGTGCGCCCGCACTTTTTAATTCATTGATTAATTTTTCAAAGTCGTTAAAGAATGATGCTGAATCACTGTAGTTCTCCAGTCTTATGTTTTCCAATCTCCTTCTGCATACGATCTGCAGTGCCGTCGACTCTTTCAAGTACATTTCATCGAACCTTTTTATTATATCATACGCCGTTTTTCCTTCCCTAACATACTCCAATTGTCTGTTCGATATTGCACTATAAATTATATTAATTGCCTTCAAGTCCTTCTTGTCCCAGTCTTCATCGTCTCTTTCGTTCTTCATTCTAGTTGTAACAACCTCGCATTCCTTATATTTGAGAAACATCGTGATTCTTTGCTTCCACATTCCATAATCCTCACCATCGAATATAGGTATCATGATTTCCGATCTCTCCATTTTAATTGATTCTTCTTTTTTTTTCTTTTCTTACTCAAGCGTTCCTACGTGCTCGAAGTATATTTTTTTCTCTGAAAGTTTTTTTTTTCTTTACTGAAAACTCACTCGCAAGATCGTAACCACGCACTAAATATCTTGCAAAACTAGTAACCACGCTCTGCTACCATGTTAAGGAAATTCGAGGATTTGGGAATACAAATAATTGACTATATTTCCCACTGAACAGTTATGCATCTATCTTACACTCTGAAGAACGTCTTGCACGCACGCTGGGCGCCAACCGACTATCCTCGATTCTTCTAACATCTGGCAACAGTCTTTTGTCTCCACTAAAACCTTGACGCCCTCTAACCCTTACACACACACTCTCATGTACAGTATAAATGTATCACTTCCCTAACAACTATCTACTATGTTTGTAATACTTACTATTGTCGTCGACGGGATACCCGGCCAAGGCCGACATAGCGTCGATAAAAACGATCATCGGTGAATCAATGTACCACAACTCCTTGCAGAATTCCCGAACGTAACAGGAACTGGCACGGTGTAAAACGTCACATCAAGACGACACCAGGACCACCGGTCTACAGCAAGCCTCGACATGCCTCAAGCAGGTGAAGGCGGAATTCGAAATGATGTTAGAACAAGGAGTGATTAAGCCATGAGAGTCACCCCTGTACGTCATCCCCAAAGAAAACGGAGGACTACGACCCTGCTGCGACTACCGGGCGCTGAACGCCCGTACCATACCCAATAGGTATTCGCCGCTGCATATCGAAGATTTCGCTCAACAACTGCATGGTAAGTGAATCTTTTCAAAAATCGACCTCATCCGCACGTACTATCAAATTCCCGAGGACCCGAAATTCAATAGCACCCGAGGACATCGAAAAGACAGCGATCGCAACCCCGTTCGGTCTATTCGAAGCAGTAAATACCATGTTCGGACTTTGCAACGCGGCACAAACATATCAAAGATTCGTCGATTTAGTCGAAATTACGCGCGATTTAGATTTTGTTTACGACGATTTCCTGATAGCCTCGAAAGACGAGAAGCAACACTGCGAACATTAGCTAACGCTGTTTAAACGTCTAAACGATTACGGCGTGGTAACAAACCCCGCGAAATGTAATTTCGGCGCGAATGAAATCATATTTTTGGAATACACGCTGATGGAATAAAACCGCTAGACGAACGCGTGAATGCAATAGTAAAAGTTCGGTATAATTAATTTCTACCGACGTTCCCGAGGCCGCGAATATTTTTCAACCGCTAAACGAAATGCTAAAAGGCGTAAAGAACCTCGCAGACACCGCGATATTAGTCCATCCGATACCAGGTGCGCCAGTCAGCCTCAGAACGACACAAGGCAGCCGCTGGGATTCGTTACGAAATCTCTGACTTCCACGTAGCGAAAGTACAGCGCGTATGATCGCGAAGTACTTTCGATGTACACCGCATTAAACGGTTTAGACACGGCGTGGAAGGGAGAAATTTTGTGATTTTTATAGACCACGAACCTCTCACATACACGTTTAACCAAAATCTCGATAAGTGTTCGCCGCGCCAATTCTGACACCTCGATTATATTCGGCAGTTTACGACCAACACCTGGTATATTAAAGGCCTAGATAACAACGTAGCCGACGTTTTATCCCGAATCGAAGCGATAGGGAAATCCGTAGACCACCGAATTCTCGCAGCCACATAAGAGAATGATACCGAGTTACACGAAATCGTCAACTCCGGCACATGCGCGTTGCAGCTAAAAAAGGTACGTTTCCTCGACCAAAACGTGGAAATATTTTGCGATGTAACGAGTGAAGTCGTACGACCGTATGTACCAAAACCCTTGCGGCAGCGTATTCAATTCGCTACATGAACTTTTCCACCCAGAGATACGCGCTACACAGAACCTGCTGACGATGCGTTTCGTCTGGTCGTCGATGAACAAGAATTGTCGAAACTGGACACGGCAATGTATCCTGTGTCAGCGGTGTAAGGTCAAGCATGTATCCATACCTGTCGGAACATTCGGAGCTTTGGCATACCGCTTTGAACACATACACATAGACGTGTAACGGCACTTGACAACAACTACGACCGGACGACTGCAGCGCAGTAGTTAGCGTCTTTGGTTACGAACGTTTGGCACCCGGGTTCAAATCCCGGCGTCTGTAGTCCGATTTTTTCTTCCGCGACATCCAAATGAGAAGAAAGCAGCAGTATCTCACCAACGACATCTACACCAACAGTAGCACTATCACCACAACTATACCACCTCAGACATTATCGTGATGTAATATTCTCAAGGCTACCGATATTGTCTAACGTGTATCGACCTTTTCCACGTTGGCCCGAAACCATCCCCATCGCCGATATGGAAGGCGTCAATCGTTGCTTCAGCCCTCCTTTATTCCTAGATAGCTCGTTTCGACGTACCTTAAAGAATAACATCCGATCACGGACGCCAATTCAAGTTCTAACCATTTGAAGAATTATGACGGTTGCTCAGCATCAAGCATATGCACACGACGGCCTATCATTTCGCGTCCAATGCGATGGTAGAGCGGTTACATCGGCAATTAAAAGCAGCAATCAAATGCCACGATACGAACGACTGGATAGAAATTTTACCAATCGTTTTATTGGGCATACGAACCACCATTAAGGAGGACCTGCATGCAATGGCAGCCGAAATGGTTTACGGCACCGGAATACGGTTGCCGGCAGAATTCTTTTTACCAGCGGATCAACAGGCAAACTTAAAATACGCGATCCGGTTAAAAGAGCGAATCGAAAAAATCAAGTCACACCCGATCGCATGACATGGCATGAAGAAACTTTTCATTTTCCGCGAACTCGCGTCATCGCCATACATACGTCGGAGAAGGGTCACAAGGAGGGTTGTGAGCGTTTGGTAGATCTTCCTTGGAATTGACCATCGTTGCGGTGTCACACGGGTACGGTCTACTAACATGAGAATGAACACTACCGACGCGACAATAAACAGCGGTGGATGGGCACTCGCGAGACTCGTGACATTGGTCTTAGGTTCGATAACGAATCCACGGTCAACGGGAGGATAGAAATACTTGCTCTAACTCAAGCGTGTACTGATCGTAAGGCGCTACTCCCTTCCTCGATGAGGTCTCAATAAGGAATGAATCCTCGTCCCAACGACGCCACCGAGACAAACTCTGGTGGGGTGTCTAAGTACACAAGATCCTCGGATCGACGTCGCTGTCGATTGGTCGATTTTGGGACACAAGCTGCCTGTCCGTTTGCAAAAATCTTAATTGCCGAAAAGACCCAGGTTTTATAGCGGGTCCTTGGGCTAACTGGACTTGTGCTGTGTACGTGCCTCAACATCAGGTATTCATTGTCCGAAGGAACCATTGGCATGTTTTACTGTCAGATACCTCTATGGGTATTTCCTGTAATGAGGGTCATAATGAGGGCCGTCCCGTTAACCGCGGCTACGTTCGGCGACGGATGGTCGCCTTGAGCCCAAGTTTATTATCGCAAATCGCAAACAAATATGATTGGGTAGAATGACGGCAACTTGTTTAATTACACCTGTAAACTTTAATTACAATTGTACAGATTTTCCCGAGGTTCCAGGGGGAGGCTCCGGTGTCCCTTCATCTCCGACACGACCATCCTGACTATCACACGTTCCGGTGTGTAACTAAAATATTGAGTTTATCCAACATTAGATTCGGTACAAATAACATTATTTACATCTTAACTAACTCAAGGGTCCGGTTTAACAGCGAATGTTGTTCGGGGATTTGGTAGCAAAGGAATAAGAGAAACAAATTAATGACATCATGATTGGTATTCAAAGTGCTAGTTGTACCCTGCCGATTGTTAATCTGATCGCAATGACTCGATGGATCATCCTCGATTTCGCACCCAAGTGAATCTCGTTTTCTGGATCGCATGACCGCCCAATGTTTTATTCCCTTATCATCCAATGGTACATTTGGACCCATTGCACGACCACCACTCAATGGTACATTTAACCTATTGCTCGGCCTTCCTGACCTTTCTTACATTATCGCTCCGAACACTTGTGAAATCCATCACATGGTCACATTAAGCTTACATCACCGATCCGAACACATGTGAAATCCATCACACGGTCACATTGAGCTTCCTTACATCACCGCTCCGAACACATGTGAAATCCATCACACGGTCACATTGCGCTTTCTTACGTTGCTCTGCTAGGCGTTATCGTCATCGTGCTTGTGACCCTCCGAGATCGGGATGCTCATCTCGCCATGGTCACTGTTCTCGCCATCGCTACAGACGTCCAATTCGGTCGGGATACGACTATTCGGCATCTTCCGCAACCTATCATGACTATATTTATAGAATCGTCTCCCATCTACTGTTTTCAAAACATACCTATCCCTTTCTAAGATTTCCGTTATTATAAAGGGGCCCTTAAATTTTGGGTCTAACTTCGTCTGATTCCTTTCTTCATTCTTGAGTAATACACAGTCGCCGAGATTGAATTTAACTATCCTAGCTCTAGTTCTGTCCAACCTGTTTTTATCGTATTTGGCACTCGCTTCCATGTTTTTTATCGTCTGTTGCTTTACCTTGACGAGATCCACCTCTCTTTCTTCGGTACTATCGGGTAGGGACAACCCGTAGGGTCTCGCTGCTTTACCGATTAGCAGTTCCAATGGGCTTGACTTAGTTACGCGGTTGATTGTACAATTCGAAGCTAATTGGATTTCGCCCCATCGCGTCTTGCCAAGACCGCCCGGTCGTTTCTATTGTGGTGAACATGTTTTTGAGCGTACCCATGATGCGCTCCACCTGTCCGTTGGCCCTACTAGCGTCGGTGGCTACTAAGTGAAATTTAATGTTCCTATTTTGGCAAAAACTTTGAAACTCTTTGCCCGTGAAGCATCTTCCCTGGTCCGCTATTACCCGGCAGGGACTGCCGAATAAAAATATCGCTGACTTGAATGCTTTAATGGTGTTACAAGAATCTAGCTTACGGGTGTGATGCAGGTATGCGAATTTGGAAAAAGCGTCGACTAAGACAATGGCGTATTCTTTGGAGTCGCTCTTCCCGCTCAACTTGCCCGTGATATCCATATGCACTGTGTGCCAAGGTATGCTAGTCTTGGGTATGGGATGCAGTTCGGCTTGTATCTTGCCCGAACTGGCTTTCGAAACTCTACAGGCATAGCAGTTCTCTACGAACTTGCGAACATATTTCGCCATTCCTTCGAACCAGTAATGCTCGTAGAGTTTCTGGAGCGTTCTATCCCATCCCAAGTTCATGATTGACTGGTGTACATGGTTAAACACTGACCACCGGAAACCCCTTGGGACGATAGGCAGGCAAAGAGTCCTGCCTCTCCTTTGTATCTTATGGTATAGAGTGCCAGATCGTAACTCGTAGGTGTTCGCGATATCGTCCGCTAGCTCATCGTTCCGTATTTTATTAGCGATTTCTACAATTTGGGGATCGCGACGTTGTTCCGCTAGTAGCCAGTCTTCGAAGATCTCGGCTAGATTAATCTCCTTCTCTGCGATTTTCTTGATCATACGGTGGTTCGAGTCTACGGAGTTTCGCGAAAAGAAATCTACGTGGGCCATTCGTTTACCCTCTCGATACATGATGTCGAAATCAAACGTTTGTAAGTACGCCCATCACCGATAGACCCGGTCGTTTATCTTATTTTTTATTTACGTTATTGCTGGAGGCTTTCAAAGAATTACAGTCGGTTACAACTAGGAATTTCCGACCATGTAAATAATGTCGGAAGTGCTTGACGGCACTTACGACTGCTAATGTCTCCAGTTCGTACGAATGATATACTGTAATATTCAATGACTCGGTTTTTCCCCTCGACCGTATGCATTAAAATAGCCCCATATCCCTCCGAACTAGCGTCGATATGTAATTCTATGGGATGATTGGGGTCGAATATCATTAACACCGGCGCTTCGGTCAAGATGGAGATTACCTTTTGCTTTATTTTTTCATGTCTATCCGTCCAAGTTATGTGCTTGCTACTAGAGGTGAGTGCATACAAGGGTTTCATCACTTGTGAAAATTTAGAAATGAATTGTCGGAAGTAAGAGGCCAAACCTATGAACTGCCTAAGCTGTGTGACGGTCGACGGTGGAGGTAAGGAACTCAACGCTTGTATCTTTCCCGGGTTTGGACGAACTTCTCCGTGTCTGACTACATATCCCAAATAAAATACCGACGTCTTCAGAAAGGAACATTTAGCGAAATTAAAAGAAAATCCGGCGTTTACGAGGGTGTTTAATACAATGTGCAACCTTTCTAGCGCTTGGTCTATCCAGTCGGCAATTATCAGAACGTTGCCCAAATAAACAACGACATACGAATAAGCGAGGTCGCCTAGGGCTTTGAGAATGGCTCTCTGGAAAACGGCTGGTGCATTTTTCAACCCAAACGGCATCGTTACGTATTCGTATTGACCGTCGGGGGTAACGAACGCTGTATATTCCGTCGAGTTAGGATGAATGGGAATCTGGTGAAATCCGCTGACCATGTCCAGGCTAATGAAGTATCTCGCACTCTGCAATCTCGCGATTTGATCAGCAATAAGGGGTAAGGGATACCGATCCGCGACCGTATTTTTATTTAGCGCTCGGAAGTCTACACACAATCTGTCTGAGCCATCCTTTTTCTTCACGAGTATCATGGGGCTCGCGAACAGCGAATTACTAGGCCTTATAATTTTTGCTCTCATTAATTCGTCTATCCTATCACGTACTATTCTGCGCTCTTCCTCGCTGAGTCGGTAAGGGCTTCCTTGCACGGTGACATTAGGATCAATCAGCCGTATTTCTAACTGGCCCGTACTTACGCGAGTACGCGGAAACCCCGTAATGAACGAATCTTTAAATTTTTCAAGAACTGAGATTAATCGATCTTTATCGGTCCCAATTACATCAGTGTCGACCTCGTTAACGTGGACCTCATCTTCCGCGATTTTACTACAGGCGCTAACCACTTTTGTCCTACAAATATCGACGCTATTCCGTGTAATATTTACGTCGAACCCTTGGCTTAAAATTTCACGTCCTATCATGATATCGTATTTTAAGTAGCTATTAGCAAGAACGTGGAAAGTTATCTCCAATGTAAAACCGCTGATACATACAGTGGACAAAATCTGGGAGGTACTTTTAACGCACGTATTTCCTATTCCTCGCATTACTACTACGTCAGTCGTTCTTTTGCCAGCGAATTTCGCGACGGCGGACTCTTTAATTAACGAGCATTCGGCTCCGGAATCGAAACAGAACGGGAACGACTCACCCAGGTGGCTCAATTCGCCGGTTGAAGCTTCCATCAGGCAGACATCAATCCGTCGTTCCTTCTTGGAAGCAAGGCCTTCCTGCCGCGACAATGGGCAGTTAGGGGCGATATGCCCCTCTTCGTTGCACTTGTAACAGGATACCGTCGATGGTGTGGCCCCTCGGGTTTCTCCTGGTTTTCGTGTGTTCTTCCCTGGCTCCAATCTGGTCCTCTTGCGGCACTCAATTGCTTTATGTCCAACGATGCCATAACGGTAACACTTGCTCCGGTGCTCCGATGGCCTTTTTCTTTTACCTTCGAGGCCCGTTAGTAGGTTTCCTGGCGAAGGTGTTGGCTGACCGTCGTCGGGAAGGAGTTTCATTTCGTTATGAAATTGGTCCTCAGTCTTGATATTATTCGTGGGTGTTAGTCGTCGAAAATATTGATCTTGGGAGGTCAACATACAAAGGGCGAAGGCATTGAGTAATTTGGGCGTCGTTAGGTCTCCCAACGTCGTCTGCAGCATGGAACGGACGCGGCTAGCATGAGCTCCTCGGGATTCGGTCTCCGTACGTCGTTCTCCGGATATCCTGAATAACGCCGCGGCGGTTGTCTCCTTCCCACCGAAATGTGCAAGGAATTGTTCCTTGAACGTTAGCCAAGTAAGCTGTCCGCTGCGCACTATTTGTGAAAGCCAGCGCGCCGCCGGACCCCTTTGGGCAAGATTTAGAGCAGAAAACAACGCACTATCTTGTAACGGGTGGTCCTGTATCAGCAGATCGGTAGCTGCGCACCACGCGGCTGGATCGGCGACCGCGACTTCGGGGTTAAAACGTGGTAACGCGACATTTGTAGGTTCCGTACTCGGCCTTTGCACTAGCGTCAGAATTAGCTCGCGCATGGCAATTAAGATTTTTTTTGGAAATGGACAGGCAGCTTTTGTCCCAAATCGACCAATCGCCAGCGACGTCGATCCGAGGATCTTGTGTACTTAGACACCCGTCCAGAGTTGTCTCGGTGGCGTCGTTGGGACGAAGTTTCTTTCTTGATTGAGACCTCATCGAGGAAGGAAGTAGCGCCTTACGATCAGTACACATTTGAGTTATCCATCTATCCTCCCGTTGACCGTGGATTCGTTACCAAGCCTAAGACCGACATCACAAATCTCGCGAGTGCCCACCGACCGCTGTTGATTGTCGTGCCGGTAGTGTTCGTTTTCGTGTGAGTAGACCGTACTCGCGTGACACCGCAACGATGGCCAATTCCAAGGAAGATCTACCAAACGCCCACAACCTTCCTGGCGACCCTTCTCCGACATATATATCGTTCCCCTAGATTCGCGATGGCGATGTTAAATTTTGCTTTGTCCCTCACGATGCGCGCGGACTCGAACTGCGCTTCTATAATAACAGGATAAACAACAGCACGACTTCTTGCAGTCAAAATTATGGTATGCGGAATTATTGCCCACCGTGTCCACACTGTCAGTGGCATTCGTCGCTGACACTTCCTCGCCGACACTTTCGCCTAACATCGCCTAACACGTTTACCTCTTTCGCTTGAGATCACGTCGGGATTACCAATTTGAGGTGTAGAACGTGAAAAGTGCCAAAGGACTGCTTGGCGTATTAATTTAAAGGTGCGTTTATTAATGTTACTAGCACGTGTTGCCTGGGCCGTTTCGAACTGCTGCCCCAAACTCGTTGTCGACTCAACTGATCACTTGCAAATACTGAACTTCTCGCAACTAACTCTTGATTAAGGGGGGGATTAAGGTTATTTCGTACAAAAAAAGGCATGTTTTTGTGAATTGTTTGTGACGACACAGTTAAAATCTCTTTTTTAAAACCAATAGTACATTAAAGTATGACATTCGAAGAATATTGTATAAAATTTTCACGGAGAAATATTAAAAAATACGGCAATGGCAGCAATTATTCGGACATGTCTCGGAAAAAAGTATACTTGCGGTGCCCTTCATAACTTGGTGCTGGATCATCTGAAATCAAAAAGTTAAAGTTTATTCGTTAGATAATAGTTTTCCCCAGGTAACGCTGCGGGAGTTTTTCGAAATTTCAATTTTTCACTTTTTTGGAACACTTTAAAGGGAAAAACGCGATTTTGTGCGAAAATTTGCAGCTAATTTGTTATTGTAAAATAAAAATAATTAACAAATTTGAAAAAGCTCTGCAGCGTTATGTCGCAAATTATGTACAGAAGTAGTTTTCAAAATTTCAAAAGGATCGGTGTAGTAGTTTTGAAGTAATTGGGGGCACCGACTTTGAAAACGTGAGTTGTGGGGAAAACGCTTTAAAGTTTTGAACACTAAAAAATCTGGTATAAAACGTTCATAAGCAAATTTTATCGGTTTACCTCTTCACTAGCGTAGCAATTGTTGAAAAGACTAATAAAAAATCAATTATCCTACAATATTTTTCACGATCCTTTGTAACTTGATCTTCAACAGTCACTTTTATTTTTTTAGCTGACGCGCTATTTGTTGAAGTGCTTTCGTGTTTACGTTTATGCGGAGGTACAATTTTTCTAGGTCGATATAATCTCGAACCAGTTGATTGTCTATCAGATCTAGTAACTTTTTTAGGTATTTTAGTAATAATTTAATACAAAACTTAATGAAAATGGAATATTTACTCCTACACTAAATTTTTTACTCTACACTGACAAAATATACAGTACAGGTATAAGGAGGTTTGTACTTAAGTCGAAATTTCTATAAATAGATCTGTGGGGTAAAATTAGGTATTATATAGACAGAAAAACGTCTGCCAGGTAACAATAGCACGCTCGGGTCGGGTAGGTAATAAAATCTGACATATATAAAAATACTCGTAACTTCGTCAATTTTGCTCCAATCGACTTCAAATTTTGACACAATATTCTTAAGATATTATGCATTCAATTAAAGAAATAAAAAAATGCAAAAAAATTGTAAAACCTTACCGCTCCCCCCCTAACGACCGACCTGTCAGCACTTACCCTTTGTTGCAACACTGTATATATTTCGTTGGTCTTTCTTAAACGATCTTTCCGCGATACTACAGTAAAGACCAAAGAAGCCGCTAGAAAAAGAATCGTTGTGCCAGGGCCACGAAACGCGTCGCATTTGTAACATCAACCAAATCTCAATCCACATCCGAGACTAGGCCACACATCGCGGGCAAGATGGCATCCAGATATCTACTTATCCTTACTGTGTAGTAAGGTCAATAGTCTTAAGGACCCACCATAAATCTTGGCATTTTCATAGTTAAGGTCCTTTAAACCAAACAAGTATCTTTTATTTCAAGTGTCCTTTACATTTATTGGTTACTACGGGTTGACGCAGGAAAGTTGGTTCGGTATCTCCCGTTAGCAACTTTCTCTCGAGGGGACACCAACCTTCTTATTATCCAATCGGAAGCAGTGTCTACTGCCCTCGCTTTCCTAACCAAAATTGTCATCAACAAATCCGATGATCCCGTGTCCTTGGACACACCCACCCCTAGCTTTCCTCAGACACAGTATCGTCAGTAAAACTTACTTATTCTCTATCCTTATAATAGTCAACATATGTAATTAGGTTCTATATAATGATTGTGAGTATTGATTGTGATTCTATATAGTGATTGTGATTATTGAATTCATAATAAAGTTTGATAAAAAGAAAGTTAATAGTTGTGTTACGGCTCAACCTTCTTGTTTTAGTATCTAAGTCTCAAGTTTACGTGATACGTTCGTCCTTAGTTACAGTTTTTGCAAGATGACAGTTCCTTAGGATTATTGCTGGTCCTGGGACGTAACAGCAGCCTTGTGCCGCTACGTTAGTTCTTATTGTCTCCTATTATTCTCTCAACATTATACTTCTTGTTTAATAATTTTATTTGCTTCATATTTTCCTTTTATTTTATTTTATTTCATTTCATTTTATTTTGTTCTATTTTATTTTATTTTATTTTAGTTTATTTTATTTTATTTAATTTCATTTTGGATTTAATTTTGCTTCAGTTCTATTGTTAATTGTAATTTCATATTTATTTTGATTATGTTTTAATGTACTTTAAGCTTAAAGTTACGTTAATTATTGACATTGCTTTATTTTACTTTAATTTAGTTTTAATTTTAATTTTATTCTTAATTTTACTCTAAATTTAATTTAATCATACTTATTTTTTATTGCAATATAGTTAATTATTAAAAATTTCTTTCTTTGTTTTTTTAGGAATAAAATATCTACTGCCTCATGCATCACTATATATTATTTACTTTATCAATCATAATTAGTTAACTGTACTTGGATGAAAAATTCAATTTATTTCTCCTTTCTCAAGGCCGATTCCCATGAACTTCCAAGAGTCCTGTTTCTGTGTATATGATGTATTATATTACATTAATTCATATTATCTATATCTTCTTTTTCTTACTACACCCGTCTTCTTACGTGGAGTTAACACTTCCTTTGTTTAATTACTATCTCACCAGATACCATCTTATGGTTGAAAATACAATTCATTTCGTAACATGTAATATTTACTTCATGCACGCATCGACTATCATTGCCTTCAAGATGGCCGCTTGTGTACTTTTACCAGTATATTTTAGTCTCGTGTGTTATAATTCTTGATTAGTATTGTGTTAATTATTTATCTACTTCTTATTTCTAATTCCCTTTTAATGAGTAACGTGCAACTGAAATAACTGTAATATCATTTTAGTGTTTTATTATAATGTGTATATTTATAGTGTGTTAATTTAATATCACGTGCATTGTATTGCTGTTAGAGTCTATAAATTATTAATAGCACAGCCTCCCAACTAGGCTGTGATTAGGTTATTAACCACCTATTATTCTTTATCTAGTATTTTGTTTAATTTGTTTAATTTAATACGTCAATGGTGTATAATACTAACAATCGCTGTTATTATGTAATTTAAAATATAGTGTTAATTATAGATTATTTCAATTCGTCAGGTAGTTATAAAACTTATTTCTCTAAATAAAATTTAATATAATAATATCATAGATGTCATAGCAGTATAATAACCTTTTATTTTAGTCGTGTTTGTCGTTGATATTCTGTTAACCTATCTTGATTATTTTCTAACCTCTTTCTATGTTTATTAGCTGTTTCTACTTCTTTCTCTTTCCTTTGTTTTTGCTTCATAATTGCATGATGCAGTTTTTGAAAACTATTCTATATGTTGTTGTTAGTTAAAATTTTGCTCATTAAATTATTGCTATTTATAGTTTCTCAAACTTTATTCTTGAGTTCAGTATGCTGTGTCGCCTACTTAGGACATACACAGTGCATGTTCGGCATCGTCTGGTTCTTCATTACATTCCCAACATCTATTATAACTTCTTTTATTTATTCTGCTTCTATATGCATTAAAAATATAAGTGTCTGCATAGTATAATAATCTATATCTTTTTTTTTTATTAGTGAAGATCACTATGTCATCAATTAATTTTCTTGTCCACTTTTCTTTTTTGTAATGTAATCATCCTTTTTTCCAATCTTCTGTAGCTTTCTCAACCATGCTTTTAATTTCCTCTTTCAAGGAGTTTAACTCTCTACCATTAGTATCAGCTTCCATGCTCTATAAGTATTTACTTTTTATCTGATATATCTTTTGCTTGCATTTGTGCTTTTATGTATATTGGCATGTTACCTGTCAGCACGTACAGCACCACATATGATACAGTTCTGTATGGTATTTATTTATTTTATTTATTTATTAATGTTTAGTCCATGCCTTTCGGCTTTGGACGAACTTTCGGTTTTACATCTAATTTTCTTCTTATATGTCTACCTCCCCTCTTTTCCACTCTATTGTATTGCACTATCTTGCTTATTCTACCTGTAAAAACTAAGCATTAGAAACTACAAATTATCAACTAATGACTAAAAACTATTGCAACTGTGGTCTTTAGCCTCCTTGTTGTGCCTCCTTGTCGTTTGCCCTTTCTTCTCTGTTATTGCTTTCAGTTCTGCTAAAGCTTCTCCAGCCTCGTTTAGCGTTTTTCCTATGTCTTTTGGTCCTCTCGTTATTTCACATTCTTCTATTACATGTCTTAGGTCTTCTTCTTTCCTTCTGCATAGTCTGCATCTTTTTTCCCCCTCTCCTTTCCAGTATTCCCTTGCGTTGGTGTCATTTTCGCATCTGAATCTTGCTAGTATTCTTCTGTCCTTTCACTTCATCCTCCCTTCTATGTACTTTGGTAATTTCTCTTTGGCTGTGTTTCTGTAGTGTATATTATACTTGGATTCCCTTATCCTTTTCCCTCTCTCTTCTGTTTTCCTCTTTCTTCTTTCTTCCATAATTTGGTCTGCTGTCATCCTTTCTTGCTCCTCTCTTGTTTCTATCTGCGTCCCTCCTTTTCTTACCTCTTCTAGTCCCTTCTTTCTCTTTCTTGTTCTTTTCCCTTCCTGACCATTCCCCCATTCTCTCTCTCTTTCCTTTATGCACTCCTTTACTAATTCCTTTTTTGATTCTAGGGCTTTCTCTTCGTACCTCGCTGCTCTTTTTAATGCTTTTTCTTTCATTTCTATTAATTTGCATTCCTCTACCAGTATATAATTTGGTATTGTCATATCTAAGCCTAATATCCATTTCACATATTCCCTTTGAACTCTGTCCAGTCTTTCTTCCATGTTCCATCCCCATACCTCTGCTCCAAATAGCACCATGCTTTCCATCAGTGCTCCAAACATCTTCATTCTCCTTTTGTAGTCTTGTTTGAACATTCTTTCTCCCTAGGTATCCTATCTCCCCTAGGTATCTTATCTCGTCCACCTCTTCTAATTCTTGCTCTCCCCACTTCCATTTTCTTTGCCTCCTTTTGTTCTTTCTTTTTTCAAAGACTACTATTTTAGTCTTTTCCGTGCTCAGCTTCAAATCGGCTTCCTTCAAAAATTTTTTGAGTCTCTTCAACATCTCCTTTAGCTCTTCTTCTTTATCCGCCACCAGCACAATATCGTCTGCGTATGTCAATGACCATACCTTTCTTTCTCCTACCACTATGCCCCCGGCTTGTCCTTTCCTTAATTCTTCTTTTAGTTCTTCTTTAGTCAACATGTAGATGTTGAATAACGTCGGGCTCAATGGGCATCCTTGTCTGACTCCCCTCACAGTCCAAAATTCTCTTGTGTTGTGGTTCTTGACTCTCTCTATATTCCTCGTTTCTTCGTATATTTGTTCTGTATGGTATCTAAGTTCTAGTTAATGCTGCTCTTTGCTCTCTTGCCTTTGTTCTGTATTGTAGTCGTTTTATTTAAATCCGCCTTGTCTTTTGCACGTCTCGGTGCAATTGGTATACTATAGTTACTGCATTTGGAATCGCCCAGTGTGTCACTCTCGATTTCACTGATTGCAGTTATTTTATTTTTGTTTCTTTCAATAGGACTCGTCGCCATACTTCTTTTTGGAATAAACGAGTCCGTTTCCTTTCTTGCACTCTTCTTTAGGTATGGCAATATTTTGGACGTTACCTTTGGTTTCCCCTTTCCTGTGGTTCTCCATATTGAGTTCCCAGTTTCCTCACCAGAGTCGTTTGGACTGGTGTCTTCTTTTTCCTCCGTTTCCCAAGTAGCCATTTCCAATCGTAAGGGGACCTCGGAATCAACCTCCCCCACGTCGTTTCTCCAGTCATATGATGACCGTCGAGTCGAGCCTGATGAAATTTCCACTATGTGACAGATATAACTCTACTCTCTCTAATGTGTTATTTAAATTTTCATTAGAGGCTCAGATAAAAAGATTGTAAAAAGTGACCTTTACTATTTTCTTCGTGATTTCGAACGCTTGCAATACTCTCAATACATTATCTAGTAAGCTATTCCCCCTAACTTCTCCCAAAAAACTCAAGTTGTTTGGCCAAGTTTTAAAAAAGTTATTATTTTTTGAAGGACGTTCGAATACTTTCGTGAGCCACTGTATATATATCCTTCGGATGAAAGTTTCGTGCACAAGTGCATATACGATAGTGTAAGAAATGTCTGCTTTAATTCAATTACAAATGGTTATTATGAATGTCTGGGTTAACTTTTTCAATGCCTTGGTGCAAGGCAGCCAACAGCGCTTGCGTGTCGTGAATTACTTTACGTTTAATTACATACTACATCAACTAATCGTAATTATTACATGAACTTAAAGATTCATATAATTTCATTATGGTTACATTTCTCAACTTTTTAACGACTTTAATGTAGGTACAGGATAACTGAGAGATTCGGAGATGCAAATATCGAATATCTCGGAAATATCTAGGGCATACTATATGCATGTATAGAAAAAAGTTGTTCAGGATCATGCCCCCGATAACATATCCAAAAATCATCGACATCGTTGTGTGATAAGGACAAACTTCAAAATAATTACCAAAAACTAGTCACATGAAATTATGTCTCTCTCAAAACCATTCAAATTTTATCTGAAACATTTTTCATAAAAATCGTTATTTATGCAGTAATTCAGATGATTTCATTTATTCGTACTCCATACTGTATACATACTCGTACTTTTCCTTTTCATTAAATCTTCATAAAATCATCAAAGCTTATTGTTTATATTAAATAAACAATTATTATGATAATATGGATAAATAATGGTTGTTTTAGTGAGATCGCGTCAACCGTTTCGCGGGGAGACGCGTTAGCGGTGTAACGCGCCAACGAGAGTCGTAAATTCCCGTTACGATACGATAATCAACGCCACGAATCAGCTGATCCCCTATTTCGATTAAGATGATAGGGGTGATTGAAATGATTATAACATTGGTTAACACGTTCAATATACACTTTTATTTCCAACAACTTAAGAATACGATTAATGCGTAGTGAAGTATTTTTCACGAAGATAACAATTTGAGATGTTGACTGATTGAAGATGTATTAACCAACTCTCAACTCGCTCTCAAATTGCTCTCAACTCGCTCTCAAATCGCTCTCGACTCGCTCGCAACTCTCTCTCGACTCAACTGACGATTCGCGACTAGACTCTTGACTAACAACTGACTGTTAATCGATGTTCTCCCTCAAGCATCCCTTTGTTGTCTTTTTATACTTCCACCACGCACATGTTCCGTAACCGTCCGCGATCATGGTCACGTACGCCTTCTTCCGAGTAACTATCTGACTGAAGGACCGAACGCATATTGATGGGCCATTAGGCCGATTGAAGTTTGCCAACCCTTTCGACCTGTCGGCACTCTCGTTTTATCACAACACTGTATATATTTCTTCGGTCTTTCTTAAACGATCTTTCCGCGGTACTACAGTAAGTACAAAAGAAACCGCTGGAAAAAGAATCGTTGTGCCAGGGCCGCGAAACGCGTCGCATTTTGTCACGTAAACTTGAGAGTTGAGAAAAACAAGATAACTGAGCCGCAACACAACTATTAACATTGTTTTTTATCAAACTTTATTTTTCACTTAATATTCACAATTGAGTATACACTGATGGGTATGTATAAATCAAGCACCCGACTGGTCTAAGGGTAAAAACCGTTAAAAAGATATGTTGACTATTCTAAGGATAGAGAATAAGTAAGTTTTACTGACGATACTGTGTCTGAGGAAAGCTAGGGGTGGGTGTGTCCAAGGACACGGGACCATTGGATTTGTTGATGACAATTTTGAGCGAAGGCAGTAGACACTGCTTCCGATTGGATAATAAGAAGGTTGGTGGACCAGGAAGGGTTTTAGTCGCCCTCGAGAGAATGTTGCTAACGGAAGATACCGAACTAACTTTCCCGTGTCAACCCGTAGTAAACAATAAATGTAAACTTAAAATAAAAGATACTTGTTTGGTCTGAAGGACCTTAACTATGAAAATGCCAAGACACATGGTGGGTCTTTAAGACTATTGAGGGTACGCGCCAAGAATGTGTAGACATCTTGCTGACTACCATCTTGCCCGCGGTGTGTGGCCTGGTCTCTGATGTGGATTGATGTTACACGTTCGTTGTTAGTTATAGTTTTAGCAAGATGATGATTCCTTAGCACTATTGCGGGTTGAAATAAGTATGTTTATACAGATGGTGACTATCTTGACCGAAGGATGTATTATGATTTATGGTAAGTCCCGGGACGTAACATAAAGTAATAAATAAGATTTGGGAGATAAGAATAAATAAGATAAAGTATAAAAAATATTTCAGAAATTGATAACATTTTCGTTATGTTGTAACAGAAAGTAAATTGATTTTTTTAACAAGTACTTTACAATCAATTCTCACATTGAGAATTTTGAGTAAGTTTCTCTGGCATGACGCAGTGGCATAGCTAATTCTTTATAATAAGTTTATTTCTAGCTGAATCTAGTGCTTAGGTCTAACGGATAGTGTTTTCTTGGCCTGCGGATCTGGTCCGACGTATTAAGTAATTTAGTAATTAGGGGGTTTCGATGTTTGTTAACTCTTTTGATATATTTATTACTACATTTTGTTATTTCTTCTTTCACTGTGGGTATCTTGAGGTCGCGATGTATTGCTTCATTGGTAACATACCAGGGTGCACCTATTAGGAATCTTAATGTTTTCGATTGGAAGCGTTGAAGTATTTCAATGTTGGAATTACTTGCTGTACTCCATAGTTGGATTCCGTAGGTCCAGACAGGTTTTATTGTGATTTTGTAGAGTGTACTTTTGTTCTGCGTGTTTAGGTTGGAACGTCGGCCAATGAGCCAGTAGAATTTTTTAAGTTTAGCCTTGAATTGCTTCGATTTGTCTGTGATGTGTTGTTTCCATGTTAATCTCCTGTCTAAAGTCATGCCCAGTTATCTGACTGAATCCTTGTTAGGAATTGTTATATTGTTAATGGTCACCTGTGGGCAGGTCTATTTCCTCAGCGTGAAGGTTACTTGTGTGGATTTGTTTTCGTTAATTTTGAAGCTCCATTTGTGAAACCACTTTTACATAGAGTCGAGACATCGCTGGAGAGTGGATGATGCGATTATCGGGACTGCGTAGGATGCTAATAGCGCTGTGTCGTCAGCAAATGTCGCTATAGTTATTTCTGTTAATATTGGTAAATCGGCAGTGTAGATGGAGAACAGCAGGGATCCAAGGATATTACCTTGGGGTATGCCAGCTTCTATTGGATATGTGGTTGTGGCGTCTAAGTATTTAACCATGAATTGTCTATTGGTTAGGTAAGACTTTAGGATGGAGTAGTAGGTGTATAGTAGGATTTTCTTTAGTTTGTATAGAAGCCCTTCATGCCATACTTTGTCGAATGCCTCTTGAATGTTTAGGAATACCGCTGAGCAATATTTTTTCTTTTCTAAGTTTTGGCTGATATTATGTGTTATGCGATGGATTTGCTCTATTGTTGAATGTTGCTTCCGAAAACCGAATTGGTGATCTGGCAGTGTTTTCAAATCCTCTAAGAGTGGAAGGAGTCGATTCGTTAGCATCTTCTCGAATAGTTTTGACAAAAAAGGTAGAAGACTAATTGGGCGATAGGAGATAGTTTTATGTATTGGTTTACCGAGTTTAGGGATAAGAGTAATCAGTGACATTTTCCAAGACTTAGGATAGTATTCAAGGCGAAGAATTGCGTTAAAAAATTGATGCGATGAGTGCAATCCCTTTTGTGGGAAGTTCCTTGATTGCTTTATTACACATTTGGTCATGCCCCGATGCTTTCCTGGGATTTAGGCGACGGATTATTTCTGTAACTTCTACAGAAGTAAAGGGTTCAATAGGACGAGACATTTGGAAGGGAGAGTGCAGGTATTCAGTTATTTCCGCGGCAATTTTGGAGGAGTGAGGTTTAAATAGATAGGTTAGATAGGTGATCAGCAAACAGGTTGGTTCTTTCTACAGGGCTACGCGCTCATCCACCTTGCGGACTGCGGATTGGAGGGATTATTTGCGGGGGACACGTGAGTTTCCTGGAAGCCTTCCATAGTGAGTAGTTGGAGTCAGCTGTGGGAGACAGATTGGCAAGATATTTCTAGAAACAGTCATTTTTATAGTTTTTAATGATTTTGGTTAAATTCCTAGTTGCGTTATTTAGTTTGCGTTTGTCATCAGGTGTTCTATGGGTCTGCCATACTTTTCTAAGTCTACGTTTTTCTGCGATTTTTTTTAATATGTAATGGGGGTATTCATATTTGTTGATAGAAGTCTTAGTAGGTGTGGAGGAGCGGAAAGCGTTTATTATGCTGTTGCTTAAGTATTCCGTGGCTGTTTCGATATCTTCATTTGGTTTTAGGGAAATTAAGGCTGATGTTGAATTATTAAAGACTTTTCTAAAGAGCTGCCAGTTGGTGAGTTGGTTATGAATAAAGTCATTAGGTGGATTTTCGAATATTGTTGAGCTAATTGTTGCAATAACGGGGGAATGGTCTGAAGAGAGTTCTACCGAGGAGTTGATTTGGACATATCTTGGCGAGATATTTTTAGTTATAAAGAAGGTAAGTAAATCAAGTATTTTGTTAGTGTCAGTGGGCCAGTAAGTGGGTTCGTATGTGGTGAGGTAGTTGAGTCTGTTGGTGTTTATGCTATTCAAGAGATTTTTGCCTCTTACTGTGATAAGTCTGCTACCCTATTGAGTATGTTTGGCGTTATAGTCTCCTCCAGCTATGAATCTATTGCCCAGAGCATTAAGAAAGTTATAAAAGTCTTTTTTTTAGAAATGGAGTGTCTAGGAGGACAATATACTGCTGAAGTGGTGATTGTACCATGGCAATTTTCTATCGCTACGTTTGTAGCTTGAAGGTAGTTCTTCTGAAACGATGAAAGCTCATAATGCTTAATGCTGGCTTTGATAATAATTCCGGTGCCGCCGTGGGCCTTTCCACTGGGATGTTGGGTATGGTAGAAGTTATATCCGTTTATTTTCAGGTAATTTTTGTCGGTGAAGTGAGTTTCAGATATGAGCATTACGTCGATTTGCTGTTATTTTAAGAAGAGTTCTAGTTCGTATTTGTGTTGAGCTAGACCATTCCAAAGAGCTATGCGTCCTGGTTTTATTTTGCGTCGGGACGTATTAATTTATCCATGATGAGTGCTAATAGTGATAGTAAGTTATTAATTTGTTCTGATTATTTCTCGATTAATTTTTTGAGTATAGAGAAGTTATCCGTGTTTTGTGAACTGGGAACGCCATTTTGAAAATGGTCACTATGGATTTTCGGATTTTTTTTATTTTCTTGAACTGCCTGGGCATAGGAGATTGAAGGAGTAGAGAATTTTTGAGGGCTGAGTACTTGGTTGGTTATCTCTTTGAGTTTAGGATACTTGTTTGTATACACGGTTTTGTAGGCTAAGTAACCTTTATAGTTCGCAGGATGCTCTCCTTGACAGAGGATGCACTTCGCAGGGGTTTCTGGAGATTTAGTGCACTGATCAGTGGGGTGAATACTTGCACATTTAACGCAGTGGAAATTATGGTTGCAATATTTCTGCGTGTAGTCGTACCTTTGGCACCTTTCACATTGCACTATCTCTTTTTTTATAAAAGGAGGTTCGAATTTTACTACTGAGTTCATTAGTCGATTGATGTTGTAAATTTGTTTATTGTTTGGCATTTGTTTTATGTCAATGAAGAAAAAGAATAGCTTATGTTGCTAATGTTTGTTACTTCATGGCCATGTTTTAGGAGTTCGAGCTTTATTTCGTCTAAGTTAGCTGAGTGGTGGATGTTGCGTAGTATCAAACGAAAAAGTCTTTCTTGCTTGAGTTGATATGTGTGGAAGTTTGCGTTCAAGGTTTTTACTAACTTTGTTAGATTTTCTATAGGAGTCTGGGTTAGTCGGCAGAATTTTAACTTGGTTATTATTTATTTTTAGTTTGTAATCCTCTTTGTTAATATCTTCCTCAATGGACTTTATCATTGTTTGAATATCGATGACATCGTCAATGAAGATAGGTGGGCGAGGGGGATTTTTACGTGTATTTTGGTTAGTTGGTGTTTCAGCTATGTCCATGGAGTCCTTTGTGGATTCTAGTATTGCGTATCTATTATAGGTAGTTACATCGCTTGTTGACTATTTTAGCTAGTGTTTGCGTTTGTTTTAACTGTTTCTAGCTTACGCTTTTTAATGCTTTTAGTGTCAATTGAGAGGAGGGATATATTGTCCTTTTGGCACGGTGGAGGTAGAGCGGTGCAGTTATGTTTTTGTTCAAGAGAGCCTGATCAAGATACTTGGGCCATCTTCGAGCTAGTTAATTCAATTTGAAATAACTAGTCGAGAGGCTATGATTTGGGTCAGAGATTAAGAGCGTTGGATTTTCCATTAGTAAGTTTAGAAACACTTGGTTTATGTCTGTTTCGGTTCACTTTCGACGGATGGACGTCACGTGTTGTATTGTGAACTTCACAGAGCACCAGACACACGTCTGCACGCTTCGGCACTCAACAGCAAACTGGAAGTAAATTGATGAATTGAAAAAATTTCATTTTCGGCCTTGTTTTTTAATTACTGACAATTAATAATCTGCCAAAATATCCCTGCATGTGAGCAAACCTCTTTACACGAACGAAAAGAGGTCAATCCAAGCAGCGGAGCGCTCTGCGATACTCAATCCAAATGTTAATTGCATCGTTATTATCACCGTCGTTATCATCACCGTAGATGTCCAACTCAGCAGGAACGCCACTCTCCGGCATTTTTCTTTGTCTGTCATGACTGTCTTTAAATGATGGTTTGCCGTCTAAGGTTTTTAAAGTATATCTATCTCCCTCTAAAATCTCTGCTATCACGAATGGACCCCTGAATTTCGGATCTAGCTTCGTCTGATTTCTCTCTTCGTTTTTTCGTAACACACAATCACCGAGATTAAACTTAACTATTCTAGCTTTCTTTTTGTCAAATCGGTCCTTGTCATATTTGGCACTAGTCTCTATATTTCTTATGGCTTGTTGTCTTACTTCAGCGATGTCTATTGCCTTTTCTTTTATATTATCGGGTAGTATCAAGTCATACGGTCTTGCCGCTTTACTGATCAGTAGTTCTAACGAGCTCGACTTAGTCACACGGTTGGTGGTGCAATTTAAAGCCAGTTGTATTTCCCCAACCGCGTCTTGCCACGACCGCCCAGTCGTCTCTACCGTTGTAAACATACTTTTTAGCGTGCCCATTATACGCTCTACTTGTCCATTGGCCCTACTAGCACCGGTTGCTATTAAGTGAAGTTTAATGTTTCTATCTTGACAAAAACTTTGAAATTCTTTGCCCGTAAAACATCTTCCTTGGTCCGCTATTACACGGCAGGGACTGCCGAATAAAAATATAGCCGACTTAAGTGCTTTAATGGTGCTACTGGGATCTATTTTACGGGTATGATGCAGGTATATGAATTTGGTGAAGGCGTCAACCAAAACAATGACGTACACTTTCGAGTCACTCTTCCCGCTTAATTTGCCCGTTATGTCCATGTGCACTGTATGCCAAGGTATGTTAGTCTTGGGTATGGGATGCAGTTCAGCTTGTATTTTGTCTGAACTGGCCTTCGGAACTCGATAAGCGTGGCAGTTCTCTACGAATTTGTGAACATATTTCGCCATTCCTTCTAACCAGTAATACTCTTACAGTTTCTCGAGTGTTTTATCCCATCCCAAGTGCATAATTGACTAGTGTACATGGTTAATCACGGACCACCTAAAACCTCTTGGGACAATGAACAAGCAGAGACTTCTGCCTCTCCTTTGTATCTTACGGTACAGAGTGCCGGATCGTAGTTCGTAAGTGTTCGCGATATCGTCCGCAAGCTCATCGTTCCGCACCTTATTGATGACTTTGTAATTTGAGGGTCGCGACGTTGTTCCGCTAATAGCCAATCTTCGGAGATTCCGGCCAGATTGATTTCTTTTTCTACAATTTTGTTGATCGTACGGCGATCCAAGTCTACGGGGTTCCGCGAAAAGAAATCGACATGAGCCATTCGTTTGCCTTCCCGATACATAATGTCGAAGGTAAAAGTTTGCAGATAAGCCCACCACCTGTAAACCCTGTCATTCAAATGTACTTTATTATTGGATGCCTTCAGGAAATTGCAATCAGTGACAACGAGAAATTCTCGTCCGTGTAGATAATGACGGAAATGTTTGACGGCGTTTACAACCGCTAATGTTTCTAATTCATAGGAATGATATCTAGATTCCGCAGGGCTAGTCCTTTTACTGTAATATTCCACTACCCTATTTTTACCTTCAACCTTATGCATTAAAATAGCCCATATCCCTCAGAACTAGCGTCGGTATGTAGTTCTATCGGGTAGTTGGGGTCGAATATCATTAACACCGGCGCTTCGGTCAAGATGGAGATTACCTTTTGCTTTATTTTTTCATGTCTATCCGTCCAAGCTACGCTTTTATTACCGGAAGTAAGTGCGTACAAGGGTTTCATTATCTGTGAGAATTTAGGGACGAATTTTTGGAAGTAAGAGACTAAACCTATGAATTGCCTGAGCTGTGTGACGGTCGTTGACGTAGGTAAAGAACTCAAGGCGTGTATTTTACCCGGACTGGTACGAACTTCTCCGTTGTGAATTACATATCCCAAATAGAGTACCGATGTCTTTAGAAAAGAACGTTTTGAAAAGTTAAAGGAGAATCCGGCTTTTACGAGGGTATCTAATACGGTGTGCAATCCTTTTGGAGCTTGATCTATCGAGTCGGTAATAATTTGGACGTCATCCAAGTAAACAACAACGTATGAATACGCGAGGTCGCCTAAGGCAGTGAGAATGGCCCTCTGAAAACCGGAGGATGCATTTTTCTAATCCAAACGACATCCTTATGTATTCGCATTGTCTGTCGGGGTTAACGAACACTGTGTATTCTGTCGAATTAGGATGAATGGGAAGTCGGTGAAACCCGCTGGCCATGTCTAGGCTGGTAAAGTATCTCCCGTTTTGCAATCTCGCGATTTGATCAGCAATAAGGGGTAAGGGATACCGATCCGCGACCGTGTCTTTATTTAGCGCTCGGAAGTCTAAACACAATCTACCTGAACCATTGTTCGTCTTCACGGGTAACATAGGGCTCGCGAACGGTGAATTACTAGGCTTTATAATTTTTGGCTGTAATTAATTCGCTTATTCTCTCACGTACTGTTCTGCGCTCGCGAAGTCTCTTAGGACTCCTTGTACGGTGATGTTAGGATCAATTAATTGTACTTTTAACTGGCCTGTATTTACGCGAGTACGTAGGAAACCCGTAACGAGTGAATCTTTGGATTTTCGAAAAGAAAGATTAATCAACTTTTATCACTACCACGTACAACATTGTCAACTTCATTAACATCGATCTCGTTTTCGGCGGTTTTATTACAGGCATGAATTATTTTTGTTTTATACATAGCGAGGCTATTTTGTGTAATATTACGTCAAAACCTTGATTTAAAATTTCACGATCAATCGCGATATCATATTTTAAATAACTATCAGCGAGAACATGAAAAATTTACCTCAAATCACCAACACCTGCAGCGGACAAAATTTGAGATATACGCTTAGTACAAATATGTCTTGTTCCTCGCATTACTACTATATCAATCGTTCTTTTCCCAAAAATTCTCAAGACTATGGATTCTTTAATTAGCGAACACTCGGCTCCGAAATCGGGGTAAAATGGAAACGACTCACCCGGATGGCTTGATCTACCAGTTGGTGCCTCCACTACGTAGAAATCGATTCGACACTCGTTATTGAAATTATATTCAGGGCACTGCTTTGTAAAGGATTTTCCTCCATAATCAAATTGATAGCCGCACACCATGCAGCGGAGTCGAAGCCTGCGGTTTCAGAGTTGAAACGCGGTGGCGAAAATTGTTAGGTTCCACACTCGATTTTTGCACTAGCGACTGAATTAATCTCGCGCACGATGGTCGTAACCTCTAGCACTGTTATAACCGGCACTTCATCCCACTTTTGATGTCGGGTTTACATTAGAATCAGGGTTAGGGGTGTGAAACGTATCTTCGTTTGGATTACACGTGTCGCTATGCAATAGAGAAGACTTCGACTAATGCAAATACGATTATCATAGAACTGGACAAGTAACCGTGGTAATTAGATACTCGAGAAACTAATGGCAATGATCGTAGGTTCAATAACGAATCCGCGGTCGATGGAATGATAGATGAACGTGCTCACAAAATCTAAGTCGGACGCGTAATATTCACGGGTCGTAAGGGGTTACTCTTTTCGTCGATGAGATCGCGAGAGAGAATAAATTTCCCGTCCCGATGATGCCACAGAGGAAAACTATATGGGGTGTGTCCGAGGACACGAGATCATCGGATTCGTCGAGGATAGCCTTCGTTCAGAAAGTGAGGGAATTTGGCGTTGCTGCTAATTGGTCAATCTCCATATCGGTGGTTAGAAAAAGATGCTAGCCGCCCTTGAGAGAAAGTTGCTAGTGGGAGACGCCGTTCGTTGAAAAATAGGTCTCTCCTATTTTCCCGTAGCTGGGACAAAGACTGTTTGTTTGAAGGACTTTAGTCAACTAAATCCTAAGATTTATGACGGGCCCTCAGGCTAGCTGAACATGTACTGCGGAGACGCATCGACATCTGGCAATCATCTTGCTCGAAGCATAGGGTCTGCGTGTGGCGAGCCACGGGACAGAAACCGTTGGAATGTTTACTGTCGCGTGTCGCCACGAATATTTCTTTTAAGGAGAGCTATAGAATTACTCCATACCTTTGTTAGACAAAGCGTTCATCCCGTGACCGCGGCTACGTTCGGCGTCTGACTGTCGCCTCGAGCCCAAGCTCATTATCAGAACTCGCGAACAATTACAATCGGATTGAATAACTACAATTGTTTAATTACAGCTGTAGTAGACTCTAGATTACAATGTTGCGGGATTATCCAAAATTCCAAAGGCTCCGGTGTTCTTTCATCTCCGACATATGTAACGGCTGATTTATAAAACAAAACTCCTGGCACACAGTGGGATGAATTAACAATTATGTATTATAGGCACTTATTTCATTTTTTACGTATTTCATCATTTATTGATTCTAATTCAAGATTATATATAATACTACTACTATTCATCTAAATCTGTGATAAAAATATATTTAAAAAATAGGAGGCTTTATTATGTATATGAGTCAGTATCTATACCTCTTGTATCTTCAAATACCTCCTCGTCTAGCAAATACATATAATTTGTCCAACTGCGTCCTGTCTATCAAAAACAAATCACTAATCGACTCACAAGTCAACAGTGGTAAATAGGATACCCGCGAGATAGACATGTACAATAATTTAGTTAAGGGGTAAAAAATATTAGCTAAGGACTAGTGAACGATAGACAATCGTTAAAGTCAAGAGTGGATTTACCAGTCATTTTCATGGATGTCATTAGTTGTAACCAAAGTTATAATTAAAAGGAAAAAAGTTGCAGTATAAGAATGAACGGTGCATGTGCACTTTGTGACACACATATGCCCTGATACATCGAGGTGTCGGCGACCAAGTTTATGCGACTATGCTTTGATTCCGTTATCTCGGCCGACAAAACCATTTCGCGTTGTCTGATTTTACGATCTGTGAAATCACCGAAACCGGCAATCGAAAATGCGCGCGCGCACGTGTGTACGAGTGTGAACACGTGTGCGTGAATTAAGGAAATAAAAAATTAAGGAAATAATAAAATGAATTAAGGAATCCTGACTGTGACCAGACAGTTCAAAGCAAACCCGAACCGAGGGCCTTATTAAACTCACTTCTACAAAACGCCTTTACAAGAATTACTAGATTAATTTAAACGATTTTAGTTGCAAATAACTACCATAAACGATCAAATTGTTTTTGGCCATCGATATTATAATTATAACTGATCCTGATCATTTCACCTGTCTTGCACCCACTTTTGTTGTAAGAAAAAGGTCAATTCCTCAATGCGTTGGATGCGGATGAATATAAATAACTAAATTTTGGGAAATTGAATTTATCCAGAATAACGAGGTATGCTTGAATTTACAAATACAAACAATTTCTTTAACTTAAACAAATTTGAGAATAATAACAAAATATGATATGTTGATAATAGAATAATGGTTGTATAATATATGTCGGAGATGAAAGGACATCGAAGCCTCCCCTTTGGAACTTCGGGATAATCCCCTAACATTGTAATCTAGATTCTATCATAGGCGTAATTAAACAATTGTCGTCTTTCGATCCGATTGTATTTGTTTGAGATTTGTGATAGTGAGCTTGAGCTCGAGGCGACAGCCAGTCGCCGAACGTAGCCGCGGTCACGGGATGAACGCTTTGTCTAACAAAGGTACGGAGTAATTCTATAGCTCTCCTTAAAAGAAATATTTGTAGCAGCACGCGACAGTAAACATTCCAACGGTTTCTGTCCCGTGGATCGCCACACGCAGATCCTATTCTTCGGGTATTATGGTTACTAGATGTCGACGCGTCTCCACAGTATGTGATCAGCTAGCCCGAGGGCCGTTATAAACACTAAAATCTAGTTACCTAAAGTCCTTCAAACAGACAAACAGTCTTTGTCCCAACTACGGGAAGATAGGAGAGACCTATTTTTCAACGAACGGCGTCTCCCACCAGCAACTTTCCCTCGAGGGCGGCTAGCATCTTTTTCTAACCACCGATATGGAGATTGACCAATTAGCAGCAACGCCAATTTCCCCCGCCTCCTGAACGAAGGCTATCCTCGACGAATCCGATGATCTCGTGTCCTTAGACACACCCCATCATAGTTTTCCTTCGCAACATCATCGCGACGGAAAGTCATTCTCTCGCGAGGTCGAGCGAGTTACTTTGTGTCTGTATGCTCGGTGGATATTTCACGTTTTAACAAAGAGTTCGACTTAGATATTGTGAGCATGTTCATCTATCATCCCGTTGACCGCGGATTCGTTATTGAACCTAAGATCATTGTCATTAGTTTCTCGAGTATCTAATTACCACGGTTACTTGTCCAATTCTATAATAATCGTATTTGCACTAGTCAATGTCTTCTCTATTGCATAACGACATCGTGTAGTCCGAACGAAGATTCGTTTCACGCCCCTAACTCTAATTCTAATGTAAACCCGACACCCAACATATATATGTCAGAGAAGCGTCAGGAATAGAGTTGTGGGCATTTGCTAGATCTCCATTGGAATGGCCATTGCTGTGTTATAACGACGGTACGGCCTGATACTACGAGTATGAACGCTACCGATTCGACAATCAACAGCGGCGATTAGGCACTCGCGACACTAGTGATAATGGTCTTAGGTTCGATAACGAATCCACGGTCAACGGGAGGATAGAAATACTTGCTCTAACTCAAGCGTGTACTGATCGTAAGGCGCTACTCCCTTCCTCGATGAGGTCTCAATAAGGAATGAATCCTCGTCCCAACGACGCCACCGAGACAAACTCTGGTGGGGTGTCTAAGTACACAAGATCCTCGGATCGACGTCGCTGTCGATTGGTCGATTTTGGGACACAAGCTGCCTGTCCGTTTGCAAAAATCTTAATTGCCGAAAAGGTCCTCGGGCTAACTGGACTTGTGCTGTGTACGTGCCTCAACATCAGGTATTCATTGTCCGAAGGAACCATTGGCATGTTTTACTGTCAGATACCTCTATGGGTATTTCCTGTAATGAGGGTCATAACATCACTCCGCACCTTTGTTAGACGGAGCGCCCGTCCCGTTGACCGTGGCTACGTTCGCCTTGAGCCCAAGTTTATTATCACAAATCGCAAACGAGTATGATTGGGTAGAATGACGGCAAATTGTTTAATTACCACTGTAAACTTTGATTACAATCTTACGGATTTTCCCGAAGTTCCAGAGGGGAGGCTCCGGTGGCCTTTCATCTCCGACATATATATTTATAATTTTCGTTATAAGAAGAAAGCTAACTAAACCCATTTCAATAAAATTTAGGCAGCTGGCTGCTTTTTAGAAACAGAAATCTAAAAAATATTTTAGGACAACTTTAAGTTTAAGACGATATTTAGCAGATTATAAAAAAGATATGCATTATTCATAAAACTTGGCTGCATATTTGTTTTATAGCAATAGAAGAATTAAAAAATTAGCATTTTAATATAGAAACAAAAAATTTTGTTTGTGAAATGTATTTTACAATATCAATCCACTGTGCGGCATTAACAGCCTTTCCCCATCCATTGTAGTTTCCAGACCTTTGTATATGACAGTGGTTTCGGCACTCGCTAGACAAAATTGAGTAGTATCTAGTTGTAAAAAGCCAACATGGAAAGTCAACAAAATTCGCATTCTTGTGAGACAGACAGAGATAAATAAAATGTTTCTGTCTCTGTTTGATATATGTTTAGCATGTCACGCATGCGCAGAACCAGACCCTTCTTTTCTTTCATCTTGATTTGTCACAACTGGTCATGATTCAATTTACGAACGGTTTTCCCTAAGCTTCGGTAATATTCCTACTTTTTAATTTTTACTTTTCCTGATTTTAATTCCTACCATTCCAGTTGCGCTGGTATCTTATCCTTGTTACGTTTGTGCCGATTAATAATGTTCTAGTTGTTTCTTAGACGGTACGAGCGATCCCAATTTACAATTCATGAGAAGACAAACGCCTTAAACTACTGAAGTATTAAACTTCCCAGCTGGGACAAAAGTCCCAGATAAAAATCTGTTATCGAAATAAGTAGAGTTAAATAGATCTGATGATTGCTCTATATTTGGTTGGTATCGAAGCCTAAGTGATTCTGAGGATTCTTTGCTCTTTTGTTATAATTCCTTATTTAGCAAAATGTAAAATTCGATGGAGGTTCACGAGGTCCAAATCCGAAAGGTAGCTCCCTCCACTAAGGAGGCGTCGGGGCTCCAACGGATGCAGTGGACGCTCATCTTCAAGTTCCCAGGATGGTCCAAGGGAAAGCGGTGTAGAAGTGCACACGTGAGCACTGTGCATGACATGCTCCTAAATCATTGTTGTTAAGGAAGGCTTTGTAAAGAGAACCTTTTCTCTTCCCGGTTCTCACTTAAAAGTACTACAACATTTATAAATTTTGAGAACCTATTCGGGATCTCTCAGTTGTCTCTTTTTATTATATCTGGTTGCATTCTCATTTATGAATTGTTCCTTATTCAAATGAACAGCTAATTTATTCGAGTATTCCACCAAGGGTGTTTTTATTAAGGTGTTAAGGTAAGGTCTTAGGTACGATACGCCACTATAGTAGCTTTCGCGGATGTCACCTTATGTTACGACGTGTCACTATAGTGGCTTCCGCGGATGTCATCTTATGTTACGACGTGTCACTATAGTGGCTCACTCTACTGACTCATTCGCTTACCGTTTGAACCGTTAGATCTTTTTCATTTGTTTTGCTTCACACTGTTTTTGCTCTCACAACATTTTATAACAGTGTTAACAATATACAAATAGAATATATGGTCTTTTTTTTGTTACGCCAATGTCAGGAATCAATTGTTTCTCATTAAAATAAATATACCATTATTAGATGCTCTTTTTAACATGCCGATCCGTATCCTTATAATTTTTTAGAATCTTCAACCTCAAAATATCGCTTCAAAACAGAAAATTAAAAGCAATTTGACATACACTATCGCGTTATGAGTGTGAAAATTGTGACGTGGATCTATGTGACGTTCTGTGCTCTAAAATATATCACACTCAATTGTAGTATTAATTATTAAAGTAAATTATTAAAGTTAAAGTATATGCACTTTTAAGAAAAATTATAATTTAGTTATCAAAAACTTCGTTCCAATGTGCTTGCATAGAGAACAGCATTATCCATCACACATTGCAGTGCTGTATCGATTACGCGTAATTCGCGTCAAACTCTGCCATACAGAGAAACGGCCCCGCACAAAATTCAGCCGCACCTATGAGATAAAGGATGTTAAGTCAAAAGGTGAAAGCGATTCTCACGCTCTTCGAATATTTAGCTAACGCGCATGAAATCGACCGCTTTGTAAATAATTATCATTTTACTTTATAGGAGAACCAAAATCAAATCTGTTTAAGCTTCTTAATGATAAAATTAGCGAGAAAAAACGAAATACAAGTCGCACAGAAAATAACCACTGAAGTAACGACATATTTCGTAGAAAATAATATACCTGGAAGTAACAATATTATAAATTGATGGCAAAAATATTGTAAGAGATTTCTTATATTATCGGACATAGCACAACAAAACATGGCTAAACCCACCATCCAACAATTACCGATTGACTGTTCCCCGCGACTTGTAATTATCGATCGAGCTATATATAAAGATTTCGTGCTGGTTTATTATTTAGTAAGTTTTGCTAGAGGTTTACTTACTGTGCGTAAATCTAATATTTTTAGTCTTAGAATTTTTAATTCATATTAGGTCAGTTGTTTGTTACATTTTCGAATATAGTATACTTAATCATCAAAACAGTTTTTCCGTTTATGTACTTTGCAATTTTGATTTAAAAAATATTTGCTACGCTATAGTAATGTTATATGTGTAAACAATCTTAAAATATGAACCTTCAATTGCGCAATTACATTATTTATCAATTACATTATTAACCAACTCAGTTCTGGAAATTATTGTTGTTTTGTGATTTTTATGATAACAAAAATATAAGATACCTATGTTTTCAATAAATTTCATTTTTTCTCAAAAATTACTGTCTTCTACAATCAAAACTTGTTATCCCTTTCAACAATCCACATTATATTGATGTAACTCCACACTATATTGATATAAGTTAAATGTAATCATCCCATTAATATACGAATACATTATAAAAAAAATACCATAAAGGAAAATATTATTTAGTATAGAGATGATATAAACAATTAACTAAATGACGTTAGCTATTGAAAAATAATATGGTTTATATACATACATACGTATCAGAAAGCACAAGAATTTGTTATGTTATATATGATATAATACATATATACAAGAAACACAATTTAAACATAAAAAAATATTTTTTTAAAATAATTATAGGTGTAAAGAATTGTTTATTTTATCTTTGGCACAAAGATGATATACTTACGATATATTACCTTTTTGTTTAGCAAAAAAAAAGTATTTTAAAAATATTTAAATAAAACGCCATTTGCTTTTCATATTAAGCAGTGCTGGTTTTTATGCAGTTGCATCGGTTATATGGTTATCTGTAGTTAGAAGAATGTTTCTGATGTGATATTTATATACATAAATCGTATGTGCTTGATGTTGGACGTAAGGGCGAAATTGCTTAAATTTTATGAACTGTTATATAGTTGAGAAATACATATTAATACGTATTAATCGTTTCTGTCAAGTAGTAGATGACATCGTTAGGTTAGAACAAAATTATAAGATTTTATTTTAATTATATTTAATTATATTATGTGGAAACTACAGAATCTAATTATATATAAGATTAATTTTATGTAAAACAATTACTTTGTGTAAATACTGTGAATTAAATTGTATTCTCACATTTGTGTGTAAACAATAGTTGTTATAACCAATGAAAGGTTTCTATTAAGATATAGATTTTCAAATTATATTTGAATTGGAAAGTGATAGAAAGATATTTTAAGATAAACGAGTTTCTTTTATGACAAAATTAGGTTAGGAATGTTGAATATTGACATGTGAAAGTTAATTTTATGTCCCTTTTTCTTTCAATATGAGTACAGTTTATAGCATAAAAAGTAATAAAATTGTTTAAAAAGTTAAAAACAAATAATTTATTTCAATAAGTGAAAGAATATTTTTATACAATTTTCTTTAGCCAATTGTTTAATTGCTCAATACCCGCAAAAGTTTCGAAATCTTTATTATATGCACTACATTCAGCAAACTCAATGTTTGTATCCAAATGGGAGAAGTCAAAATCTTTCCCCTGCTTGCCAAGGAAAACATTTGTTGCTGATGCATCTGTAGCTTCTAACTGACTTGTTTTTGTCATACGTAGTAAATTCATTTCTTTCTCTAATAGAGTCTTTATAACAGCTGCACCTTTTGCCATAGTCTGATCTTGTTTATTGCATAATACAAGTATAGATTTCTTATGTATAGCAGGATCACAGAGTAAGTTATATAAAAATCTGAAATTCAGAAATTATTATTATTCTCATTACAGAATGTGATGACTTACCACTTGTATGTACTTACTCTGCTACATCTCGGATATCTTTTTGGAAAGTCACTGAATCGATCACATAAACAAGACCTTTTGCGGATAACTTGAATTGATCAAAAAATTTGTAACGTAGACGTTCATGTCCAGGTATATCAACAATCTTTAAGGACCGCTAAATAAATTGATACTTTAGAGGCCTATGTTTCTGGTATGTCAAAATTCATGCTTCAAGAAACAATGAAAATATATGTAAAAACTTACGTTATTGATTATGATATCTCCTGTATTTTCTTTTACAGATGTGTGTGTCTTAACAAATTTAGAACAAAGTAGACGTGCATATATCAGTGTTTTACCAGCATCACTAAGACCAGTTAATAATATACTGTTTCCTATAGACCTCCTCTTGTGCCATATGGCAAATAACACTAAGCAAAGGAATAGAATAGAAATTTATATAAGTAGTAGTAATGTTTAAGATTGAGCTGTTAATACCAAACAAATGGCTCTACAGACATAGGCTTATGAATTTTAGGATAAAAGCCTAAGCAAATATTTACATAAAAATGTACCTATTTTTATATTATGTATACAATTACAATGGTATGTTTGTTTCATTACTTGCAGCTATATCTATAATGTTCATTAATTACTGTGGCTATAATGATATACATTTTTTTTAAACAAATGAATGTGATGTCTGTAGAATGTTAAAAATGAAACTATGAGATTGTTCATGTTATTCATGGACATCGTTAAAATATAACAAAAACTATTTAATAATACATGTGCAAATTTAAAGAGGGATATGCTCTGTTACTTTATATCTGTGAATTTCACGTTGTATATATAATTTAGGAATATAATTTATCAAAAGCATTTAGACAGATATATTTTTCGTTTTACTTGCTACAAAAAAAGAAAACTGTGATGTTATTTTGAATAATGTGATAATAAAATCAGAAAACCTATTTCTTATGATTATGAGTCAATTATAATGTTTTATTTAACTTTTAATACATAACCACAGATGTTGGATACAAGACATAAGGAATTTATAACCTATGAGTATTATATATAATTACCTATAGTTACAATAATTGCAATTATTGCAGCTAACACAGCCAGGAACTGAGAATCCACATTGTGATTTGTCAAAGGTTTTATATGCCTTTCCATTGTAAAAGATTTTTTTCTATGTTTATCATAAATCACTTCGTGAATACACCAATCCTTGTAAAATATATTAGTAATTGTATGTGCTATACTATCATTTCATATTGTATATACATATAACACGTAAATAGAAAGGAAGTACAAGCTATGTTAAAAATGGTAAAACTTAAAGAAGCGCCACCTATTGTAATAAGATATCCATTTAAATTACTATAGTCAGTTCCAGTATTTATATAGACACATTCCTATATCCATGAGTATTTATGATTCGTAAAAAGATAATAGAAAATTTTAGGAGTTCTGTTTCAAGTTTTTAAATGGATATATGAAAAGCAATAAGGACTCGAGTGGAGACAAGGGAAAGATCGCTTTTTCCTCTAAAAATACGCTTATTTCAACATTCAGAAAAAATTGATGGATTTGAGACTTGCATGTAATTGGATGTAATTAGTTTTGGGTTGAATTTTACCTTAGTGGACTTCCTCTCTTCCAATGTGTGGAACCCATGGAGTAACTGGCTCCAAATGAGTGACGGCCATTTTGGCGGGTTATGTCAAGTGTGTTTTATACACGCTTGGTTTTTCGCCCTAACATGACTAAGGCTTGCAAGTAATAGATTTTCCAAAGCGTCCGAAGTATTCATTTGTGCTCTTTTCGACCGTTACGCATGTTTTTGTTTCATTTTCTTCTTTGATCGCTTTATTGTAGTTTTTTATTTTTTGTCTCTTTTCTTTTTCATTTATTACTTGTTTTGTTATATTACTGTGTTACTTTAAAAAAATAGAATCTACGAGATGGAATTCAACCTGCTTTAAAAAAAGCAGCTATTGCTTGGACTCGTGAGTATGGGCTCTTACACGCTGATAAATACTATTGTTATCATCGGAATCCGATTACGTTATGTGACGAGGCAAAGCACAGGTTTGGCTGATTTCGATATCCCCTTGGCCATCAAAAAAACAAATCATATAATATGTAACCACAATTAATTTTTTGAGGAAATTCTCTTACCTTTCGACAAAGCGGTCATGTAAGTTTTAAACTTATCTTTGTAAGTTTAACATATTATTCAAGCTATTTTAAAAATTATTCAATTTTTCAGATTGATATACTGTTCTGCTCCAGATTTTTCATGCACGGATACCATTCATGAATTGAGTGATTTCACATTAGGCAACGACTTTGTGGTACTACTATCATTTGCAACAATTGCTGTGTGGTTCTATTATCACCGAGAGATGATAATGGGACACTTTTTAAATATAATGTGGAGAAACCAAAATTACAGGAGGATTTGGGAGCTGGATCTTCAACCATTGCTCGGGTACTTTATGTAACAGTTCAATATTTCAATTTTTCTGTTACTTACTTCTTTGTACTATTTCCATTTGAATACTGCTTCCATTTTCATATTATTTCATAGATTGACCAAGCCAAATTGGACAAACAAAAATATAATCGTGGCAGCAGAGTTGTAAGTCATTGAATTTTGGGTCTGGTAAATACTCCCCTGCCCAAAAAAAAGAAAAAAAAAACGGATGGTATTAGTGTTAAATGCTAAGGTGACGACATTAGTTTTAGCAATAAAAGGAAATGTTGTCGTTGATAGTGAAATCTATATCTGCTGTTTCAAAAGTTATGCCATACTGATTGCAGAGGGATACCTGCTTAGAATAGTCAATCATAATGTAGATTTTGTAAGTAAGCTAGAATTGATTTTAGTTTGGGTTAGTATTTACTTCTCAGCCGCAATGAATTGGCTGGTTATGTTAGTACAAACAAATTTTTGGTCAATTCAATTATAGTTCTTGATGATATGATTATGTATATAAAAAAAAAATAGAATCCAATTGGTGGCCAGCTAAGGATTGGATGAGATGAAGAGGTCGCTTACATGAATTTGTCGATCGCTTATGCCAATTTTTGTAGCGCCGATTTTGTGGTCATAACAACATCGATTTGATGGCATCGTTGATAGAAACGCTCCGAAGACAGTAAGTCGGGAGCATGTAATTCCTCATTTGTAAAGATCAATCAGATGTCATCTGTGCAGTCCACTTTTTGGACGAAGAATGAATAGAAGTAAATATGACGTCAGAGTAACTAAAAACGCTCAACTTTACATAGCCATAACTTCTGAACCAGTAAATTTTGCAACTTCAAACTTGCACTTTTGGATTCTATGCATCAAAAACTATTTTTCAACCTGATTTTGTAGTATTTCAATTAAGTAGTAGCATCTCCATATTGGTGCTAATATAAAAATGGATACATAGATATTTTTAAATTCGTAATGAAAAGAAAATTTGTTCTTTCACTTCCAGATAACAAGAGTGCGCTGCATGAGTTTCATAATGCTCAACTCACGAAATGCTATATAGCATTATGCATTTATGTACTTCCGTGGTGGTGTCACATAAACTTGTGACTTAGATTATAAAAAGAAGGTTGAGCCATAGCCCAACTCTTAATTTTCTTTTATCAAACTTTATTATAAATTCAATGATTACAATAGTCTTACAGAGATAGTATAATATACTGAATCAGAGAAAGGCTGAACAAGAACTGTCTGAGCTTGCTGAAGTCTCGACTTATATATGTTTTGGTTTGGGGATGTTGAGGGGCTTGGAGTAAGTTATGATGATAAGGTGGTGCTGTGTGCAAAAGAGCCCGAAGGTAGGGAAGGAAGTCTTATCTCTGATGTAGATTAAGGTGTGGTCGATGTCACATACCTCTCCCCTTAGATTGATTTTGGTCCCTCAAAATTTTAGCGTTTCTTCAGTATGGAGCTGTGGAATTGGACTCTGGCTGGCTCAGTCTCTATTTGTTCTTCTTCGTCGTGGCATCTTATGCTTTTGAGCTTTGTTGATGCCTGTGGTATCTGTGGTACTTTTGTATAAATATTTAGGGGTGTAGCGTTTGTCACAATGTTTTGAATGTTGGTTTTACAGCATAGTAGGTGGATACATAGTTTCGTTGGTAAACATTTCTTCAATAAGTCGAATATTCCTATTTTGTTAAGAAGATAAATTCCTGTTAATCTTAAGGCAGTGTAACCTGCTATTTGCAGAAATAAAAAATGATTTCATTGATTGTACACCCCATGATTTAATTGATTGTATTCAGAGAGAATACGTTAATTGATTGATTTGATCAGATATTTGGTTCAAATTCTTTTGATGTTCTGGAATATGACTAAAGATTCTAGATGTTCTCTCAATCTTGTCTAACAAGTAGTTTATTCTAGTATCATTTTCAAAAGGAATCGTTTTAAGTTTATACTCAAACGTTACGTTGTCTTTAGATTGTCTTATTTTCATTATACTATCGTTAAATATTAAATTACATTGTTCATCTGGAGATTGAATTATAGAGGATCTGCCTATCTTAATTTGTTTTTGACTGGCGTCGCAAAGCACGTGAATTTCAATTTCTTTTTGTGGTATGGCTATGTATTGATTCTAGCAAATTTTATAGCAAATTTACAAACATTTATCTTTCTCCTAAAGTTAATGATTTCTGACGCACAATCGTGAATAGATTTCTTATCGTGTATGGCTTGTGTTTGTTTGCACATTGTGATTCCTATTTTCGTGTTACAATTTTTATCAAGGTATTCATTGTCAACATTCATATATGCAAATTGATGCGTTAAGAATATTGGATGTTCAATTACAGGTGCCAGAAATGCATGGCTTCTTTTAGTCGGTATAGGGTATACTCGCATTATATCCCATATCAAATCTGTTTGCAAAGGTACGGTTATTTTAAAGAAAACTTTAGTTGCGACAGTGAATACCGTTAGTGTTGATATATCTAGAATGAATTGATAATTTTCGTATTTTGTGTTATAAAGGTGATGGCCTAATGCTTTCTTATAATTTTCGATAAACAGTACGTGATCAATAATCTGAGGGCTAAGGATTCCTGCTTTTTCCATGCTTATGGCATTAAATATTTCGTTAAATTGGAAATTGCACTTTCTGCTTGAATTATTAAATCTGTTATTAGTCTCTCCCTTATATTATTAACGATGTATTCGTCAAATTTAACTCTCATTTCGTCGATTTGTTTTATACTGTCGGATTTTATGATTTTACGTATGAGCGCTGTTTGATTTGCAACTATAGTTTATAATTCGTTTCCTTCTTGAAATAATTTGTCAATGTTAGTATTTATTAGGTCATCGGTGTCAAGAGTTCCGAATAGACTTTTCGATATAGATTCAACAATATTCAACAATCCTCTCTTAGTTAGTGTGTGATTGTGTGTTAAAAGTCGTAATTGGTATGCTGAAGTTTCTAATTTTTCTATGTGTTGGTTTAGAGATATTATTTCGTTATGAAGTTCGCATTTGTTTATACATACTTTCTCGATGAACATGACATTCGCTTTCATATGATTCAGTTTTTCGTGTACATCGTTTATATCTGTCCCTATATACATATAAATTTTGTCGAAATATAAGTATGCTTGCTTAATCTTTTCATGAAATACCTCACTGCCATCTAATTGTAAAACGTTAATTTCTTCCCCAAGCTTAGCGTAAATTAGTGTTTTCGTCAGCTCATCGTGAATTGATAGAATAAATTGGTTTCCTCGCTTAGTCTTTGTCATTGATCTTATAATGTCCATGGTTATTTTGTTGTTGGGGTTTAAAGGTGTGTCTGAAATTACTGGTTCTTCTTTAAAACGTCACAATTTTTAATAAAATCTTCGATTCTACTCATTAAATTTGGGATCTTATATTGTTTTTTTATTCTTTGGTATGTCTTTTGGATTCCTAAATGTCCTATCGTACCGTTATGATTTTCCTGAATTATTTTTTCTATTTCTTCCTCAGTTAATTCTTGGATTGGGACCCAGGCTAAAGTGACAGGGTGTCGGGTATCATTAAAGTATAGAAGTATAAACTTGATTTGATTCTTTTTTAATTCTGTAAACGTGGTGTCTCCTATACCTACTTTCTTGTTATTCCGTAATATGTTATTAACTTTCTTAACCATATTCTCTCGTCAAACTCTCTTAATTCTGTTTTAGTTAGTTTAGAAGGATTGATCGTTAAGTTTCATTTCTAATCGTTTTGGGATTTCTGATTTCTTTTTCCATTCCGCAAAATGTTATAAGAAATCTAAGACTACCGCTCTTTCTAGGGTTTCTACTTTTTGAATCGCATGAATTCTAGATAAGCTATCTGAAACCGGATTGTCTTTGCCTTTAACATATTCGATTCTGTATTCATATTCTTCTAACTCCATCGCATTACTCTAGATGATGGGTCTTTGCAATTATTTAACCATTTCAAAGCTTGATGATCTGCTCTAATAATAAATTTTCATCCTAACAAGTATTGTCGTAATTGTTTCAATGCCAAACTATCGCTAATAGTTCTTTCTCAGTCGTCGTATAATTCTTTTCGGATGGATTCAGTGTTCTGGAAATAAAACAACATGGGTGTCCGTCTTGTGAAAGAACTGCTCCTAGTCCTTTACTTGCGTCGGTTGTTATCGTAAAGATCTTTGTAAAATCTGGATAAGTCAAAATCGGGGCTTCACATAATTTTTGTTTCAACGTTTCAAAACTGTCTTGTTTGTTCGTCCAGTGAAAGTCAATATCTTTCTTAACACGTTCGTCGCCACGTCGCACATATCTATTTGACGGGTATACTTCCATGAGGGCTCCGTCGCCAAGGTATGGTGACGCTCTTCTTGTTCAAGGTAATTAAATATACGATATTATACAGGATGGTTGGTAACTGGCGGTACAAGCGGAAAGGGAGTGATTCTACGCGAAAAAAGAAGTCGGAAAATATGGAATAAAAATTTTTCGTTTGAGACTTTGTTTTCGAGAAAATCGACTTTGAATTTTCGCTCGGTACGCGTGCGGTACGTTATAGCGGATCTCACTGTAGATCGTTGTCTCGATGGAAAAATTAAAAAAAATAAAAAAAAAATAAAAAAAATTTTTATTCTATATTTTCGACTTCTTTTTTCGCCCCCTTTTCGCTTGTACCACCAGTTACCAACCACCCTGTATATAGGATATACAACATAAAAATATTAAAAACATTATACCATTGTGGCGGATCGGTGCCAACAGGATGCCGACAGGTCGAGGCATCAACGCGGTCGTAACACCTCCCGGGCGATCCGCGGGTACCAACCGCCAACACTAGAGGGCTACTACGACGACAACGAGTCTGTCTGTCTCGCTAGCGGTCGAATATACGGTGTCACGATACAAATACCGCATCTAGCGAGACTCCCTCTACGTCTAAGGCAGGGACTACCGGGCATAGCCTTACTGACGAGTCCACCGGTAGTCCCGGGACGAAACGCGAATTCTCTTTTCACCTGGCAGCAACTACTCCACTACACTTCCTACAAAGTGGTGACCACCGACGACGAACACGCACCTCTGGAGAAGGAGTCAGAAGGAGCCAGCCGCCTTGTCCCCCCATGACGATCAGCCTTCCATCATCGACGACGGGCCATTCCCTCTATCTTGTATCGCGCTATATGGCTTCGAGGTCACGCTATAGCGCTAAGGGGAGGCTGTGCGGCGGATTGGTGCCAACAGGACGCCGACAGATCCGAGGCATCAACGCGGTCGTAACACCTCCCAGGCGATTCGCGGGTACCAACCGCCAACACCAGAGGGCTACTACGACGACAACGAGTCTGTCTGTCTCGCTAGCGATCGAATATAGGGTGTCACGATACAAATACCGCACCTAGCGACGAGAGACTCTCCCTCTGTGTCTAAGGCAGGGACTACCGGGCATAGCCTTACTGACGAGTCCACCGGTAGTCCCGGGACGAAACGCGAATTCTTTTTTCTCCTGGCAGCAACCACCAATTACTACACTTCCTACACCATACTTTTTATTAATTTATATTCTGGATAATATATTATATTATTTTATATCGCATGATATTTGTTAAAACATTCCAAACACATTTGGGGTGATTTTGGGCACTTCGACCAATAATTGTAGACTCCGTCATCACTACTTTCCTCACTTTCAAATATATTTTCACACTGTTTACTGAACATTTTGAGGATGCAAAAATCACTGATGTACGTCTTACAAGTATGCTTCTCGACTAAATGAAAGATCTCAGATATCTGCCATGACATCCCTCGGAATACTCTAGCTGGAAAGCTTATCGCTTTCTCCATTTCAGAACTAAATAATCTTTTCTTTACAAGGCGGCAATGAAGGCGATAAACAATGAATTACCGCTTGTCGCTCTATTTACGTTCTGCGTACCGGCGGTCGGATTTGGGCCCCGCAGAAAACTTAGCCGAATCATGCTGGGCAACGAACGTGTTAATTAATTACTAACTACCTCCCTCTACAACTTGCAAAATATAACCTGTGAGCAATTTAGATGTACAATATAATATATGTCGGAGATGAAAAGACATCGGAGCCTTCCGTTTGGAACTTCGGGAAAATCCCTTAACACCGTAATTATTTATTATTATTTTATTTATTTATCCTTAGTCCGTGCCTTTCGGCTTTGGACGACTTTCGGTTTACATCTCTTATAATGCCCTACATCACATCTATTTCTCTTACTCTAGCACTTCTATTGTTATATACTGCTTATATCTACCTATTGCACCTTGCTTGCTCTCTCTCTAATAACTAACTATTAACTTATATCTAACGCTTATAACTAAGTGCTCATTCCTTCTTTGGCTTTTGCTTCCTTGCTGTGCTCCCTCCCTGTCGTTCCTCCCCCTCTTCTGCTACTCTTCTGTTCCATATTATCGCTTTCAATTCTGTCAGTCCTTCTCCAGTCTCATTCAGTACTTCTACCATGTTTCTTGCTCCTCCTGTTATCTCACATTCCTCTATTACGTGCTTCAAGTCCTTCTCTCCTTTTTTGCATAATCTGCATCCTCTTTCTCCCTCCTCTTTCCAGTGTTCCCTTGCCGTGGTTTCGTTACCAAATCTAAATCTTGCTACCATACTTCTGTCGTTCCATTTCATCTTTCCTTCTAGATACTTTGGTAGCCCTTCTTTTGCAATGTTTCTGTAGTATCTGTTGTATTTAGATTCCCTTATCCTTTTCTCCCTCTTCTCTGTTTCTCTTTTCCTTCTTTCTTCTATGATTTGGTTAGCTGTCATCCTTTCCTGTCTATCTCCTGCCTCCACTTGTGTCTTTCCCTCTCTCGCCTCCTTTAACCTCATCTTTCTTTCCCTTGCTCTTTTCCCTTCTTGGCCCTTTCCTCAATTCCTTTCTCTCTCCTTTATACATTCCTTTACTGCAGTATGTACCCTACATACCTAATTTCATCCACTTCTTCTAGTTCTTGCTCACCCCATCTCCAGTTCCTTTACCTCCTATTGTTCCTTCTCTTTTCAAACACTACTACTTTCGTCCTTTCCGTGCTCAATTCCAGTTCCACTTCCTTTAGGAATGTCTTAAATCTCTTCATCATTTCTTTTAACTCCTCTTCTCTGTCCGCTATCAATACAATGTCATCTATATATGATAGTGACCATACCTTACTATCTCCTACCATTATGCCTCCTACTTGACCTTTCCTTATTTCCTCCTCCAGCCCTGCTACATAGATGTTAAATAGTGTCGGGCTCAGCGGGCACCCTTGTCTCACTCCCCTCACTGTCCAAAACTCTTTTGTGTTATTGTTCCTGATCCTCACTACGTTCTTTGTCTCTTCGTATATCTCCTCTATCCTTCTGATTAACTTCTCGTTAACCCCCATTCCCCTCATTATCTCCCCCAGCTTCTTCCTGTTGACCCTATCAAACGCTGCCTTTAGGTCCGCGAAGCATGCATATAGCTTCCCTCTTTCCCCGCTTAATTGTTTGTCTATTATGTGGTTCAATACGTACACTGCGTCTATCACTTCTCTTCCTTTCCTAAACCCGAATTGGCTCTCTCCCAGCTTGTCTTCGATCTCTACTTTCAGCCGCTCGTCCAGAATTCCTGCATAAATCTTATATGCCGTGTCTATTAACGTGACCCCTCTGTAGCTCTTCACTGCTCCCTTGTCCCCCCTCTTGTAAATCGGACATATTACGCCTTTTCTCCAGTCTTCAGGTATCCCCTCTCCATTCCATATTTTCCTTAACATCTCCCATAACGCCTCCCCCACTTCCTTCGGCGCATACTTCCATACCTCGTTTTCCAAACCATCTTCCCCCGTTACTTTTTTCTCTTTCAGTTTCTTATTTGGAATATCGCCTCTTCTTTCTCTATGTTGTCTTCTCTCTCCTCCTTTGATTCCTCCTCCGCTCTTCGTCTTTCTGTTCTTCTGTCCTCTTTGCTTTCTGTCCCCTCTAACATTTCCATAGAATAATTTTTCCACTCCTCTTCCCTTATATCTTCGTCTACAACCTCTCTTCTTCTCCTATATTTATTTGTGTAGTTCCATGCTTCTTACTCTGTTTTGATCTTGTTGATTTTCTCCATCTCTTCCTCTTCCTGCTTCTCCTTTCTTTGTTTACACCACTGTTTAAATGCCTTCTTCTCCTCTATGAATTCTTCTCTGCTGCATTTTCTTTTCCTAAATTTTGTCATTTTCCTTCTTATCTCCCTTTTCCTCTCCACTCCTTGTCGTACCATACCTTTTCTCCTATGCTCCATTTCCTTATTCTTACTCTCTTCTTTGGTATTGCCTCGTTTATCTTCTTCTTAATTTCTGTCCACATTTCCTCTACTGTTCTTTCTCTGCTTGCCCAGTCTTTGCACTCCTCTAAATATCTTCCCACACTTTCTTTTGTCCATTCCCTTCTCTCCTTCTCTTCTTCTTTTCTTTCCTCATCTCTTTGTAACTCTGGTCCCTCTATTTCTATTTCCAACATGTGGTCTGACTCTACTCGTTTTCCTACCTTCATGTCTGTTATTTCTTCTATCGCTTCCTGATTGCCAATCACGTAGTCTATTACCGATTTTCTTCTCTCCCCCATATATCTCCTCATCTCCTCATCGTCCACTCATCTCCTTTGTCTCGACCATTAATTATCGTCCAGCCTCTTTCATCCAGCAACCTTAGTAGAATTCCTTCTTCCGTATTTATTGTCTTGTCTTTTGATCTCCTGCTCTTTTCTTTTCCTAGTTCCTTGTTTATCAGCCCTCCCTCTTCTCCCGTTCTTGCATTCCAATCTCCTCCTATGATCGTCACTTCCTCTTCCCTTCCCTCTACTCTTTCCTCTATTTCTTTCCATGTCCTTTTTGTGTTCCGATTATAAACCACCACAATTCCTCTCCTTGTACCTTATTTTTCTTTCTACGATGTCGTCACTTATTTCCTTATACTCTGTTACGTCGCGTAACACTCTACCTAGCCCAGGCCACACACCGCGGGCAAGATGGCAACCAGATGTCTTCGGATACTCACTGCGTACCATCAATAGTCTCGAGTACCTTCCATAAATCTCAGGAATTTCCTAGTCGAGGTCTTTCAAACTGAACAAACGTCTGTTTCCGAAGCATTTCTAAAGACCTTTGTCTACTACGGCTTGACAAAGGAAAGTTAGTTTTTCTCACGTATGATGCAACTTTTCTCCCACTAACCACTTTCTCTCGAGGGCGGTTAAGACCCCTCGTTTAACCAATTAATAACGAAGCCTATTTCCCTCACTCTCTTAACTAAAATCGTCACCAACAAATCCGATGGCCCCGTGCGCTAGACACACCCATCCTTAGCTTTCCTCCGCCACAGCATCGTCTCCGAACCTCACTGATTTTCTATCTTTCGAACAGTCAATATCCTTCGACCGGGTTTACACCCGAAGATCAGTCAGTCTCAATCAAACATCTCTTTAAGCCGTCAACAAGTCGAACACAGTAGTCATCTCATAGCAAATATTCATTTTGTGTTACTCTGAAGTTGTTGGTTTGTGAAAATATATAATAACGTGTTAGCAGCAGCGTTATCTTTAATTTAACTACCCTTATTATCCCAAAAGAAATAAGGGATCGAACGATTCGCGGCGTCGATTATCAAATCGTAACGGGAATTTACGACTCCCGTTGGCGCGCTTCTTCGAGATCGTGTCTCCCTGCGAACGTGCGAAAACATACTCTGTTTCCCTCAGATTTTTGTTTAGGCCTGTTATTATACTCCCTTTTGCCCTTCCCTTTTCCCATTTTCTCCTTACTGCCCTGCATTTCCAGTCGTATTCCTTGGGTAGTCTATGTTTTACCTTTCCTCAAATATTCCCATACCTCTTTGTCCTTGTTCATTATCTCTGCCACGTTCCAGAAGCACATTTTCAACCCTTTTATGTACCCCCCTTTCTTTCTCCTTATCTCATCCTCTCGCCTCTCTCCTTCCTTCTTCTTCTAGTTTCTCCTCGCTTCCATTCCACCGACATATATATATATATCGGAGACGAAAGAACACCGGAGCCTCTGGAATTTTGGATAATCCCGCAACATTGTAATCTAGAGTCTACGATAGCTGTAATTAAACAATTGTAGTTGTTCAATCCGATTGTAATTGTTCGAGATTGGTGATAGTGAGCTTTGGCTCGAGCCGACAGTCCGTCGCCTAACGTAGCCGCGATCAAGGGATGAACGCTTTGTCTAACAAAGGTACGGAGTAATTCTATAGCCCTCCTTAAAAGAAATATTTGTGACGGCACGCGACGGTAAACATTCCAATGACCCCTCCGGTTTTTGTACACCCATCGGAGCGCCAAGGCCTGAAGCTCGAGCGGAGGAGACGCCGCCAGAACACTTGCCCACGCATACGATATCGTCCGGTATCCCCTTACGATCCTGATGGCGGTCGTCCTATGTAGTCTCCTCAGTAAGAGCAAACTGCGACGACTCGTCATCAGATCCCCTGCCCACACCGGAGCCCCGTACAGGATCCGAGAACGGATGACTCCCTCATATAGTCGGCGCTCTCCGACTCCTGCCCCACCGATATTCGGCAGCAGGTCACATAAGGCGTTGACCGCCATCGTCACTTTGGGAATTAGGAGCCTGAAGCGCGGTTCGAATGTCCATTGACTGTCGATGGTGAGGCCCGGATATTTGATCTAAAGCCTTACCTCGACGTCCTCCCCGTTTATGTCTAAACACAGGCCAGGCGGAGGAGCCCCCCTACGCCGTCAATCGCAAAACCATATGGCCTCTGACTTGGCTGGGATCACCCTCAGGCCCAGGCGGCGTATACGCGGTACCGCTATAGTCCGTACCGCGCAGGCGGCGGCGAATTCGCCGTGGCACAGCGTCTCGTGCCACCAGCGTCCCTCAGCCAGGACCAACGTGTCGTCCGCGTAACACACCATGCCTGTGACTGGGGACATGGGACAACGAAACACCGCGTCGTAGCCGATGATCCAAAGAATCGGTCCCAAAATCGACCCTGTGGAACCCCGCGCTTTACGGGCCGCTTTCCCTCCCCATCCTTGCCAGCGTACCCAACCCACCTGTCGCTTAGGTAGGCCTGGATGACACGAATAATGTTGGGAGACACCTCGAAGAATTTAAGGGCCTCCACTATCCCATCCCAGAATATTGTGTTGAACGCATTGATTATGTTTAAAGAAACTGCCGGCGCTACTCCACCCCAGGAAATCATGGTCCGCGACATCTCCCGTAGCCGGTTCACTGCATCCACCGTCAAGCAGCCCCGCCGAAAGCCGTACTGGCTTTCGTGCCAACTGGGCATTTACCCCGACATGTGAGCCTCCAGATGGGTGGCAATGACTCTTTCGAAGAGCTTGTCACTTCATCCAATAGGTACACCGGACGATACGCGGACGGCGAGTCCGTCGATCGTCCATTGTTCCGAGGCAGGACCAGCCTCGCTATGTGTCATATCCGAGGGTAGGCTTTCTCCCTCAGACACCGTGTAAATAGGTGTCGTAGTCAGGGAAGCATGACCCCCATCGTCTCCTTTCATACCCGTCCTGGGACGTCGTCTCGGCGGCGCCACGTTCCACGTCGCGGGAGGTCATCCATCTCGCCGCATCTAGCATCTCTTCCTCCGCAGCCTCCAGTTCCTCCCTCCAGTTCACTATCCAAGTCGAGGAAGTGCGCTGATGCCCCGGGCTGACCTTCTGTGACGGGAATAGTGTGCGAATGACTTCCTCAAGCAATGCCGGATCCATATGTGCTGTCAGCAGTGGGGCTCCTGGACGCAGCTTCTTCATCACCATCCTGTACGGCCGCTCCCATGCATCGGATTTGACCGACTGGACGAGGTCCATCCAGGATCGGGCTTTAGCGATCTTGATCCTCCGCTGTAAGATGCGTCGCGTCTCGCTATATGCCTCGTAGCAGAGGGAGATCTGTTGGTCGTCACGAAGCCGCTGACGGCGGGCCCTCTGGAACCGTTTGCGAGTCCACAGTCCCGTTCTGTCTAGCACCGGGCACGGAGCGCGGCATCGACGCATCACATGCCGCGGTCATGTCTCGACGGGGGCTCTCCGCCTCCTCGTCCACGCTTGTCTACTCTGTATAAGAGTCCCAGTTCTAGGCCGCTAAAATGGCTGCTGCCTGGAGCATCTCACTGTCTCTATCTTTGATGCGCCATCTTGGTGACGGGCGGAAGCGTTCTACTGCCCGGATGCCGCGGGTATCTCCCACGGCCTCTCTCCGGCCCTATCTCCATGAATATATAGAGGTGATCTGAGAGAGTCTCAATCCCCTCAGCTACTCCACCCTTTTTTGTCCCGCGAGGAGGGGAAAACGCTATTACGCATACCCAGTGACTGTGTCACTGGGTTATGTCGGACTCGCGGGTGGTGACACCCATTAAAAGCCCTTTCTCTATCCGCTCCACTCGCAGTACAAGTACCAACCCCGGCACAGTATTTCGGCATTAGTACTCCTCTTTTAGTCCAGGTCTTCACCTCACAGTCCTTCTTCTCTCAAGATTTCTCTCCTGAACTTGTCTCGTCGTCGTAATCTTCTTACACCAAGTCTGGAACCTAGTCCAGTTATCTTCCTTCTTTATCATCACTTCAATAAAATTATCCATTGTCAGAGGTGTGCCGATATAGTTCTGCAACTCAGTCCTTTCACGTATCCACCTAGGGTAGTGAAACAGCGTATGCTCAGCATTGTCTCCTTCATAGTCGCAATCCCAACATTTGGTATGCATTTGGTATTTCTTTGTTTATAGTTTTGCGATAAACGTAAAGATTCCTGTCAGGATCTGCATCGTGATATGGTTTATTTCTCTTCTACACTTCCTAAAAGAGCAGGTGTTTGCCGCCAACCTCTTCGATCAATTGTCACTCCTATAATAATGCCACTCTTCTCTTCACTTTTCCCCAATGTGCTCTTCCTCTGTCTTAATCTCCTCCGGGAAGGCTGTGATATCTCCTAGTTTAGACCGTATTTCGTAACGTTCCTGCTGATATTGTTTCTTCATTTGATATTGAATTTCATTTAGCGTTGATAAGAGACATTTTACGAAAATATTTCCAACGTAGAAGCATGGTAGGAGGAGGAAAGAGAAAGTCTGAGGATTTACTATTTCGTTTAATTGATAGGCATTTTCCATCAAAATGCCCTAATCGTGCCGGCACAACACAATTATCAGGAAGAAAATAGTTGTTTGTGTGAAAAATAAGAGAAGGACCGGCACGCGATACGAATGCAGAAAATGCGATGTCGGATTATGTATCGATAATTGTTTTGAAATTTTTCACACACAACTGAATTATTAACTTGTATTATATTTACTAAATTTAGTTTTCTAGTTTATTGTTTTCTAGTTTATTACCCAAATTCTAGCTTATTGTAAATTTCAATGTTTATAATAAATAATTAATACTAAAAAATAACGCTCTTGAATCATTTAATCTCGTGCAAAAGAATTACTATAACTTATTACGATTTGCGCTTTGAATAGTCAATCAACAGAGTTCAGTCTAAGGAAAAAGTATTCCGTCCACAGCGATCGTCAGCGCTGGCCGCGTGCCGTCCGTACGGGCCGCATAGAATTAAGATTCCGCAGACCGGACGTTGGACCTCTACCTTCATCCGCGGAAGACCGCTCAACCATCGCTCCATCGTTGTTGATTCTGCCACCAACTCCTCTGTTCTTCATTAATGTTTTCTCCTCCTCCTTCGTTTCCCTGAATTTTCTATTCTTATTGGAATTCGGAATCAGATAGCTACCCTGGTCCGTCAACTTCTCTTGGGAGGCAACCTCCATTTCGCTATCCTGTCCAGTTACCTCTCTTCTTACCGGACTCCTCTCCAATCTTCGTCCAGGCTTGAACGGGTCCGCCACTTTAATGGCACCCTTCTCGATATTATGGAGCCTTTGTCACGTTTACCATCAACGTCGCTCTCTCTCTCTCTCTCTCTCTCCACGCTTCTGGTCCCCGGTCGCTTTTACCGTGCTAGAGGTGGCCCTGGGACCGATCATCCTCACGTTGTTTCTCATCTAGTCGTTTGATGACCGTCGGGGCGAGCCTAGCGAGGTACCACCCGCAACACCGATGGGTCCTGGAGGCTCTGACACCCCCTGAGCCATAATTTTCTTCTTTCTTGTTAATCTATCCATGTTCTTTATCAGAATAAAGTAGTTCGAGGATATAGATAAGTTTGTCATAAATTCGTTTCTCCCTTGTCGTTTTCATTTCCGTTTTCAATGTCGTCATCAATTCGTTATTTCATTCTCGTGTCCATTTCAGTTGAAAAGGCGTCATAATCGTTATACCAGTTCCATGTGCATTATTTGAATGTTTAACTGTAACACGTTGACGCCAGCGCTAATATTCATAGTTTTCGCTGTGAGGTGACGCCCGAATGCAAGGCTTGCTTCGTGGAACGGCGCTGGGTCAGATTAGACTGTTCGATACGACCGCAATTTTTCAACTTTGACCTCAATTTATACAAAATTACAAAAGCTATACGATTCCTATTGGGTTTAATGAATCACATAATGAATGAATGGGTTCTACAATATCAAGTTGCATATATCTATATGTCGGAGATAAGAGGACACCGGTGCCTTCCCTCTGAAACCTCGGGAAAATCCATAAAAACATTGTAATTAAAATCTACAGTTGTAATTAAACGATTTGCCGTCATTCTACCCAATTGTATTTGTTTGAGACTTGTGACAATGAGCTTGAACTCAAGGTGACAATTAGTCGCCGAACGTAACCGCGGTCAACGGGACGAACTCTCCATCTAACAAAGGCATTGAGTAACCCTATAGCTCTCCTTAAAAGAAAGATTTGTAGCGACACGTGGCAGTAAACATTCCAACGTTTTCTGTCCCGTAGCTCGCCACACGCAGATCCTATTCTCCGGGCAGGATGTTTACCAGATGCCGACGCATCTCCGCAATACGTAATCGGCTAGCCCAAGGACCGTTATAAACACTAATATCTAGTTACCTAAAATCCTTCAACAGATACACAGTTTTTGTCCCAGTTACAGGAAGACAGGAGAGACCTATTTTTCCACGAACGACGTCTCCCACTAGCAACCTTCCTTCAAGGGCGGCTAGCATCCTTTTCTAACTACCGATATGGAGATTGGCCAATTGGCAGCAACGTCAATTTCCCTTACTTTCCGAACGTAGGATATCCCCGACGAATCCGATGATCTCGTGTCCTTAGACACACCCCGTCATAGTTTTCCTCTGAGGTATCACCGGGACGGAAAGTCATTCTCTCTTGCGATCTCATCGACAAAAAAGATTAACGCCTTACGGTCAGTGAATATTAACACAGAATCCGACTTAGATTTTTGCGAGTGCGTACGACTACCGTCCCGTTGTTCGCGGATTCGTTATCGAACCTAAGACCATTGTCACTAGCGTCGCAAGTGTGTGATCATTGTGAGTTTGTGTCAACTCTGTAACAATTTCGTGTGTGTCAATAAAAATAACTTCAGTGTAAAAAAAAACATGGATAGCTTCAGTGAGGAATCCTTATCTGTCCCAAGCCCCCGCCACGAGGATGACTCGGGCCCAGATTCGGACGTTGACTCGACACATAAATGTTAAGTAAAGCTGACGGGACCAGCTTTGGCCATAATTTTGTACTCTTTTCGATTTTTCTGAAAAAGTAGAGGTCTGACGCGAATTCTGACCATCGTACGCAATTCTGTGAGCATTTTTCTATAAGAAACGTTCATAGTGAAAATTAAAAAATTTTTCAGTTCCGTTCAGGACAAAAGAATAGTCACGCATGTTCGTCGGAGAACAACGGCGCGCGTAAGGAACGTGCACGACGAAAATAGTGTTAGGACGTATGTAAGTTTTAGTCGTAAATTATGTTGAGTGCAACCAACATAATTTAACAGTCCAACCCCTGATTGACGATTTCCCGGTGACCTAACACTCGAGGCTCGAATACTTCCAAGGTGCGAGTTGATGCACTAGAGTTTTGTTTCCAGGACCGCCGAAGAATGATATACTGTCGGGCTAAGTGGCCCGATGAGGACCATCACGCGATTTTCCAGCGGCCGAATTTGACTTTTAGGGCCGCCCACACATAGTGAGAGAAATCAATGATTTCTGAGGGAACGAGTTCGCCCCAGCCGGCACTTTCTAAATATATAATGTGTGATCTAGTAACTGGGGATGATTATTGAGAACATAACGAGTTTCCCGAGCACACATTTCTTCTAATAAGTGTAAAGGTAATCAAAATTTTCTTTTCTTCTAGATTGGTATTAGCATTTTTCTTTTTTAATTTTTGCCCATCTAAATAATATATCATATACCGTGAATATGAAGATCAGTGATTCGTCTGATGAATCAATAATTGGAAGCAGGAGAATTATACAAACAGCACATATATTTTCAACTTCTTCAGACGAGGCAAGTGATGACAACAAACAACGAACTAAACGACAATACCACGGAAGAAGAAGATTTCGAATCGGATTTAGACGAAGAGAAAGAGATCAAGCCATGAATGAGTATTCGCAAGAAGAAGAGTTGTTAATTGATGACACGGACTGCGACGACCCTGCTTTTTATATAAGTTATTCCTCACGGACTATATATTAGAAATGATCGTTGAGGAAACGAATAAATATGCTGTACAATGCATGGAGAACTCTGCATCTAGCAGCAGAAGACACCAACTGGCCTGGAAACCTGTTACAAAAGACGAATTGAACACTTTTACTGGTATCCTGCTTTTCATGGGTGTAGCGCCGCCATCTGAAATTAGATTATACTGGTCTCGAAAGAAGATATATTGGAACTCACGTATACAAAACGCGATCTGTTTATATCGATACTTAAATATTTATGTCTTTCCGACAATTCCACGGCTAGGACTGAGGATCGTTTGTATAAACATACGTTCAAAAATACTGTTAAACCTGGTAAAAATATTGTAATTGACGAAATCATGGTTCCGTGGAAAGGATGCCTCAGTTTTCGCTAATATATTCCAGGCAAGCGGCATAAGTATGGGGTAAAATTTTATAAACTGTGCCTTCCGGAAGTTTACACCCATAATATTCATATTTATGCCGGAAAAATGCAACCAGAATAGTGAACACATGCGCATGATGTAATAATGACATTGATAGGTGAATTATTATTTGAAGGCCGTATATTATTTACTGGTAGCTTTTATACTAGTGCCCCTTTGGCCGAGGAACTTCTGCAAAAAAAATATTTATTTGTGGCATTATAAAAATGAATAAAAAATCTCTACCGCCGCAGGCAAGACAAAAACAGCAACGGCGTGGCTTTATGAGTTATGAAATATGAGTCCGATCAGATGTCATCCTATTATAGTTATTTGCGCAGAACCATAAAATGGAGAAAACTTGTAATAGAATTAATATGAGGGACTTGCCCCGTAAATGCGTGGTATGTACATAGAAAATGGGGTACTAAAAGTATCAAAGTCTTAAGATTTCGCAAAGAAATTATTGATCACCTTTTAAGTACAGTGAATCCCCACAGAGAAGAAATGCCAAGTGAAAATGAAATACTGCCCAAAAAACATTCACATTTTCTGCAGTCGTACCAAGGGCCCGCAAGAAAAATGATATGGCGGTGTAAACAATGCTATAAACGCATTTCTAAAATAAAAGGTAGAGAATATGCCGCGAAAATAGCCAAAAAGCTAACAACATATTGTAATCGTTGTAAGGGCCAACTGGCACTCTGCCTAACATGTTTTAAAAAATAGCATGAAAAAAGGAAATAATTATGTTAAGTATATATTATTAAATAATCATATTGAATTGTTATGTTACTACTAATCTAACTAATTACTAAAAATTACTAAAAATTACTAAAAAAACTAATCACAATAACGTACTATAATTTAGCCGACTAAATAGTTAATTTGCAACTCTCGTCACCACGGATAAAACGCTCCCTCTCACACGCGGATCACACTCTTTCGACAACGCTAGCAACACTCTCTCGACAATGCAACTCGCACTCCCTGACTTCTCAATTCACACTCTCTGGCTTCTCCACTGACACTGACTGTTAATTCGTCTTTCTCCCTTAGCAGCCCTTTGTCCCTTTGTCTTAGCCCCACCACGCACGTGTTCCGCAACAACTCGTAGCCAGGGTCACGTAGGCCTTTTCTACGAAACTATTCAATTGAAGGACCGACGACACATTGATGGGCTTGTCGGCACCTCGGCTCTCTCGCGACATTGTTTATGGTTCACCCGATATTTCTTAGGCCTTTCGTCCATGATAATACACTATTGTATGTCTGCTTATAATGTTGAGATAAAATAATATAAATCTATTCTGTATTACCTATTTTGTGAAATACGATTATTGTCCGTTGCACTTCTCGTTTCTCACACAGTTCATATTATATCCTCCAATTACTCCACTTATTCTTGTTCAGCGAGGATATTATCATTTAATTACATTCAAACATCTTGCAACTCACTCACTCGATCATCATCTATATCGACTCCATTGCAACACACACTCCAACATCCACCAAACGCTATTCCACTTACATCCATTCACCTGTCATCTCATTCCACTTCACACCCCTTAAAATTTATCGCACTACTTCCTTGCAATTATTACACTTCCCGCCACCTTATAACCCACTATAATCCATTGCAATCCTGCCAAAACTCACACACTCATACATCCTCGTATATTCACTTGGCTAGCGGGAACAACCCGTCAACACGTCCGCTCTCCATTTCGTCCCGAACCGAAGTCTGCAACTTTCCAGCCTGAGACCCATCGAAACGCGTTGGGGGTGCCCCATGCAATATGGACGACGGAACATCCCCTCCACATCATGTATGTGCTGGTTGAGCCTCTGTTCAATAATAGGAGCCCGAGTTCTGCAGCTCAATTTGACAGCACCCGGCCACAATGGTTAGTCTTTGCGAGGAGTGGGCATTAAAGTCCTCCAGGATGAGAACCTGACGAGGAAGGTATCGTCTCATGCAATCGCCAACCCTGTCCACAAACTCCCCAAATGCGACCAGGTCGCTGTTCGGGGAGACATATACGTCCACCACCATCATCCCAGCCCACTCGATCGCGACATACCCCTTGCTCTGCTCGAGCAGGACCCTGGAGGCGGACTTACCCGCCGCTGACGTCCACATTACAGCGACCAAGCCATCCAGGTATCCAATCCAATCCGGGGTGTGTAGTACACGATAGGGCTCGACTACCACTGCCAAGGCAACCCTGCTCTCCCTTACGTCTGGAAGAGCAGGTCTTGTGCCCGTCTCGATCGCTCTATGTTGGTCTGGAGGTCATCTCGCGGGTGTCGCTTATAAGCGGTGCTCGAAACGAAAGGGTTAAACCTCCTCCACCTTGAGCGTTAATTCATTCAAGGTTCGCGATGATATCGACCGATCGGTTGACCTCTTTAGTTGATAATTCGCAACAAGTAGCATATCCTACTTATTATTCAATTAATAAGAAATTCTTGGAGTGAGATATCAGATGCTTGTAACAATAGTTTCATTTCAAACGTGGTTTATCCTCAGCCTTTTTATTTTGAATGAATGAGATAAACCGGTTATAGTCTCTCAGAACCTTTTTAGATTGAGGTTGCGGTTGGGGAGCAGGCGGACGCCGGTGTCCACTGGATAGGTGGAGGAGGAAGTCACACAGAGGAAGTCCGCAGAGAGAAGATAAGGGCCTTTTTGCGGAATCCTTTGCATTTTTGAACACGCAACGATTTAAACTATTTCGGTGGGGAAGGCAAAAAGAAGCCCATGGCAGACGTGAAAGCGAAAATAATTGCCGCTCGCTATTTATCACTATGACAAGTTGATGATTTGTGGATAAACTGTAGAGTACCGAAAATTATCGAATTAGGCGTGACGCCGGCGTTGACAATGTTGGAGATTGCCGAACGTGGCTATCGATTTGTAGATGTTAGAAAAGCAGACGTTAAGGGGCAAGTGTCTGGGACGCGACAAAAATGTTGAATAGCACCTTGTTGCCGAATGGTTCTAGAATTAGAAATTCAGCCGATTTATACAGCTTTTAATACTGACCCTCGAACCTGCTAAAGTTCCTCGAAGTCAAACTCAATCACTTCTGCCGCGCTTAGGATTCGATGTCCCAGAGCCTTGCAGGTATAGGGTTATTGGCGTGGCGACTGAGTCGTACGGGCTGCCTGACGACTTTCGGAGAGCGGCTAATCTTGATGGCTTGATCGCTGTCTTTTGGTTCGGTCTGCCGGGGTGCTCTTCGCGGTTTGTCGAGGTGAGATGGGGCGACCTAGCTGTAATGGAGCGTACAGGCCAGCAACTGCAGCTGGGTGGAATACGTCGCGCTTGGCAATTTAAATTTAAAATTAATTTAAATTAAGTGTAGAATATTTGTTACGTTTGTCCAGAGTTTTGATTGTTGCAATAGAGACTTGTTCTGTTTACATCGTGCGAGTTTACTGTGTGTGATTGTTTCGTTTAATCTTATCGTTCCGGCTTTGTATTAGAGCCTGATACATCGCTCGATACGAAGATGTCACGAACTCCTCAATATAGCAAATATTTGTAACACATAACACGTAAAACATAACTTGAGGATGGCTGTGGAGAAAAGTGGCCGGCTAAAAGTATTCCCAGGAATTTTAAGATGGAAACTGCGAACACGATCATTAAAATAAAGAATGCGGTGAGGTATTTGGAAGTTGAACTGAACAACTGCAGCAAATACAAGATCGATAGTGATGTCAGAGAGCGGAGAGAATAATCGGCGTTCTGGAGGGATTCCTGTTGAATATGAAGCGTCCACTTTACGGTACAGAATCCTATATTGCAACGTATGAAATTCAATGATTCTATGCGTTGTTCCAATATCTGGGTAGTTTATTCTTTGGCGTGCTTTGACGAGTATGACTGTTAGGTAGATGATACATTTATACTGTACATGTGAATGTGTGTGTAAGCGTCAGAGGGCGTCCAGGTCTCAGTTGAGACAAAAGATGATTGGAAGATGTTAGAAGAATCTAGAGGAGTCGGTTGACAACAAGCGTGTGTAACATAAACATTCAACAAATGACTTAAAAAAAATGTCGATCTCCAAACAGGAAATCGAGTTTTTTATTTCCACTCAATTTTTTATACAATAATTAAATGGTAACTCTTTATTCGCGGTTCGCAACGATAGACTTTTTAATATGTACACTGGTTCGGACTTATTCGGTTCGGACTGGTTCGGACTTAAGTCTCGGAAAAGACTTTGGTCGTACTTATCATATATTTCTGAGAACGGGTAAAGTGACCGGATGCTACCCCGGTGGTCACTCAGGATAAGGCGTTTGGAATTTGCTATCTTATCGCATAGTTGGTCGAATTTCACCTGTGACATGTGCGTGCAAGAAGGTTATCGAGGTCTTCAGAGTATTTCTGAATCCTCTCTATACCTGAACAATGACTCATAATAAAAAGTTTGTACCAAACATGAATATCACATGTCAGACTAGTAGAATGAAAATCGGGCTAATCGAGAACATCACAAGTAGCGTTCAGAAGAGCTAATAACAAAATAGATTAGAAATTTAAAAGGTGCGGGGTTATGGCTGAGACCCTGGAGTATATACTGGGGATATGCATCCACACTAAAGCTAAAAGAATAAAGAGACACGATGTAATTTGTAGTTTAACTGTGAACAAGATTCCGCAGCACTATACGGTATTTAAAACTAATGAATAAAATCAGGAATGATTATCACATTATCGATATGTTGTAGAACATAGTTTAACTTCTAAAATAACTAAAGAAATATAAATATAAAGTGATTAAATAAAATGTGTACATATGCGTACATATTGTTAGGATCTGATCTTGATCTTGGATGTTCGTAACCGCTACGTGTTAGTCTAGATGTTGAATCTTAGATTTCTCGAATTATATTTAAATTGTTGGGGTTATTCGATGTGTAAACAGAGAAAACTCGTGGATAAATTGTAAGGTAGAAAATATATTTAAATAGAAGTGTAATAAGTAAAATACAATTTGAGCTGGTCCAGATCCGCACGCTAGCTGTGTTACCTAATAACTGAAAACCCCGAAGCCAACGTCGCCTGTCTACTGTTTATGGCCTGACTTCGTCGCAGTCTTTTGTCTACGCGCTGTCGATGGCTTCAGTGCTTGAGAAAACTAAGAAAGACCAGATGTAGAGTTTTCTTAGAAGTGGTAACCACTTCAACATTTAATAAAGGCAATATGTTTTATTAAGTTTCCAAATAATTTATTTCGTGTTCTTGAATACAGTTGCTGAATAGTATTATTTAGTAATACTTGTAAAACTGTCGGCTATGTCATTAATATTTTCGATGTTGCTTCGTCCTGCATTTAATTTTCCATTCGTTCCCAACTAGGTTTAATAACATTGACTTATGGGAGCATTGACATCGCTGCTGTCCAATGTGAACGGTCCCACCGGCTCTGCGAGGAAACTCTATTATGGAGTCTGGGAGTCGGTGGTGCTGTATGCGGCGTCTGTATGGGTAAAGGCGGTAGAAAGGAACAAGAATAGGAATGCTCGTAAGAGGGCGCAAAGGGCCGCACTGGTAAGATCATTTACGGCGTATCGCACAGTGTCTCACGCAGAACTGTGTGTGCTTACGGACATCTTGCCCCTTTACTACACGGTTGAGCTCCGGGCCAAGAAATATCGATTCAAAAAAAAATATTTACAGACGATATCCGTTCAAGAGAAGATCCGGCCTCGGTCTTTCATAAAAGGATCAAGACAGTGGAGGAGCGTATAGGGGATAAATGGAAGGCCCCCGCTTACGTGTGTCCCAGCGATGGTGATCGCCGGTGACATTGAACATTTCTTTCTGTGTTCCCCCTAAGAAAGCTTGGAAATATAACCGCAATGTATTTAAATCAATACTAGTAGGTTTCTTCTTATGTTCGAAGCCAGCTATTTGTAGCGGCACAGGAGTCAAAGGACGACGCCTTAGCCTTGACGCATGAAACATAACGACAAATGTCACCGCTACATGCAACCGTCGAATCAAGACGAGTTTCAATTTTCCGACTCTCCCCCTACCAGTATAAATAAACGAACACAATCGCGAACGACAGTACATATCGAGCACATATTGTGTATCTAGCAGCATCAAGAGTATTTTCTGAGTATCTTACGAGCGTTTATCAAGTTACACGACAGGCCTTTACGAGTATTTATTTCGCGATTATATTTTACGACTATACTTCGCACCAACGACTCGCGTTTACGACCGTGTAATAATTTATCGATTGAAATATATTCAACAACAACAAGTAATCTCTAATCTCGTCATTAATTCTCATGCACCTACATCCTCTTTACATAAAACTCTACATATTAAAAAATAAAACATTACTTATTTTATGTCAAATGTACCTAGATAAATCTACTGGATTTCAGCTTACTTCGAAAGGGATCTGTATTTTCGACCAATCGCGGGGAGACGCAATCGCGAGGAAATACGTCAACGGGAGTCGTAAATTCCCGTTACGATTATAATAATCGACACCACGAGTTGATCGATCCCCTGATTTCCGTTAAGATAATAAGGGTGGTTAAGTTAATATAACACTGTGATTCGCAGGGTTATAAGGTTTTTATTTCCAACACTTATGCAACTCTGCTGGAACGGATTCATCCCAGTCGATTTTTAATGTCCAGACGCGTTGAAGTAGGATTTTTACTCTGACAATCACTGGCGCGAACAATCCTAGTGGGTCATAAATTCGGGCTATCACCGAACTAATTGATCGTTTTGTGACACAAGTGGTGGTCGCTGTAGGTTCAACTGGGTAAAGGATTGCGTCGTCCTGGGAATTCCAATAAATACCTAATATTTTTAACGTTTATGACTCACCCAATTGTAGTCTTCAATTTGTGTCTCTTTCGGATACTCCTCGCAGTATGTCCGTATCGTTGGATGCCCATTCCCGGATGTTTAAGCCGGCCGATCTGAGAAGGTCCGTGAGTTCGTGTCTTACCGATAATAATTCTTCCTTTGTATCGGCCCCGGTGAGGGCGTCGTCGACATAGAAATCACGCTGTACAACCGATAATGCTTGCGGGAATCGATGTCTTTCGTCGTCTGCTAACTGTTTTAGGCATCGTAGGGCTAAGTATGGGGCGGCCGATAGTTCGAATGTCACGGTGTTGAGTTGATATGTTTCGACTTCCCCGTTGGAATTACGCCATAGAATCAGTTGATATTTCCGATCTTCTGGGCGTACTAGGATTTGTCGATACATCTTCTCAATGTCACCCGTTAGGACATATTGATGTGATCGGAATCTCAATGGAATTTCAACCAGATCGTGTAGTGTAGGTCCTGTATACAGAGTATCGTTGAGGGAGACTCCGGTGGTGCTGATTGCCGATCCGTCGAGCCCAACCCGAAGTTTAGTGGTATCACTCGATTCCTTTATCACGCCGTGATGCGGCAAATAATAACAATTGTTTGAGGGACGGTTATTCGTAATCTTCGTCATGTGACCCAAGTCTAAATACTCTTGGATCACTGTACTATACGCGGTTTCGAATTGCTTGTCGCGTTGGAATTGGCGATAAAGAGAGGCGAGCCTACTCATTGCAACGGACCTTGACGTCCCAAACGTGGGAAGCTTCTCGTTGAATGGCAGGGCGACGATGTATCGCCCTTCCTTGTTTCGTTGGACATGGTTTCCTCACATTGTAATTCCGATTCTGAAAAATGTATGGTGGGTGATCCCTCGTCGATTTCCCAAAAACGTGCGAGATCCGCTTGTATGTCGGTTGTGGTAGCGTGAAAAGAGTGTATATCCGATTGGGCTGGTGGGCTCCCCGATAACCCAACCGAATCGAGTCTTTTGCAAACACAATTGAATATCGGTGGATTGGGGTATTTTGATCTGCCCCCACATAATGATACTAAAGTTGGTCCCGAGCTTAATAATATTTCGATCGGGCTTGGTCTGTGGAATGCTGGGTCGGTTAATCTTAGATTTTTGGGTATCTGGATTGCGGACCGATCGATTGGTTGGTCTGGAACTAATGGTGATATTGTCGGAATTATCACGAATGTTACTATACGTTCATATTTGCCATCTATAGAAGCAATGGTTGCCGTTATCCGGCTCTTCGCGATCGTAGTCAAGTTGTCGAGGGCACCGATTGGGACCGTACATCTCCTTCGTTTCATATCGAGGGAGTTTGCGAATTTCTCAGTCATGAAATTCATACTAGATCCAGTGTCTAGCAAAGCTCTGGCTCGGATTGGTAATGCCCTTTTGTTTAAAACATTGATCTTTGCTGTGACCAGCAGATCATGATGCAGTGTGACGTTTGGAGAGGTATTTATTAACTCGGTCTCCTTTTTTGTAGTCTGTTCGTTTAGTCACTTTTGCTCCGACCGCTCGATGACCGACTGCTCGATGATCGACCGCTTGACGACCGATTACTCGACGACCGACTGCTCGACAACACTGCCCGACGACCGACCGCTCCACGACCGTGAAATGACTTGAGTTTGTTCTCTATGTAGGTAAGTATGATGGCGTTGCCCGCGTATATGACACGAACCCGCTGTACATTGTGTAAGCGAATGTCCTTTGCCTAGGCAGTTTGTACATAGCGATGTCCTTTTTACGATTTGAAAACATTTCGTTGCCGATTTAGTTTTGAAGACCTTACAGTGTTTTATTTCATGGGATCCTTTGCAGGTCGGACACACCAACGTCCTGCTGGTTGTAGTGAAGGTTCGCTCATGCGGTACGTTTTGTCGGTGACGGTCATGTTTATGGGTTGACCCTTTTGTCTCCTTTACTTTAGAGAGGAGTTGATTTCCGTTTGCCCGTGTTTGCAGAAAATCTATCAGATGTTGGTAGGAGTGCACTCTTTTGTTTGGTAATGTGCGCTGCCACTTACGCATGCTGGACGAAGGTAATTTCGACGCGAGCAACTCGATAATCATCACATTTGATGTTACAGGCTCACCTAATTTTTCGAGCGCCTTGAGATTTACGCTGACGGTTTCCAGCAAATCTTCTATGGCTTCTGGAGTTTCCTTCTTCATTTCGGGATAATTGCGTATCAACTCCCAATGACGCATACAGAGCCTAAGGTGACAGTCAAATTTCTCCTTCAACGTGTTAAGAGCGATCGAGTAATTGGCTTCTGTGAGTTCCAATGATTGGATACTCAGCGCGACCCTTCCAGTTATGGATGATCGAAGATGTAGGAACTTTTGGACCGTTGTTAAATTTTCATTGTGGTCCACTGTGGATGAGAATGTGTCATAGAAATAGTTCCAGTTTTCGAGGGCAACATACTTTTTTCTTATTCTTGCAACTATCGTATGACTGACACCACATTTCTCTGCAATTTGCCGCAACGATAAACCTTTATCACACAAACAAATAATACTGTTCTTTTTATCTTTACTAAGTGGCTTCATCTTGGATTAAGCATATCAAATTGAAAAATAATCTAGCAATGATGTGGAACAGTTGACTGCGAAACAGTGGACAATCAGTGCTTATTAACAGTTTCGTTTCCCTTATTGATTATTGACATTTACATGCTATCATAAACGTTTCTGACGAAATGTGCAAAACTGTAAACATTGTTCCAAAACACAATTATTATAAAATATTCTGTACATTATTAACCTTAATGAAAATGAACCATTACATTTCGTTAAACAGACGTATCTTGTAGTTACTGGTACCTAATCTTTATCGATCACTTGAAAAATTAGTCGTAGTATCGCCTTTTACATAAAATCAGCGGAGTGTGTTTACACTTTTGCTCGTCACTGTAGACCCTATCCTTCGGACAAAATGATTGCCAGATGTCGAAACATTTTCATAGTATACTTGCAACTAGCTTAAGGACCCGGTATAAATCTTAGGATTTCTTTAGCTAAGGTTCTTCAAACGAACAAATAGTCCTTGTCTTAGTATTCCCTAAATTTATTATCTACTACGGAAAGGAACGGGAAATCTGGTTTTTCTCACATACGATATTTCCCGCTAGCAACTTTCTCTTGAGAGCAGTTAGCATTCTTCCTCAACCACCAACCTAGAGATTAACCAATTAACAGCAACGCCCATTTCCTTCACTCTCCTAACGAAGGCTTTCTTCCACGAATCCGATGATCTCGTATTTCGCGATCCCGTTGGCCGCGAACAGTTCGTACTCGCTTCTGTTCGCGGGTCCGTGTATTTTGTTGTGCAGGTATACGCATGTATCGGCGTCGGTGTCCACTAGGAAGGAGATCTTCGAGTCCCTGTCCATGACGAATATGCGGCGGTATACTAGGCCGTCGTCGCTTGCCGCGTTTAGAGACGGCTGGTCCCGTTTCCCAGATTCCAGGTGCATGGAGAACCCCGGCAGGTGCAGTGAGGAAACTGGCCCAGGCTGGCCAGGTCGCCATAGGTTGGTCGACAGCGAAGGTTGAAGCCATCGAGCGAAGACCTTTACAGTGTTACAAGTGCTTGGAGATTGGGCACGTAAGCAAGACCTGCACCTCCAAGGAGGACAAGGGGCACCTATGCTACAGATGCGGCAAACCAGGGCACCAAGCGAAAGCATGCACTGTCGCGAGCCCGAAATGCCTGCTCTGCGAGGCACTTGAAGCACCATCTGTGCACAGGATGGGTAGACCAGCCTGCCCCCCCCCCCCGAAGAAAGGAACAAAAGGAGCCACTCGCGGATCCACAGCTGCAAGCGGCAACGAGAAAGGCTCCCCGTCGCAAGGAGACCCTACGCCTGTGAACAAAGAAGTTGGCACGGAGGAAGCCATAGAAGTGACGACACTAGGGGACTGAAAATGCGCATCCTCCAGACTAACCTGGGAAGGTCAAGGCGAGCGCAATACCTGCTCTACCAAACCATTCGGGAGAGCACGGTCGCCCTAGCGTTGGTGGCAGACTTCTTGTTGGACTTCTTGGACTTCTGTTGGTGAATAGGGGCTCGACTAGTACCTGCGTGGCGTGGAGAGGGAGCTCCAGCGTCGACATCACATGGGCCTGCCTCGATGCATTCAGGCGGATCTCAGGCTGGAGAGTAGCTGAAGGGGTCGAGACACTTTCGGACCACCTCTACATATTCATGGAGGCAGACACACCTGTACCCCGAACGTGGACTACAGGCGATGGTCGCGGCCCGCCGAGGAAAGGACACGCGCGCCCACCGCCAAGATGGAAGGTTAAGGAGATGAACGGGGATCTACTCCGGGCGGCTGCCATAGCAACAGCTTGGAGCTGGGAGGTCCCGACGACGACAACCGAAACAGACGTGGAAGAGAAGGCCGAGAACCTACGCCGAGCCATGACAGCAATCTGCGACGCATCCATGCCACGTGCCACACCAGGCACGGTGTGAAGCAGGGCAGTCTACTGGTGGAACCCTGACATCGCGGAGCTGAGGAAGAGATGAGTCCGGGCCCGAAGACAGTACCTAAGGGCCCGCCGCTGGCGACGACGCGACGAAGAAGAAGTCTCCTCGCGCTACCGGGCATACCGCATGCTACGGCGCTCGCTGCAAAAGGAGATTAAAAACTCGAAGGACCGTGCCTGGTCCGAACTGATCGGAACAGTCGAGGCCGACCCATGGAGAAGGCTGTATAGGACGGCGACGCGGAAACTGCGCTCGAAGGGCCCCCTGGCAACGACGGAAATGGAACCTGCGCTGCTGCTACGGATCATCGCGACGCTGTTCCCCTCGCAAGAAGACAGGGCGGCAGAACAGCCGCGGAAACCGACACGAACTTTGGAATGGAGGGATGACTGGGAAGTCACAGAGGAAGAGATATGGGAGGCGACCAGAAGAATGGCCTCCCGCAACGTGGCGCCGGGCCCAGACGGAATCTCGGGTCGGATCTGGGGGGAAGTGATGGGAGTCATGGCCCCCAGACTTCGGCGCCTCTACACAAGATGCCTGAAAGAGGGAGCCTACTCCCGGGCATGGCGGATGGCGCAGGCTGATCTTGCTCCGTAAAGAGGGCCGACCGACGACCTCGCCGTCAGCGTACCGGCCGATATGCCTGCTAGACGAGGTCGGCAAACTGCTCGAGACGGTAGTTGCCACTCGCTTGGAGCGACACATAGCGAGCCAGGTGCCAGGTTGGCACGAAAGCCAGTATGGCTTCCGCAAAGGACGCTCGACGATTGACGCGGTCAGACACGTGCGGGCACTCACGGAGGACATGGTTTCCCGGAACGGCGTGGCGCTGACGGTCTCTTTGGAAATCGTCAACGCGTCGTTCAACTCCATACCATGGGACAGGATAGTGGCGGCCCTGGAGCACTTCGAGGTTCCTAGCTACCTCGTCCGGCTTTGCGATGGCCCCCACAATGTGATGACACAATGTGATTTCTGCCCAGTGCTCTGAATGTCAACGTGAAGAAATTCAAAGAAGCGCGGGTAAACGGCGGGAGAAACTATGATTCTCTTAGGGATAGCTAGCATGCCGCGATTAAACGGTTGTGCTGTGGATCCCTGGGGTCTCATAGTTGCTCGGAGGCAGGGGGATCTCGGTCTCGTCTGCCCAAATCACACTCCCACCTCCTCGTGGTACCGCCGGCAACATGTGTGCCGCGTCGGCGTGGGAAATAGTCCCCCGGACGCGACGTCCATGGTTAAACGGAGTGTGGAGCAGCAGGAGCGAAAGACACAATATTAATCGGCTTGCCGATTAACAATATTTACCGTGAATGTAATGAATAACAACTTATGATAGGAACTTGTTCCTATGATGTCTGGTAACGACTGGCATGACCAAGGCTAATGATTTGATAACATTTGGAACAGTTGTACAGGAACAAAATCAATTTGCAAATTTCGATAAGAATATTGAAGCTTCGGACGCAGCGCCTCTCAGTCGCGGAGGCGCTGTGGCGGATTTATTAGCTCCGGAGGGGACTACAGATGACAACGTAGGCATATCCCCGGATACGATTTTGGTCCCATTAATGGGGAATAAGATTGCTTGTCCGGTCTGCGAAAAGAGGGAAGTACACCTCCTTTTTATGAACTTAACTGACTTGGACAGGCACCTTAATGAACATCATTTGGAAGTCCCCATTAATTGGGGTTGTCGGCAATGCAGTAGGTGCTCCCGGAAACTTCATGGGGTAAGGTGTCACATTCCTGAATGCAGCGGCAATACGCAAATTAGTGAAGGTCGCTTTAGGTGTGGCGCTTGCTCCATGAGTTTCAAATCCCGAAGGGGTCTATCGACCCACGAACGATATGCGCACCCTGCCGTAAGGAATATTAAAAGAAGGGGAACGGACTCCCCAACAATGGCAATTGGTAGAGCATGGAAAGCGGAGGAGGTTGCCCTCCTGAAGGAGCTTGACGAGATCTATAAAGATCTTAGATTCCCCAATATAGAGATCAGCAGGATATTAACCACAAAGACTGCTGAGCAAATCCGAAATAAATGAAAAGCATTAAGAAACATTGAAATAGAAGGGGACCTTCAGGAGGAAGCCTCTGCGACAGAGGGCGGGTGCGACCTCGTTGAACCAGTTATGGAGCTAGAAAACCAAGACAGGATTGTTAATAATGATGAAATGGTTCGCGAATGGCAACAATGCCTTATTAACGAGATCGAAAAGCCTGCCGTGGTGCCCCCGATATTAAGGGAAGTGTACACTCTGTTGTGTAAAATTTGGGAAGACAGGAAAAATAAGGTGGAAGCACTGAAAGCAGAGTTAGATAAGTTTTTAAATGAACATCTCTATGGAGCTCTAAGAGATAAAAGGGGGAAGCCCCAAAGCAGCCTAAATGATAAAAAAGCAGCCAAAACAATTAAAAAACCAAAAAAAGCTGTAAGAAATCACAAAAAGAAATTTTTATACGCATTTTGTCAGGAACTGTACAATGAATGTCCAAAGAGGTTGGCCGATGCCATCGTTAATAACATGACCAGTCTACAGCCAGCCAAACAACGAGAGGCAGATGAAATCAGAAGGTTTTACAATGATCTATGGGGGACAACGAACATTGAAGTATTTGAAAGGAGCGAACCAGAGCTGCTACTGGGTGATTACTTCGGGCCGATTACTGTCGGGGAAGTCGAGGACAGGATTTAGAAACTCAAGAGTTCGGCTCGAGACGGTGAAGGTGGACGGTCGTGTTTTGGATCGTTCCTGCCAACGGCATATATTTTCGGATATTATTAGTGCAAAATGAGACGTGTGTGATCGTAAAATAATAATGAAATAGAGTGTATCGAGAGCTCCTAATAGTGTTATTGTGGGGCGTGTTTTACATGTTTGATATAAGCAAAATAAATAACAGGAAACCGTTGCGACAGGGAGGTCAATGACATGCTATCAAATACTGAAAGCGAAGCAGTGGACTATTGGTGGACAGTGGGGAGTTGCAGTGGCGTCATAGTTGTACTATAGTAATTAGATAGGGCATTTGAACCGTATATGGTTGCTAGTGTTGTTAAAAGATGCGTAATGGTAAAGTTGAGGTTATGGCGGTTATTTTGACGGTTACAAGTCGGGTATGTTATGATAAATGTTGAAGTGGTTACCACTTCTAAGAAAACTCTACATCTGGTCTTTTTAGTTTTCTCAAGCACTGAAGCCATCGACAGCGCGTAGACAAAAGACTGCGACGAAGTCAGGCCATAAACAGTAGACAGGCGACGTTGACTTCGGGGTTTTTCAGTTATTGGGTAACACAGCTAGCGTGCGGATCTGGACCAGCTCAAATTGTATTCTTACTTATTACACTTCTATTTAAATATATTTTCTGCCTTACAATTTATCCACGTGTTTTCTCTGTTTACACATCGAATAACCTCAACAATAAATATGATAAACATGTAGGGACTGAGAAGTTGTTATGTGGCTACGATGCGTGACGGGCATGAGATGTGGTTCGCTACGTTGCCATGTGGCGGCGCCACCTCGCGGGCGAGTGTGAAAACGTATCGGCTCGGCGTAAACCCATATTATGAAGGAATAAAGTTGGGTCGACCAGAGTTCTGATATCTGTTCATTATTATCGAATTATGCTGCTCGAGCCGGGCTCCCTCTTGAGAATGCAAGTGGAGTATGATAATGGGTGGCTTGGTTGACGATTTGGAGAGTTTTTGGTCTACGAGTAGATACATTTGGACGGTTTTGAGCAAGGTTGTTGGCGACTATGGCTATTTCCACGGACTTGAACACAAATAAACAATATGGATAAGTCGAATGAAGGGAAAACAATTACGGCGCAGGGGGTTTCGGAGCCTCTAGGCCCCGTCGGTGATTCGAGTAGCGTCCCAAGTTCGACCCGACGGTCATCATACGACTGGACGAATGACGGGAGGAAGGTCGGTCCCAGGACCTCCTCTCGCTCGGTAAATACGACCGGGGACCATAATGGCAGCGTGAAGATGAGTGGAGGAAGTAAAGGAAGTTCTTGATCATCTAGGAAGAACACAAAACTCTTTGTGTTGAAAGACGACTCCAGCGAAGGAATGGAAAGCAAGGACCTGGGCATCCAGAGTATAAGCAGCGGCAGGGCGCTACCGAGAGTGGCGACAGTTGTAACAGGAGGAGGTAGTTTCCTGGTGCCTGCAATGAGAGGAGTTAAAGGCGAGGAAAGTACCTCTAACGTGGTCCAGTATCGCCGCGAAAGCAACGAGCGAAACAGCTGAGGGCAGCGTCTCCGAAGGGGAGGTGCCCATGGCGGAAAGCAGCTGTAGCGCCACGTCGGTCGAAGGTAAATTGAAAAGGCTGAGACAGATGCAAATGAAATCAGTGTCGAAAGTTGCAAAGAGGGTCGAGAAAACCCCGGAACAAAGGGTGGAGAAGTGCGTGATGGTCAACCTTGCCTACTTCGAGGAGATGGTAGAGCTCATGAAGGGAGCCTACGAGGATCTGAAAAAGGCGGTAAGAAGACTACATCTCATCTCCAAGAAGGACCCGAAAATTCACGAGCTTGCGTCCGCGGCTAATAGCAAGACGGACGAAGTGTGCGGCAAGCTTACGACGACGGTACACAAGAAAGGAAGGAGAGGCAAGGGAAGAGTGGAGAGATCTGAGGAAGTAGAGGTATCCACACAAACCTCTCCTCTGTTGGAGGAGAGAGGAAGAGGAAACGGAGATGGCAAAAGAGGGTTATCCTCAGAATCCAGAAACAAAAGGAAGACGGTCTCTCCGCTGGAAATCAAAGACAAGGAGGACAACAAGAAAATAAGAAGGGGCGATACCTCTTATGCGGAGGTATGCGGATCAAAGAGGAGGGGTGCTATGGATACCAGATATGTTGAATCCTGCGAATCCGGGGACGAGTGGATGGTCCAAAGGAGCAAGAGGGAGAAACGTAGGGTACAGGAAAAGGGAAGAAATGACAAAGAGGACCGCGGACCACCGCCGTTGACGCCTACCGAGAATCGAGAGCCGAAGATGCCGAGAGCCCGTAGAAGGCCCGAGGTCATACTTATCAGAGTAGGAGAGGGTAAGGATTGGCTTCAAACATATAAAGAGCTTATGGCGGCGAAGGATGTCCTTAAAGAAAGCTCGGGCATTCGTAAAACAAGAGCGGGGAACATCCTTATAGTAATGAGGGCGGGTTGCGAGGTGAAAGTCGCTGCCAATATGATAAATGAGATTATTGGCGATAAGGTGCGAGCGACGCCCTTACAGGACAAGGTGTCGGTGGAGATAAAGGAAGTGGATCCGCTGGTGAGTAAGGAGGAGCTTGTGGAATCCTTGAAGGAAGAGCTTAAAATCATAGAGACCGGGGACCTGGAAGTCAAGGCGATGAGAAGGGCGCCATGGGGCACGCAATCAGCGATCGTTGTTCTGCCAAAAGCGTACATCGATAAAGGCGGCGACAATATTAAGATTAGGACGGGCCTAACAATAGCCACAGTCAGGGTGTTGCCCAATGTGACAAAGTGCTATAGATGTCACATGTTCGGGCAAACAAGCGTAAGGCTGTGAGCCCGGGAAAGGAGGTCTGTAGGAAGTGTGGAGGAAGGGGCCACACGATAGCAGCGTGCCCAAATTTACCGTGCTGCACGATATGTAGCAAGGAGACGGGTGTTAGGTTTGACTATGTGACGGGGTCCCTGGCGTGCCCCAGTTACAGGAGAATGTTACGACAGGGAAGACAAGGGAGGGGATGAAAATCCTCCAGATTAACCTAAACAAATGTAGGATGGCGCAGGATCTAATGTGCCAGAGCGCGATCGAGGCTAGACCGGATGTGGTAATAATATCCGAGCCGTACAGGCAGCTACACCTTACTAGCATAACGATACAAAGGGTGATGCGTCAATTTGGGTCACGCAATTCAATGGTCGAGCACCGAATGAAACGCTTCTCTACAGGAAGGATGGACTAGTGGGTATTGGTGTAGGTGATATCCTCTGTTTCAGTGGTTATTGCTTCCCTAATATCAAGATTGAGGAATACAGGACGGTCATAAACAAGCTTGCATCGGTGATAAGGAAGGGTGTAAGCAGAAGCAAGAAAGTGATTGTGGTTGGCGACTTCAACGCTAAGTCCACTTGCTGGGGAGGTCAAACCACGGACAAGCGAGGAAGAATTTTAATGGAAACCCTGTGCAGTTACGGCGTGTGCCCTATAAGGCTGGACGATAAATACACGTTTTATCGGAACAGAAGGACGAGTTGCCCTGACATAATCAGTGCAACAAACATGGTTAACGATCTCCACGTAAGGAGCAAGGTGTTAAATGCTTTCACAGCATCGGACCACCTATACATATCTCATACGTTTAGAACGAGGACCGTAAGTGATCGAACTAAATTTTTTAAATATGTGACGGGGGGTCTTGCACCCGACATATTTTTGGCTAAATTTGACGAGATCAATAACGTACAGAATCTTAATACGACGGACGACGCGGACAAGGCGGAACTGCCGCAGAAATGTATGGTGGAAACTTGTGACAAGATGCTGAAGAAGGTGAGCTGCACGACAAACAAGAAGTACGGCAATCACTGGTGGAATGAGACGATCGCAGAACTAAGAACCCAGGCTCACAGTGCCTGAGGAAAGTAACTAGAGTAAGGAGGAAGGAGGGCAGTGGGATCGAAGACCTTATTAGTAACTACAAGGGGCTAAGAAGGCAGCTGAAGAAAGAAATAGCTGAGAATAAAAAGAGAGCCTGGGCCGTATTCTGTGAGATACTAGAAAGGGATCCGTGGGGAAAGCCGTATCGCACGATTATGAACAGATGTGGCAAGAAAGGGATTCCAAATGACATGCCTGTTAACAAGGTGAAAGAAATTTTAAAAGGCTTGTTCATCATAGGACGCAGACCGGAGCTAAGAGAGGTCGAAGAGCATGACAGGGAGGATATCACCTATAACACGAAGCTTGAGGAGGAGGATGTTAAAAAAATCATTGGTAGAATAAATGGAAAAAAGGCGGTGGGAATAGATGGGGTCTGTTAAGCTGCTAGTATACAACCGAACAGCGCTTATCACTAAGGTGATTAACAGTATTACAGACTCTGGTAGGATCCCGGGATGCTGAAAAATAGCGAGAGTCATATTGCTCAGTAAACCGGGTAGGGACCCTAAGCTCCCTAATGCTTACCGCCCAATAAGTGTACTTCCGGCCTTGAGCAAAGTGTGGGAGAAGTGTCTTATGTTGATTATCGAAAGATGTATGGGAATGGACCCCTTTCATAGGGGGCAATATGGGTTCAGGAGAAGAAGGAGTACGGTGGACGCGATTACACAGGTGATTAAATTCGCGGACACCTGCAAGAAGAATAGGATGGTATGCTTGATGATTGCGTTGGACATCAGGAATGCATTCAACACCCTTAGTTGGAACAGCATTGTTGACGAACTGACCAGGAGGAAGCTGCCTTGCAAGATCATTAGACTGGTAACAAATTACCTGACGGATAGGAGGATAATCGTCAGCAATCGTCAGTTTGGTACGGTGGAGTATCTGGTTGCGGCTGGGGTACCGCAAGGATCTGTGCTGGGGCCTTTCCTATGGAACATAGTCTGCGATCAGTTATTGGAAAGGCTAGATAGCAGGGTAATGTTTAAGGTGGTCGCGTTTGTAGATGACCTGGCAATCGCATGCGCTGTGAATAAAAACGAAGGAGTTGGCGGAATAGCAAGGGAGGTCATGAGAACAGTGTGCGATTGGTGTGCAAGAGTGGGTTTGACGCTGGCTAAGGAGAAGACGGAAGTGATCCTCATTACGGGCATGAGGGTGCCCAAAGTTATAGGCTTGAATGTGGACGGCGTGGCTATCAACACGGTAGAGGCCACGAAATATTTTGGCGTTATGATAGACACGAATAGGAAATTTGACAAGCACATTGCCTCGGTGTGCGATAAAGCGGGCATCAAGATAGGAGCATTACGAGGAATCCTACCGAATATTATGGGCCCGCCTGGTTTGGCAAGAAGGCTATACTACAGCGTGTGGGAATCCATAATAACATACGGTGCGCCTGTGTGGGCTGATGCGATGAAGTATGGGAAAAACAAGAAGATCATAAAAAGGGCGCAACGAATTGCCCTGTGCATCACATCCACGGCCTACCGCACCGTATCCCACGCGGCGCTTTGTGTATTGACCGGGAACTTACCGATTTACATGAAAGTGCGAATGTTGAAGGGGATATACGAGAGAAAGAAGATCCATGAGACCTTAACTGTTGGAGAGGAGGTGATTGAGAGGCAGGCGGAAAAGAAGGAAGATCTGGAAGAAGTAAAGAAGAAGGCCTCAACGGAGTGGCAAGCGGAATGGAGCATGTATAATAGAGATAATGTGACCAGGAGATTAATAAGCAATGCGACCATATTCGCCAGGAATAGAAGTGACATCGATCACTTCACGATGCAAATGCTCACGGGACACGGCATTTTCAACAGCTACCGTAAGAGGATCGGTAAGGAGGTCGACACGAAGTGTTGGGACTGTGGATACCCGAATGATGACGCCGAGCATGTCTTATTCGCGTGCCCTAGGTTGATCGACACAAGAACCGAGCTAGAGAACTTCCTGGGAGTCAGGATATGTGTGGACAACCTGGTGGACACTGTAGTCACCAGGGATGAATACTAGAGGAAGTTCAGTGAGTTTTGCAAGGGCATAATAAGATATAGAAGGGATATGGGGAAGGCGATGGAGTCCGCGAATAGGAGGGGCGGCACCAGTACGCGACGATAATATGCGGCGACACGATTGAGGACAACCCTGATGAATGCTGATCGGCTCTGCTGGGGTTGTCTGTGTCTAACAAATCAGAGGGAAGAGGAGGGGTTTTTAGTGGGTATGACGATGTCACCTGGAGTCCCAGATAACCTAGTGACGCGGGTCGCTGGGTATGCGTAAATGCATTTTCCCCTCCTCGCGCGCAAAAAAAAAGAAGGTAAAAATATGTTGACTATTCTAAGGATACAGAATAAGTGAAGTTTTACTGACGATAATGTGTCTGAGGAAAACTAGGAGTGGGTGTGTCTAAGGACACGGGACTATCGGATTTGTTGATGATAATTTTGTTTAAAGAAGTGAGGACAGTAGACACCGTCCCCGATTGGATAATAAGACGGTTGATGGACCAGGAAGGGTTTTAGCCGCCCTCGTGAAAAAGTTGCTAACGGAACATGTCAGACGTGATACAGTACATATCAGTACGCGCCAAGGAGTGCAGACATCTAGGCGCCATCCTGCCCGCGGTGTGTGACCTGGTCTCTGATGTGAATTGACGTTACACGGTCGATGGTGTAATCAGCACAACGTTTCAGCTACGTCAGATCACTAGTTATCCGCAAAATCCGCGTTCATCGTGTGCTTTATATTCTTGTTCGTTGATAACTGCCAACGGATACTTTTATTCCGATTTCAACATCGTACAACTGCGAAGTTATCAGAGAAGAGAATATACAAACTTCAAAATTCTCACCTTAAATGTATGCGGAGTCAATAGTGTTCTATTATACAATTCGGCGGTTAATCGAACTTTGGCACTTATTGCGCTTGGACAATCTTCGTAGTTAACACTTACAAATTTCGTTTGAAACAATTATTCGAGAGACAACTGGCAGAGTGACAGTGTGAACGCTTCAATTGACAAAATGGTAACTGACAGTTAATGCTTAATTTTTACTAACTTGATTTTGATTCGACAGATGAACTGGCAGGATGGCGGTATGAACATTTCGATTTGGCAAATGGTAACTAACTATTATTACTTCTAAATTTTTGCTAACTTGACTTCGACTGACAGAATGACAGTGTGAACACTTTGATTTTCAAATGGTAACTCTAGTTAATACTTGTAAATTTTTCTAACTTGATTTCGATTGAGACAAACTAACAGATAGGAGGTGTAGACACGTCTACTGAAAATTGGTAACTGCCTGTCCTATGTCACTACGCTTATTTATATCTTGAATAATTGTCACGTGACAGTTCGTTCCCATGGGAATCATAACGTTATTACGTGACAGAATGTGAATATCGTAATTGCTAGTCTAAGTTGAGGTAACAGTAAGTTTTAATTTGTTGTTTTATGGGAAACGACGTGAAGTAGTTGTCTGTAACGCGTGGTTTTGATGGTTTTGTTCGGTGTTTGATTCAGTTATAAAGGTGTATAGCTTTACATTTTGAGGTTCGTAATGGCAATGTTATGCGTTTTGATTATTTGTTATTTGTTCACATTATTTAGATTTCGATCGGTATTTTATATGATCGCTACTTTCGATATTTTAGTTTATTGGTAATTTACGGTTTCTCTGAGAATACGGGCGTTAATAGTAAATTTTAATTTGTTGTGCGTGGTTTTGATGGTTTTGTTCGGTGTTTAATTTAATTATAAAGGTGTATAGTTTTACATTTTGAGGTTATCTTGTCTTCGTTTCTTTATGGCATGTTACGAGTTTTGATTATTCGTTATCTGTTCACATCGTACGGATTTCGATCAGTATTTTATATGATTGTTATCTTCGCTTTTTTAGTTTATTGGTGTTTTACGTTTTCTTATGGACACGGAGATATTCGCGCCTGTGCGAGCTGTACAAGTATGTGTTATTTTAATTAATTTTAACTTCGTCCTGTTTCGTATGTTGTTTCATCCGTTTGTCTTCGCTAACATGTGTATTGTTTTAGTGCCAGAAGAAGAAGAAAAAAAAGAAGGGGAAGAGGAAGTCACACAAAAGGTACGCGAATGGTTCGCGAAGACGTGGTCGGTGTGGCGGTGTGGAACGCCGTGGAACGAAGGTTGAAGATGTTAGAGAACCTGCTTTCCACCCAGGTTGACACCGCGGTTCCATCATTGGCATCGTGTCCTGATGATTCTTCGGTCATTGACTTGGGCCTGTCCGACGAGGATACCGTCGAGTTTTCGCCGAGTCTTCCTTTCTTCGAGGTCCTTGATACAGATGATTGTGCGAAGGCTCGCTTTCCTAATGATGTTTCTACCGAAGTCCTGGATGCTCACCTGCGTCATCACCTTTCTGATCAGGGGGGAATTTCCCCTATTGTGCGTTCCTGGTGTATAGACAAATTTTGCGAAATATATCCTGACGCTCCATGTGCTGACTTTAATTTTATTTAGCAATAGTATTTTGTTTATCTATTTGGATGCGATGTTATTGGAAGAGAGCTTCATCCTGGAAAACAATCTTTTGGCTTGCCCCGCTAGATTTTGACATTCCTGTTGTAAGCCTGGCTGGTTGTGAAACGGCCTTTTTTCCTGCAGGCTAATCGATTGTCGGGAATTCGAAGCTGATCCTTGGGTCTTACAAAAGAATTGTTTTTTAATAGACTTGACTACTTTATCCATCGCTTTGTCTTCTATGGTTATTTTAGGCAACTTTTTTTCAAATAAAAAATCCTTTGCTTTTGTGTCTTCAAATATTGTTTTCGTTTCCTTAGCTACTCTTGCTACGGTGAAAGCTTTTCTTGACTTTCACAATGCATAATTACTGGGATGAGCTTGTGTGCATAATGCAATTTTCCATCAAACTTTATTGATACTGTCTGATTCTTCAATCAATGTTGGCATAGCTTGCAAACATTGCACTTGCCAATTTTTGTGTGTTGGCCATGTGACTATCTCCCGATTTTGAATGTTTGGATAATTTTAAAAGAATTTCCGGATTTAGTTTAGGTATTACTAGATCAATCGATTTATATTTTTCTAATAGGCTACCTCTGCGAACCGGAATTTCCACTTGAATACACGTACGAATATAGAACTGTAGCTTTATTCGTAAAGTATTAGATGCTAAGGGACCATGCCCGAAAAGTTTTCAAGTTCCTTATTATGTATTATTTATTTTCTTTAGCCATTTGCAAATTCTTTTGGTCATTAATCTTTTGTTTAAATTCATTGACTGATTTTCGGAAATTCTCTGTATTTCCTACGTATGCGGAAAAAATTAAAAGTATTGTGACCATCCTTGGCAAACATCGTCAGAACATTTATTTTTGCGAGCACGATCTGTGAGTTTGCGTGTTTACCGGCTGTAATAAGGTACGAAGAACCGCTGGTTTCTGTTTCACGTCGTGCGAAAGTAATTGTTTCCAGAGATACGCTAATCCATTATTAAATTTTTCGCTTTTTTGTTTTGTTGTCTAAACAAGTCGTGCGAACGTGTGTAACTTCGACCAATCGCGGAGAGACGTAGTCGCGAGGAGAGACGTCAACGGGAGTCGTAAATTCCCGTTACGATTATAACAATCGACACCGCGAATTGATCCATCCCCTGATTTCCGTTGAGATCATAGGGGCGATTAAGTTTGTATAACACTGTGATTCACAGAATTATAAATTATATATTTCCAACACTTAGATTACACTGTTGGGCATAGATAAATAGATAATCACTTATGGCACGAAGATAAGATAGATATGTACGTTAGAGCAGGGCTCTTATAATTGGATGTAGTATGTTGGTGGACGTAGCACTATAATATTTTTAGTAGAGGAGATGTATTCTCGACAATACCGAGAACCAACTCTCGCGTTATGCTTAGACTGCCACGATAGGCGTTAGCGTTAGACTTCGTGCTTGACTTTTCCAACGATGTAGAAGAAGTGAAGTTGAGTGACGATGCTGTGTCGGAGGAAAGCTAGTGATGGGTGTGTCTAGCGCACGAGACCATCGGATTTGATCATGCCATTTTAGGTCAGGAGGTGAGGGCAGTATACCTTGCTTCGGATTGGATAAACGAAGGTTGGTGGACTAGGAAGGGTCTTAACCGCCCTCGATAGAAAGTTGCTAGTGGGAAGCATCGTACGCGAGAAAAACTAACTTTCCCGTGTCAAGCCGAGTAAACAATAGTCTTTAGAAACTGATTTAGAAAAAGACATTTGTTGGGTCTGAAGGACCTTAGCAGACAAGTTACTCGGGTTTATGACGGGTGCTTAAGGCTATTGAGGGTACGCCGTACGGAAGAGCGGACATCTGGTGTCCGTCTGGCCCGCGGTGTGTGACCTGTGCCAGGTAGAGAGTCGCCTGGCGTAATAACGTGTATAACTTTTATTCCTTTAAATATCTGTTGAACATTAATTGAAAGACGCAAAGGAAAGATTTTCCTAGTCATGCGAGCAGGATATTTGTAACAACCTATGTTTGATTATTTAAAAAATATAGAATTGAAATAAAACAATATACTTTCTTCTCCCTTTGCTTCAGAGGGGCTTCCATTTCTGCTGGTTGTTCTAATACCATCTATTCTTTGTGAATTCTTTCCACCACCACTCAACTCGTTAGAACCTCCTTAATACTTACTGACTAAATCCTACACAGTATCTCTAGGCATTTTCATCTTCTTGCTTAGGTTATCGAATAATTCTTCACTATCCTTCTTACGCTTATTCCTGATAAGAAATTAGCTTAAAGTTTAAAAAAATGTTCTACTATCTGAAAATCATGTGTGCGTTTTAACGCACTAGGAAAGAATATAAGGATAAAGCGGATCGATAAGTGAAGACATAATTCTCGGTTATTTTCTTGTTTCTGCATTACTTTGCACATAGTGACCACTGTCCCCTATCGAAGTAAATAGTACGTTTGTAATTGTTCGACCGTTCGCGGAGAGGTGCAAATGCGAAGAAGTGCGCCAACGAGAGTCGTAAATTCCTTTTACGATTTGGTAATCGATGCCACGAATTAGTCGATCCCCTATTTTGGTTAAGATAATAGAGGTGGTTGAACTGATAATAACATTTGGTTAACAAATTAAAATATGCTCTTTATTCCAACAACTTGTCTTGTAGAACATAAGTTTTTGAGATAATATTGGGTTGGCAACTAAATAATTGCGAATGTTGTCATTAGGTGGTAATGACTGAATGGTGACAGTGTTACGTCTCGTGACATAAACCGTACGTCATTCCTCGTTGACTGATCGCCAAATATCCACCTACCCTTACTCAGACCTTCAATAAACCTTAGTATTTTAACAATCAAGACTCTCAAGTCCAGTAAGTGTCTTTGGTCTATAACTGATCCTTAAAACATTCCGTAGGCTTATTGTTCGTTCTTAAAAATTACGAAGAAAGCGGGGGTTTCCCATGAGCAATGCCACCAACGATCCACGTTTAGCAGGAGACCTCCTCCACCTATTTTTATCTACCAACGTTTTTTCTAACCAATTGGCATTGCTGATCGTTACCCGCGCTCTTTCTAACGAATCCGCTTTCTTCGTACTCTAGACACACCCATAACGAGCTTTCCTCCGTAATAACGCGGCAGCCGAAAGTTAGTTGCCAAGTAGCTAAATCGCTGAACACATCTCTCTGTTCATATCTTACTTGCGATTTATGCCTTTCGTGACACTCACTACTTGTAAGTCTCTCCTACTACGATTAACATCGTGTTCTTACTAGTAACATTTCGAGTCAAACACTTCTAACCTTATTGTAACCTTATTGTAAACTACACTTCGACATCGTAACTTACCACGCGAGTCTCTCCGAACATTTATATTTTCCGCGAGACAAGTTGTTACAATAAACTGTATATTATAACCTATTAATCCAGTGTTATACTAATTCCACCACCTCTATTATCCTAACCGAAATAGGGCATCGGTCATTTCGTGGCATTGATTACCTAATCGTAACGGAAATTTACGACTCCCGTTGACACGCCTCCTCCGCGATCGCGTCTCTTTGCGAACAGTCGAACAGACTGGTCTAAGTATAACAGATCAGTCAAGAGATGTTGACTGATCTAAGGATGCTAAACCAGTCAACAGATCTTGACTGATCTAAGGACGAAACAGCAGTTAAGAGATGTTGACTGATCCACGGATGCTAAACCAGTCAACTTCGATGACGATGTTTTCGCGGAGGAAAGCTATATCTGGACAGTGTATCCAGCGCACGGGCCCATCGGATTCGTTGATGGCAATTTTGGCTAGGAAAGTGAGAGCAACGGTCATTGCTGTAAATTGGTCAAGCTACAAGGTTGGTGGGTAAGGAAAGGTTCTAGCCACCCCCGAGAGAAAGTTGCTAACAGGAGATACTAGACGTAAGAAAAGTCAGATTTCCCGTACCTTTTCGGAGCGGACAATAAATGTAAAGAATACTTCAACTAAAAATATACTTGATTGATCTGAAGGACCTTAACTATGAAAATGCCAAGATTTATGGTGGGTCCTTCAGATTATTGGGGATACGCAATAAGGGCGTGTAGACGTTTGGCCACCATCTTGCCCGCGGTATAGGGTCTGGCTTGTGTAGAGAGTCACCGGACGTAACAGTAATCGAATGAACAAGGCGAATGAAATGTAATTGTTAAATATTATTGAGTATTATAGAATATTATTAAGTATAATATTAATGATATTATCGATGCTATCGATATCGGCCCACGAATTCCGATTTGGTTTCGATATATATCAAAGACAAAGCTATGGTGGCAAGGAGCGATATAGGGAGGTAGTAACTTAAAACCTTATAACTATACAAGAATGCAGGGAGGTTTGGTTGTCGTCGAATGACTTTAAATGTTATGTCGCAATAAGGAGAAGACGAACGTTAAGAAAACGAGCCTCACATTCTCATCTGACGATTTCACGACGCAGCGCGTTCCTCAGGCTCCCAATGAAGCAAAAGCTATCCGTTTTGTTCTCACATGTATTATCAAAAAAGGGGGGCATACGCTTGGTCCATTATATATTTAAGTTCGAGTTTCTCGGGATAGTATAATGCAGTGCCGTAGACAGATCGTCGTATAGGACCGACGAAATGCATACAATGTAGCGACAAGCGTATAGTTCCAGAAACGTCGTTTCGCCTTCAGTTCGTTTTTTCACATACAAGGAAGGTGCATACGCGATCATAGGCGCGAACGGTGGCGTGACCCGAGTGTAGTGGGGGTTGTCTCCGAAAGAAGACAAAAAAGATCGAAGGACGGGCAGTACCATTTTGAGAAGTCAGAGAGTGCAAATCAAGAAGTGAGAGTGTTGCCAGCGTTGTCGCGAGAGCGTGGTCCGCACGCGCGCGCGAGAGAGAGAGAGAGAGCGTTGGATCCGCTGTGACGAGAGTTAAAAATTAACTATTGCGTTGTCTAGACCATAATACGTTATTATGATTAATCAACATCTGTACAATCCATTCATCGTAAATAAATCATCATTATAATATTATATTTACGATACTACACACATATAACTCACTTCCTTCCTTTTTAAAGTAACTTATATCATGGATGATGTTTACCAGAAATGTAATCAAAATGTAATCATTTTGTACTTCAAATTGTATTCAACTGTCGGGCTTATTAGCAAATTACAATAAAATTGTTCACATTTCTACAAAAATCAAAGCTCTTATCCTATTTCATTCGGTAACTTTCAATTATTAAACGTTATTACTAACATTTCCTTGTACGCTATATTTCACAATTTGTTATCGATTACTTTCTACAAATTGATCGCTATTGCCTGATTTTTTTTTATCGCTGTATTGTGAGTACATCGAAAGCAAGAGTTAGAAACAAGGAAAACAATTGACATGCAACAACACCTAACAGAATACATATTTAGACAGATAGCAGCGGATTAGTGTCGGACTCATACCGGGGGAGCACGAGGTGGATAGGCCTACGCCCTGGGAAACCCCTATGGATCTGATATTCTCCTATAACTGGGTGGCGGCTGGTCGGTGCCTTTGGCCTTCGTCAGCTCGTCGATCTGATGCGGGGAATTTCGGAGAAGTTGGTGGGCTCATATCTGCCAAGACCACTCACCTCACCTTCTCGTGGGACCCCCTGTCACCCTGCACCGGCATTGACCGGGGTAGGGTGCGGAAGAGTGAGTGGCACTAGGACTGGAACTGATGGTGACGACCTCGGCAAAACTTTACAAATAGATAACATGAATAGCAAACGTAAAAAGAATATAGTTTACGGTGCAGGGGAGAGATACCTGAGATCGGCGCAGATGTGAGCAGTCAAGTGGGCCCCGCTGCGTCGTTATCTCACGATCACGGTCATTCGGGGATGGACCGTCAGGCTCCCGGATCGGTTCCTGCGCCTGGCAATCAGAGGAGGTTATTGAGATCGACGGACGGACAGGAGGGTGCCTTTGTGGCCCACTCCATAGTCCCGAATGTCGGCCCATATTCTTTAGAAGGATACTGGAGGACCTGCACGAGGTTTGATGACGAGGAATCGATAGATTCGTTGAGGTCGAACCTCTCTATAGCATCTGGGTGATCTGGGGGTAAGAAACAGGAGATGATTTGCACTACCCCGGACATGCCCGAGGATCTTGTGCGTGAGATGAGGACCGCCACGGCCGTTGATATCGGCGCTGAAATGATCAGGAGGGTCGAGGAGATAATCAGGGTGGCGATTACACCTTCCAACCTTAAGGGAACCTACATCAAGATCCTTAAGGAGGCGGCAACCTCTCTTGCTACCGGGACGATGGAGTTGTCCAGGAGGATTAGACTCGCATGCGTTACCCAGGTCCCAAGACTCGCGAATGCGAGGCCATCGTTGCTCGAGGAGAAAGCGAGGCCCCGCGGAAAGAGCTTGCGAGAATGGCGCTGAGCGCGCCCCAGGAGTGTTCTCGGTGCCGCGCCTCGGCTTCCGAGTTGGGGTGTCTTCTGAGTAAAGGACAGAGCGACAACGCGCGTCTCATTGCTCTGGAGAAGAAGAGGAGCTGGGAGCTTCCATCATAAGGGCCATTAAGGAGCGCGTCGGGGATAGGCGACACTGCCGTGAAGCGCGAGCCAGACAGGATTCGGTGACCTCGGCTCGCACAAACAGCGCCACCCAAATACGATCGCTCCCGAGGGAGTGGCAGGGTAGAGAGTGATAGGTGGTCGAGCCAAGGAAAAAGAGAAAGAGGAAGGAAGAGGTGAAGAAAGGCGCAGAAAGAACGGTGGGGAGCCAAGTCTACACGGCTTCATCCGCGACAGACGCTCAGGCTAGGAGGAGAACAAAAGGCACCCCGAAACCCAGGGCTGCCGCATCGACGGGGACCTCGGCAAAAACCCCGGAAGATGTACCGGTGCAAGCGCCTAAGAAGACTGCGCTCCCTCGCTCACCACGATCATCTGCGGTGACTCTGACCCTGGGTGAGGGAGCGAAGACGTCATACGCGGAGGTGCTGGCGTAGGCAAGAAGGAAAATCCTGCTGGCAGAAGTTGGCATCGAGGCGTTAAAGATGCGTACGACGGTAAGGCGGTAAGATGCTATGACCGGCGCTATCATCTTGGAGGTGCCCGGTGATAAAGACCGGAAGAAGGCGTCCACGCTGGTGTCACAGGGTAAATTTGACTCCGATAAGATAGTTAATCCTAACTGCCTTATCATGAGTCACCGCCAGGGTAACATCCAGTCACTCCAAACATGATACATCCGTACAAACGAAGTCCAGAGTCCTTCTCTCCAACAAAGAAACTAATATAAATACTTATCCCGAAATCACCCGAGCAGTCTGCAGTCGGCAATACTCAAAACCTACTCAAAACATTATCGTTGTGAACCTCGAAAAGTTTATTGTACAAGTGTGTGAAAATAAAGAGCTCGATCCCCTGTTTCGAGATCGATACTTTGTAATAATTTGATAAATTTTATAAATATTATAAATATTACCCTACACTGGCGACGCGTCTGGTGCAGATCTGGGACCCGACCACGGTCAGAGTTACGGCTCCAGCCAGAATGGAGAATACATGTGGTTGGGATAGACGTCTCCGTCTCCAAGAAAGAGCTGCGGGACACCTTGGCGCTGGCTGCGGGATGCGACGGCGCGGAGGTGCAGGTCGGAGAGATTGGGACCACTAGAAACGGTCTCGGCTCGGCTTGGGTGCGTTGTCCATTATTCGGAGCGAGGAAGCTGGCTCAGGCAGGAAAGATTGCACTGGGATGGTCCACATTGCAAGGGCAGAAGCCATCGCCAAAAAGCCCTTGCAGTGCTTTAGATAGGAACTAGGGCACGTCAGGGCGACGTGCGTATCGATGGTGGACCGATCACACCTATGTTATAGGTGTGGCGAAGCTGGGCATCGCGCTAGAGGCTGTATTGCCTCGACACCCAGGTGCCCCCTCTGCGAGTCGTTCGGAGCACCTGCGGTCCACCGGATGGGAGGAACGGCGTGCTGCCCGCCGAAGAAGGGAAACAGGAGGAAGCCATCAATTCGTGACTCTGCCGTGAAGAAGAGCATAGCGGATCCAGCGTGTACCGAAGGAGGTATCAGAGGAGCGGTAGATGGCCGGGAGTAGGCCAAATTACGAATGAATTTTCTGTAATAACCTGCTAGCCCGAGGAAAGATTTTACTTCTGTTGTTCTTAGGTTGTCTAAAGTTTTTTACTGCTTCTATCTTCTTCGGATTGGGTTTTACTCCTTCACTTGTTATGGTATGTCCGAGGTATTCTAATTCCGGTTTTAAAAATTCACACTTATCTGGCTGTATTTTCAGCCCTAATTCCCCAAGTCTTTGTAGAACGATAGCTAAGTTTTGGTTGTGTTCTTCTACCGATTGACTAAAAATAATAATATCGTCCAAATATACAAAGCAATGTTTGTTAATAAGTCCACGAAGCGCAGTGTCCATCATTCTTTGAAATGTCGCTGATGCGTTTTTGAGTCCAAACGGCATTCGATTATAATGGTAATGTCCTTGTGGTGTGCTAAATGCAGTGTACTTCTTTGATTTGGGATCCATAGGAATTTGGTGGAATCCTGAGGATAAGTCTAGGGCGGAAAAGAATTTTGCGTTTCCTAACTGTGATATTATGCCATCTATGTCGGGTAGTGGATATGCGTCTTGGTCCGTAACTTCGTTAAGTTTTCTAAAATCAATTACAATTCTCCATTTCTGTTTTCCCGAGGCGTCCTGTTTCTTTGGTACAACCCATACTGGAGAATTATATGAAGAGTCGGAAGGTTCTATAATGTTTTTCCTAAGCATTTCGTCCTTCTGTCGCCTAATTTCTGTTTTGTGGCATTCAGGGGGTCGGTAGGATTTAGTGTTTATGATTTTGTTCTCTTTTAGCGTAATTGTGTGTTTAGCAAGTGAAGTGCATGGTAAGAGTTCTGTTTCGAGATTGAAGACGTCCAAATAATAAAGTAATATCTTTTCAATTGGTTCTCTGAGAGCTTTTTCTATATGTGAAAGTCTAACTAGATCTCTGAATGTAGAAATTTGGTTGTAGGTGTTAGAATTTTCGATAGAATTAGTGATTTTTAAGTTGGACTCACCACCATTGATAAAGCATACTGGAGTCGGTCTCCCTTCTAGGTACACTGTCTTTGATATGGCTTGCCCAGTTGATATGGTCGTTACCGGTTGTACCAAAGTAGTATTATTGCCTAGTTTTAATTCGTCGTTGGAAAGATTGAATTTAAACTGTCGTAATGCGGGGAAACCTAATATTCCATCTTCTATTAGCGGAAAATCATCATCTATTACATGGAAGTCTATCTTCTTGTTAAACAGATCTATAACGACGCGTTCTGAAGTTTCGAATTCAGAATGCCCCATTGTGAATTGCTTCACAGGTACCGGTTCTGTTCTTGATGTCCATTTTCGCTTAAGCAGGTTGATTCCTGCCCCTGAGTCGACAAGAAATGTTCGTTTCGGTTGTCCGGCTGGTCCAAGGAGCACTGTGGAGAGTTCTCCTGTAGTTGCATTGATCCTGATTCTTTCGTTTCCATCTTGATGAAGTTGATTGGGGGTGCTCGTTGTTGTAGGCCTGGTGTTCGAAAATTTGGACATTGGTTTGACCTGTGTCCAAGGCGTTTGCACTTGAAACATTGTATCTAGGCTCGTCCTCCTAACGGTGCGCGTTCGGTTCGTCGAAAGGCCGTATTAGGTTGTTGGGCGAAACCATTTTGAATCGCTCTGGGCGGTGTGGACGTGAAATTTGCTACTGGTCGTAGTCGATTATCGGGGCGAATGGTCCGTTGCTTGCGGGTTCTGTACTCATGAAAGTATCTTTCGATTTGGATGGCGCGTTTCTCGGCTTCAATAAAATTCTGCGGCGGAGTGGTCAGTAGCATTTGTCCTATTTCTAATTTTAATCCGCGAGCAAAGTCCGTTATCGAGTCTTTCAGGATTCTGTCGCTCACGGCGCGTCTGTTCATTTCATCTGGGTATTCGTTAGTAATACTGTGCTGTAACTCATTGTATGCTTGTCTAAACCGAGTAATATAGCTCTGTACGCTTTCGTTAAACCCTTGTCTAGTGTCTCGTAATTGATCCTGGTTTTCACGGACGGAAATTGCAATATTCGAAATTGCCAAAAAATGTTTCTTTCGATAAAAAGTTAAGGTTAATAGAACTGATAGTACTGAATAGTAGTAGCTGATGTCATAACAAGATTAATAATCTACAATGTGATGACCTTCAAATGACCTTGAATTCAGAAATCTCGAATTCATGTATTTCATCATTTTGATTTATTAAGCTGTTATGTCACGTGTCTAGTAGTAGTGTAGGCCATCACTAAGTTGCAATAGTAAAGATTACCAAAAAACTTCTTATTCAACAAAAAATCAATGTTACTGCAACTTTTTTACATAGAATTATGTAAATGCATTTAGCCATTTTTTAAGGCAGTTTAAAGAGATTATACGCAAATGTGTTGAATGGCAATACTTAAACGCTAAAGATAATTATTTATTTCTCTTTATCTTGAAATCAATTATTTGGAAATAATTTATTCCTGAAGGAAGATTTTGAAATTTCTTTGCAAATAACTTCATTTTCAAATAAATTTGCTTGTTACTTTATTTTAAAAAATTATTTCCCCTTTTTATTTATTAGTTTCAAATATATTATTTTACAAATAAAAAGTGCTTAAACCTATTCTCCGAGTACTTTCCCCTCTTATTTTTGTAACGCATTGTGAAAGTTAGAACCGACTGAAAGGGGCAAAGAAAGAACGAAGAAACTGTTTTGGTGAATATACGGTAGTATAGATATCTATATCATTGGCGAAGCTAGGACTTGCGCGTTGGTTGGTGTTCTGTTTTACTTCCTTGTCGACAACGTACAGTTATCAGTCACGTGGAGAACATCCGCGGCTTCGGTTCGTTTCTCTGATTCTTTCTTTCGTGTTATGTTTAACGACAAGTGACATTGATTGATTCAAGAAAAGAAGAAATTGTGGCACCCAACAACCGGCAGAATCTGACGAAAGTAAGAAGCAATTTAAATTGATGAGCTCATAATATCCATAATAGTCCATGTTCGTTTTTTTCTAGAAAAGCAAGCGAAGAGTCTAATATTTTTAATTTCTTCGTTAGATATATCAATATTTTTCAATCAAAATTACACATTTTTCATTCATCCTATATATTATGCAATTGCTATGAGTATAACTACTTATATTTCAAAAGAACTATAATTAATTAAATAATGAAGTAGATTTTTCGGCAATATCTGTTTTTATACATAGAACAAGTTAATGATCATTCGAGAATAAAACAAGAGATAAATTATTTTTTTATAATATCGATTTCATCATGTGAGCTTCACTTCCGAATACTATTGTAGAATCTCTTATTATCTAAAAAATCAAATTTAGCAAGGATTGTCTTTTTTATGGGCATCTTAATTCTTCACTGTTCTATTAATTTTACTTTTGTGTGGATTTCATGTATCAACGTTTGTTCATATTGCACATTTGTTAATGTTATTTGTCGCGTATTTAATTTACATATTTTAAAGCGTAAAAGCAATAGTGTAAATATATAAAGAAGTACCGTAACTGAAATGTACCTTTATCTCAAAATTTTATATTTCGAACAAATAATAAGAGTGATATGGGAATAAACGAAATATAGTTCAATTATTTAATAATAATTTGTCAAGTATCAAATACATTTTATACGTCTCTTTTTGTATGCAAAACGTATAATTTATACCGTGACACATGTCTAATGATTATGCAAACAACGAAAAACAAAGAAGCCTTTGAAAGAAGAGATTTTAACTTAATACGCAATGAGAAAGAACTTAAAACGAGAACCCCATTCGTGTATTGATATTCATATGTAGCTCTATTTTTATTTTATCTAACTATCGTAGTAAAAGTTATGCATTGAATTTGTAAATTTTGATTAAAGTAGAATTGTTAAATTGCATTTTGCTTGCTTTGACATACAGGAATTTAGTTTGAAATTTAAATTTCAATCAAGAAATATTTTTAAAGATACGTAGTACTAAACGATTTATATTTTTCATTAATATTATTAGTTCAATTCCTATTACAGAGATTTTAATGTAAAGAGTATCTTGAATAGGCAGAGAGATGCATTTACATATTCGTATTAATGAATCGGAACATTCGTGATATGGTTTCCACAAAATGCTATTATTTCTATAGTTTTATAATGCTTTCTTAAAACATTTTTCCTCCATTGAACTTGATTTTTATCAATCTTGAAAGGAAAATATTTTAGAGGACAGAAATAGTAATAAAGGTAAAATAATGGAATTCCAACAATTAACGTGTGTCTACAAATATTTAAGCGAAACTCATTCAATATTAGTAAGCTTCGATATATTATTTTCTTTTCCTTTTTCCTAAAATTGGTACTATTGAAAACATTTTGTAAAATAAAAATTAGCATTGAGTGTATGATAAATATTAGAAATTCCTATATTCCTATACAGTTTATTTATTAAACATATATAAAAGTACACCTCCTTTTTGAATGACTTGTTTATGGTCGCATATTACAATAAGTTATTATTCAACTAAGATCATAGGTTGAGTTTTATAGTTTCTGAAAAAAATATATCGGTCTTAAAAATTCTGGTAATTGTAATGTTTAATTAAAACATATCAGGTTGTCTTTTATAAGACAAGAATTAATACTAAAGTATATTATAAGACATTAATTTGGAACTAATTTATTTAACATCCAAAATATTTAGTTTCGTCCTTCTTATCGGTGATTGGGGTACGTTTGAACGATACAAAACTGTTCCTGGAAACATCCTTCTTTCCTTAGGGAATATTCCAGTACTCTCGGATATTCTAATTTTCTACAAAACAAATGGACAATTCTACACTCGAAGGAAGTTTTGCTATTTTTGTATAATGGCGCTGCTAGGCAATTGTAAAGAAAGAAACATTAACATGAAATATTTCACAGAGGAATACATCAATTAAGATATGGAAAATGAAAAGCTTTGTTCCAAAAGACCATCTTTGTAGAAAAGGAATAATTGTATAACAAAAAGCGTTCGAAATTTGAAATCATATCATGCTTTACTATGATCCATCCTTGGCTTACTTATTTCTGAGTAAGAAAATCTTGCAACAGTTTAAAAATTTGATTCTTAAAATTTAAATGATGAAAATTTCATCGAAGTCGATTAACATTGCAATGAGCTACAAGCGGATAAAAATGATGAAAATCGCAGTTTTTCTTCGCTTCGAAATCCACATATATTTTTCCTTTCAAATAATTCTGTTATTAGGTATAGGGCAGTGAAGACGAAATCTAAAATTTTAAGCGAAACTAATTGTTATAATTACTCGTTATAAAACATCAAAGACGAGATTTTGCAATATTTTTACAATCGAGCTCCATCATAAAAACATAATTATTATTACATTTTATTAAGGGGAATTCTATAATGAACGTTTGAAAAAGCCGTTTCTTTTTTACATTTTCTACAAGAATATAATTTCAAAAATATGTGTGCAAAATCTTATGCATGCACTTCTAATATTAACTAGAATATCCCGTTAAATAAATATATGCTTGTAAAATACGAATATTTAATCTTTTCTCATTTTTATTTATTTTTATTAATCAAAAATATAGTTTTCATAAGGCATTGCCAGGACGGCCGGATTGAATGTTCTAATACTAACGCAAAGCCCAATACATTAGTGATATATATTTGTAATTGAATTATATGTTACAACAGACATGTGTTGCGTTCTTGCAGCTTCGTCAGACTTGTAAACAAAAGATAAACGACTAGCAATCGACACTGACGTATACCTTGCCACATCCGCACAATTATAGGCAGAAATAGTCTGTAGTAATAGTTGCAGTTTTTTCGTAAATATAATATAGGAAAATAAAGCCGACCGACGGTTATATCTATAACAAACGGTTGTTCAAAATGTGAAGCTTTACAATATATTCAGAAATCATCGAAATCGGAAAAGCAGAATAGTTCTACAAATTCACCTTTTAATACAAAAATATTTAACAATATTAATTATTATTGGAAAATGGATACGTTTTTATTAATTTTTATTAAATATAAATATATTCTAAAAATAACGACATTTTAATAAAATTTGGCCGCTACAGTCGGTTGCTAGATTAAAATGCAGACTAGACTGCTTCAGAAGAAGTTGATCGTCAGATACGATTTAGACCTCTTTCTAATCTCACATTGCACAAACGACAAACCGACCGGCCTACAAACATAACATGAAAAAATACAGCATTTTAAATGGGCGCGTCCTAAGTGGTCTTGTGCGATGGAACAACGTTGTATTTATCGCTCAGACTGTTTGAAACTTGATCTTTGTCACATCACCGGATCTGCAGTCAACAGTTTCGCCTTCGATTTAGTGAAACCCATACTAACGCAACAACGAAACTTTTTTGTCTGAAATCTTTTCTTAATACAATATTCGACACATTGGCAAGATTTTATAATCGGGCAGTGCGATAGTATCCATATACTTTTATATAAAATTTACAGTAAGCTAAAACTTTATAACGAGTTTGACCTCATTTTTAAAATGTCTATACAGGGCCCATCACTTCGATCATTGCGCAAGTAATGATTTTAATGAAAAATGTTTTAAATAATAGTTGGATGATTTCGAAGGGGATATAATTTGACGTAATTAGAGCTTTTATAGGACAATGCGTAGAGGATATAATATGATGATCAACCTTATTTTTTTAATTCTTTCGAATATCCTACGTTAGAAAGTGTTGAGATAGCATATTAAAAAATTAACAATTCGTATGATATTTTAAATTGAAATCTTTTTTCCTTCGCTATATTTCTCTACGTCTACCGCTATCGGTAAGATATAAAGAACATGGAAAATCTGTTCCCTGAATGTTTTACAGCTGTGTTGAATATTCATTGATGAAGTAGTGTACGAGTATACTTCTGTAATTTTTTGTTTAGTTTTTACTACTTTTTATAATTTTCTTCCTTTCTTTGTCTTTTATAATTTTTTCAATTTCAATATAATTATGTGTACATAATTTCTTAATAAATACCTAAATCCTACCGAATGACGTTATTATTACTCCATATTTATTAGCATCCATAAGCTTCAAGCAATTTTACAGAATACAGATAAACTGAAATTTGTATTATCAGGATAGCAAGAAAATTTTCGTTACTATTGTCGATTCTATATAAATAAAGTCGTTAAATATCTATAACTTTAAAAATCGTAAAAATTCGCACAGTTTGTGGCCCTACATTATTATAATACGCTATGTATTCGTTATTCTTCGAGTAACCAAAATTGATACTCAACACGTAGCACTTAGCAGTATGAATATGCGGCGAGCAGTATAGACGATTTATGACCGCAATTCACGATTTCTGTTAAGTATTTGGAAAAATTGTTTTATTTTAAATGTTCTCCTCGCTAACATAATCATTGAAAAGAATTGCCTTTTTATGGAATTAAATATTATTGACAATGTCATCCTCACTAAATATGGGAACTTTGCGGGATTAAAGAAGCGTAATTTTCATAATATTATAGAACATTAACAAACTATTTGTTATATTATTAACTAATATAATATTAACTAATATTAACATAATATTATAGAACATTAACATTTTTAACAAACTATTTTTTCATAAACATTTTAGTAATTATAAAATTATAATATATTAAATTAATTAAATTATAATAATTATAAAAGAGAAAATTACTTACATTCGGACATTATTGTGTATAGGTGTATAGGTGTGTGTGTATGACGGAGGTAAAGATGTGGCGGCACTCGGCGACAATGTATATCGCCGAAGCGAAATGCCTAATGAGCCATCAATATCCCAACGGTCCTTACGCCCAATGTTCGAGAAGAATGGGTACATGACAACGGTCACGGAAGCCTAACAAACGCGTGGATAGTGGGGATATTGAGGCGTGACAGAGGAAAAAGAATCGGATCCGATTGAAAGTCAAGTTGTAAGAAGTTCAGTCTTGGAAAGTCACGGCTGGAGTTCGGAAGTAAACTGTCTCTAGTGTAAATAAAGTGTTAAGAAATAAACTCTCTTTTTTATTTTCATCTTCGATTTCTTTTTTTTTTTTTTGTTTATGTTACGTGACAGATGCATGGACACTGTCGCATCATTGTTTTCCGAGCAATCGGTTTATCGGCTATGCACCGTGCAGCTATGTAAAAACTAGGGTTACACGAATGAGACGCGGGCAATTCGTATCACCCGTATGAATCGGGATAGCTGCCTTAGACGCAGCCGCGTACGGCGGTACGGCCGAGGAAATTTCACCTTTACCCAGCACAACCGCTGCTGTGTCTCCTCATTGCTTAGATAAGGGACGTTGTGAATAAATGGCATTGCTGTCTCCTATGCGCTGTTTAGGAAATTTCAAGCGATGGAGCAGAATATTCTGTTTCTGTACATATGATGCTACAAAATTTTTCCATTCGCTATTCCAAACGATTGGGGACTTTTTCATATAATTTTTAGAGGTCAGTTGGAGCAATATTAGAAGATTTTCTTTTAATGATGAACTAACCGCTTCCTTTGTTGTTCTGTTTATTGGCAAATATGTAATATATGTAATCTAATATAATGCATTAAATAATTGGGGATATAATAGAATATGTAAAATCTAATAAAACAATGATCATACTTTCGTATATATTCGTATACTTTTTATGAATATATTACGTATGTTATACGAAACATTTTAAAATTTTATTTTTTAAATTTGTACTGGTAAAATTTTAAACGATTCTAAAAATGTATATCGAAGCTACAAGATATTTAATACAAGTATATATGTATATATTTTGCAGAAATTATTAAAGTATTTAAACAGGCAATCATCCACTATATTAGTAAGCCTCAGTATTCAGATTATCTCGAATATCTTGTAACTCCTACATATATTTTCAGATCGGGTTTATATTTTATCAACATAATTATAGTGTCATATTGCAGTGTCAATAAAATTTCAAAATATTTATAAAACACGTATGATATACGATAAAGGATTGGAAATAGAATATAAGGATGAATCAATAAGAGGTACGATCTAAAATAATTCATTGTTTATTGGTTTGATCGAAAAATGTTTTAAATGAATTATGTGGCATCTGGTTCAAATTCATCGATTGGATACAATTTTGTTTTTTTCTATATCATATTTTCTGAGATAACAAGGTGATCTTAAGTGTTTTAAATAGCACCGTATATATTTTATAACATTTTTCGATCAAGCTAGACATTCTATAAAAAAAGCTATATTAACTTATCTATATTAAAAATCAATTAGTTTGGCAGATATTTTAATTTTAATTTGTCAAATTTATCGCACGAAGAACAAAGCCAACCAAGATCACCCAAACTCACATAATCTAATCTACATCATAATCCGGCAGCAATATTGAAAATTCGAAAAATATTCGAAATTATTCAACTTAACCTATTGTAACTTGAATTTACGACTCTTTCTGCCAATGAATAGTGACAATGGTTTTTATAACGAGTAATTTTAATAGCTGACTTTAAGATAAACTACTTTGATAGACTGAATTATTCTACAAATAAGTCGAGGCCTTTCTTATTGCTTTCCTTCGCCACAAATATTCACAGAGATTATAATTTAAATCGGCTTGTCTGGCTCTTCCTCTTTGAAGACATAAAGACTCGATCTCCATCGAGATTCAATTGTCTGAGTATTGACCCCAGTTTCGTAATTTATAAAGTTAGCAGAGTGATTGACGGATTAATTTCTCTCTAATTAATTATTATTCGCTCTTTAAGCAGTCGTTCTTCAGCAATGGGGAAAAATCATTGTAGTAAAATATGTTTTTTGATAATCGGAATCAACGTATCATGATCTTGTCTGTTATTAGAGCACATCTCTAGATGAAGTTGTTTGCTCTTCATGTATAAAGCACCAAAAATCTATCGGTCTACGATTACGTGACCTCTTTTGCATTTTCGGTGGCCAAATTTCATTTCATTAATTTCTACAATTCTTCCCTGTCCGCCAATTAAATCGTCAGTACTAAGCATTGTAACAGTTGTTGCATGCACACCTCCCTGCAATAAGAATAGATTTCCGCGATCGATTCGCACGAAGCATGAACCTACCTAAGCTTTGAACTTCATTATGAGCGTTTTCATATTTAAATCCGCAGGCAAAGTAGGCCTTATGATTGATAGCATTATAATAAGTCTTTTATTGAAATTTTATTGTAGTCAAATAACGATTTCTTGATCATAATACGATCCATATTGTGTTTATGATATCTCCATCGCATACCAATGCGTGTATTGACACGTTTGTATTATCGATAACTTTTTATTAATTTTATATATTATTTGTCATCTTTTGGACATTTTCGTATAGATAGCAATAGTCCCATATCTTATGAGCAAGAAATGTATCTATCTCATGTCACTAACATTTCTAAGACGAGATATTCAATGTTCCAATGAAAGACAAGGAAAACATAAAGAAAAAGACATAACATTGTTTTTTATACGATAAGTTATTTGTCCATTAAAATGTTGTACATTAAAGCTAAAATATTTTTTAAACTAATCATTTTATCCAAGTACCATAATACTTTTTTGTAGATGTTGAGGTTATTAGATGTATAAACTGAGAAACGCGTGGATAAATTGTAAGGTAGAAAATATATTTTAATACAGAAGTGTAAGTACAAGTAGGAATATAATTTGAGCTGGTCCAGATCCGCACGCTAGCAGTGTTACCCTATAACTGGAAACCCCGAAGCCCTTGTAGCATCAATCCACATCAAAGACCAGGACACACACAGCGGGCAAAATGGCAGCTAGATGTCTGCACACCCTTGGCGCGTATCCTCAATAGCTTTAAGGACCCACCATGGGTCTTGGCATTTTCATAGTTAAGGTGCTTCAGACCAAACAAGTATCTTTGTTTCAGGTTTCCTTTACATTTATTGTTTGCTACGAGTTGACACGGGAAAGTTAATTTTCCTCACGTTTGGTATCTTCCGTTAGCAACTTTCTCTCGAGGGCGGCTAAAACCCTTCCTGGTCCACCAACCTTCTTATTATCCAATCGGAAGCGGTGTCTACTGCCCTCACTTTCCTAACCAATATATTCTCTATATTGACGGCGAAAAACTGATTTCTGTTTCGTTAATCCTAATTCTTTCGACTCCTCTCTTCTTCTCTTTTAATTTCGGCAGCTAACAAACGTTTAAACCAATGTTCTGCATGCCTCTTACTATTATGGTCTCCGTCTCTGTGATTGCTTCTTGCTTTTGGCATTTAGCATAAACCAAAACTGTTTGTAACAATAATACTCCCTGTGGCAATCAATGTGGCTTCGCAAGTCTTATCCAAAGACAGGCAGATGTTTCTACTAGCCGTGGGAGGAGAAATGCGATAAACCCAAAGGCGTCTTCTATTATTGAAGGCGCCGTAATCCGCGCGATTCTTTCAGCCGCGACGGATTACTGATTACAACAGCAAATAACCGTTTTCCCTTAATACCTTGAATTTAAAGCGTAAGAAGCAAGAATGAATATTTCAAATAGTTCAAATTATTTACGACAGTGATTTCTGCGGACAACCTATGTAGTTTCGCAAATCTTGTCCAAAAACGAGCAGATATTTCCGCTAACAGTAGAAGGAGAAATGCGATAAACCCGTAGGCGTCTTCTATTATTGAAAACACCGTAATCTGCGCGATTCCTTCAGTCGCACAAGTTAGAACAGCGAACGGTCGCTTTAAATGTTTATTATTTTTAAAGAAAGCCTGATTAAATATACAATAATAATTCTTGATTGTTGACAGTAATAGTTAACGCCCAATTTATTCAAACGATAAATATATTACAAGTCCGAAATTTTTAGAGAAGAGAGTGTTACAATGTGTAAAATTCTCACCTTGTTTATATATACTGTCGATGGCACTTTGAAAATATCGCACTAAACTGTCTAATTATAATTGTTTGAAGACTGGCTTCTTGATGTTAACTCTGACTTTTAAAACTCTAAACTCTTCTCTAACTAAACTGAACTCAACTAAATCTCAATTCAACTTGATATTAACTCTTTCCATCATTAACTCTTTCTAAACCAATTCTTTACTCAACTAAACCTTGCTCTAAGTGGCTACGCTTATTTATACTAAAACCATCATGGTATAATTGCCACGTGACGGTTTATTCCATGGTAACGCGGAGTTTAGCATGTAATTATTTCTGTGGACGCTGCGTCTTCGTTCCTCGCGTTCATCGTTCTTGCTAAGTCCTTCCAAAAGTATTAGGGTTTCTTGTCTCCGCTGATGTGGCTTTCTTGGAAACGTTGAAGCTATTTCAGGAAGTCCTTGCTGCTGCATTAATCTTGCAGTTTTAATTTCTGCTGATGATAAGTCATATTCTCCTTAATACACGGTTACCTTTGCTGATGCCGATACTTGATCCTTTGGCGCGTAGCAATTGCTTATCTCTGCAAATGCTGCGTGGGAAGGCCGTCGTCTCTAAATTTTCGTTGTCTGCTTATCGTACTGGGTATTATCGTGGGGAGAGCGCACGCAAGATGGTGTATGTCAGCGGACGTCTCATTGCCTAAACCCCAAGAAAGCAGCAGGGCACGACCTAATAGGCCATAAAGCAATCAAGGAACTTCCCATAAAAGGGATCGCACTCATCACATCGATTTTTAATGCTATCCTTCGCCTTGAACACTATCCTAAGGCCTGGAAAATCTCACTGATTACCCTCATCCCTAAACCCGGAAAACCGATATATGAAACTAGCTCCTATCACCCAATCAGTCTTTTACCTACCCTGTCTAAACTATTCGAGAAGATGCTCACGAATCGACTCCTTCCACTCCTAGAGGACGTGCAAACACTCCCAGATCACCAATTCGGCTTTCGGAAACAACATTCAACAGTAGAGCAAATCCATCGCATAACCCACATGATCAGACAAACCCTTGAAAAGAAAAAATATTGCTCAGCGGTATTCCTAGACATCCATTCGACAAAGTATGGCATGAAGGGCTACTATACAAACTGAAAAAGATGCTACCACACCCCTACTACTCCATCCTAAAATCCTGCTTAACCAATAGACAATTCATGGTTAAATGCCTAGACGCCACTTCCACAACATTCCCAATAGAATCTGGCATACCCCAATGTCCTCGGACCCCTGCTGTTCTCCATCTACACTGCCGACTTACCTATATCAAATGAGATAATAATAGCAACATTTACTGACGACACAGCGCTATTAGCGACCCACACAGACCCGGTAATTGCCTCATCCACTCTCCAGCGATGTCTCGACTCCATGGAAAAGTGGTTTCATAAATGGGGCTTCAAAATTAACGAAAAAAATCCTCACATATAACCTTCACGTTCCGAAAACAAACCTGCCCCCAGGTCACCATCAACAACACAATAATTCCTAGCAAGGACTCAGTCAAATACCTGGGCATGACCCTGGACAGGAGGCTAACTTGGAAAAATCACATCATAGACAAAACAAAGCAACTCAAAGACAAACTCAAGAAATTCTATTGGCTCACTGGCCGACGCTCCAACCTAAGCACACAGAACAAAATTAGCCTCTACAAGACCGTAATAAAACCTGTCTGGACCTACGGAATCCAACTATGGGGAACAGCAAGTAACTCCAACATTGAAATACTCCAACGCTTCCAATCGAAAACGCTAAGATCCCTAATTGACGCACCTTGGTACGTAACCAATGAAACAATACACCGCGACCTCAAGATACCCACCGTCAAAAAGGAAATAGCAAAATATAGCGACAGATATAGCAAAAGAGTCAACAAACACCGAAACCCCCTAATCATTGGGCTACTTGATACGACGGACCAAATTCGTAGACTGAAGAGGCACTACCCACTAGACCTAAACGCTAGATTCAATTAGTTACCTAAATTAAGTAATATTCACTTATTTATAACACTCACTTATAAATTATACTTATCTATAATAAGTATTAACTTATTATAAATAATCAGCCATGTCACTGCGCCACGCCAGAAAAATTACTGAAAATTCTCAACGCGAGAATTGATTGTAATTTTAATAAATAAATAAATAAAAAAAAAGGTCCTTCGGACCAAGCGAGTATTTCCTGTCTTAGATTTCTCTTTACGTTTATTGTCTACCACGTGTTAGCTTAGAAAGTTGGTTTTCTTCACATCTAGTATGTTCCGTTAGCAACTTTCTCGCGAGGGCGGCTAAAACCCTTCCTGGTCCAATTTATTGGATATTATCCAATCGGAGACGGTGTCTACTGCCCTCACTTCCTGAACCAAAATTGTCATCAACAAATCCGATAGTCCCGTGTCCTTAGACACACCCACCCCTAGCCTTCCTCAGACATGGTGTCGCCAGAAAAACTCACTTATTCTGTATCCTTTAATAGTCAACATATCTATACCGGTCTCTATCCTTATAACAGTCGCGTACTTAATGTATCGTTGTAACTAAGTCTTACATAACGTGGTTGGAGTGAATTGTGATATATGTTAATTCAGTGTGTGTTACATTGTGATTGCTGAATTCATAATAAAGTTTAATTAAAACAAAATTAATAGTTGTGTTACGGCTCAGCTACTTTTTATTTTCATTAACCAACCCCAAAAATTACGTGACACTCTCGTCGATACATTGTATATGATCCGGCGGGCAAGTAAGACGATCTGCCTGCGACACTGTAGGACCGCGAGCGACAGTTAGAAAATACAGCCTGTGGTAAGCCTCGTGGCGTAACAGTGGATTATATAGTCTATTCGACTCAGTGAGTCAAAGTTGATACAACACTGAACAGAACTTTAGTTTTGATTTGTCAATGAATTTTTGTTACTTTCGTATTTATTACAAGCAAAAAAAGAAACATTTACAATATTAACAAGTTGGTTAAATTACTTTTAATTATGCAATATGTTTATGTAATTTAGATTTTATATTCTGTGGAATCAAACTAGATTAAATTAAATAAGGCTTCCTTACTATTAGATTAAATAAAAATTTCTTGAAGACAACTCTGTTCGTGAATTCAAATTTGCTAAGTTTGAGAAATTTTAGGTGAAGTATATGGAACGAATGGGAAGAATTTTACGTGGCTGCCGTAACTCTATCATGAGAGAAACTTATTTAATTTTGTCTATTCGGTTGCTGCAACGATGTAACTACTTCTTTATTGAAAATCAAGATCAGAAATTTTGATAACAACATCGCCCGTACTTTGCAACACAATTAATTTAAATTTTAGAGATTACACTTTCACGATAATTAGATGACATATTCTAGGTTTTTGGGCTTTGTATTTTTATAAATATGGTGCGCTGTACATTTTCAAACCTTCTCTGAAGAATATATGGTATGTTCACGAAATGTCGGAACAAAGCAACAGACTAATAGAAATAAAAACAAGGTTGGAACCCAACGAACCAGAAATATGTCAATTAATTTTATGTTAATTATTTATCTCATGCCTAGTACCTATGCAATTCTTGCTAACTTTTCCTTTTCGTGATCTCTTCTCTTTATAAGTTCTTCTAATTCAAATGAAGATATAAAGAAATTGTTCTTCGTATTTTTTCTCGTTTTGATCTTATGTTAAAACATGATTCAGAAGCTTATAAAAGATAGAAATGGTGACAAATTTATGCAACGAGATTTAGAATTTATTTGAAACATTTTTCTTCAACAATTTCATCGAATATTCCAATTTTTTATTCGATTCAATCATTATTAACAAAGCAGTTTAATTTATAGTTTTATAGTTTAGCATCTTTAATTAGTTTTAATCGCTACAAAATATTTCGCGGTCTGAGGATTAAACTTTTTTTTCCTAATATATTTCCTATCTGTTATTATTGAAAAAGGAGAGGAAACGTAACTGTTTTTGCTTGCATCTATAGTTTACACACGGATAGAATTTGGCACAGTAACAAAACCTTCTTTCAGTTCCATACTCTCATATTCATTTTAAAGGAATGTTAAAAATTAATTTTTGCGCAAAATTCCTGGAGTTTGATATACGTTGGTACGCTACTACAGTGAGGAAAACGAGAGTTGAAAATTCTGAGGCTGTATGTTTTATATGATTTCTGTACTCAAAAACGAGAGGTTGAAGCTTTTTGTAAATCAAAATAATGTTTACAGATCATTTAAATTTAAATGTTAGAAAAATGACATTTTACGCACTAAATTAATATTGTATAAATTTTCACGGTATTTAAGGGCCAAACTTTGTCGGTACTACGGATATTCACACAATATAATCAAGCAAAGCAGGTTATATTAACGTTTAAAATCTTATTAAAAGTTAGAATTAAAATACGAAGTACGAAAGAAAAAGTAATAGATTTGCAGCTATTACGCTATAAGACAAGAATAGGTTTGCGACCAATATAATAGCAGCTGATGTAATAGAATTGCGAATATCTGAAATAATAGATAGACAAAAATATTTGATTAATTAAATTTTCAGATAACAGGACAACCACAGTTCTGATATTAAAATTGATAACTGAAATTAAAATCTGATATTAAGATATAAAATGATAAAAAGAAGATATCAAGAAAATTGTATATTTTTTTGCCTACTGAGTTGCATAACTTTTTTGTACGCAAGTAATTCTATAGAATTACGTTCTGTTTGTGCTTCAAATTATCTAAATCTTTTTCTAAATGCCTTGAATGCTTCGGCATAAGAAGAAGCATCTTTATTTTTGTTGTTATTTCAGGTTGTGCAAAAATTATGTCTACACGGTCTTCTATATTAGAAACTTTATAAACGATGTTGATTTATGACGGAATTGAACATACAGATTATATAAAAGTTGGTGAACAAATGGAAGAATGTAGTATTCATCAAAAGAAGCAAAGGAGTCGTAATAAACATGTGTTCAAAAACTGTTAGTTTCGGAGTTACGAGATGTTTAATATATAAGATTATACTATATAGTAAAACAGTTGCTCAGTTAAGTTAATTAATACAATGAAGCGGAAACTGCTGTTAAGAGATACAACAAATGGGGATCTTTCGATATGAGCATGATTCTATGAAAAAAGCGACCAGAAGTTGTATTGAATTGAACGTATGGTTGAACATAATGAATAAAAATACGTTCAATAGAAAACTATTCAATACAAATACAAAATTGTGAAGAACATATGTTATTGGCAAGAACACCTTATAACTGTAGGAATGTTTATTATAAATTAACAGAAAAGAACAGTATGATAAACACAATATTGTAACACTCTCGCAAAATTGAATATAATATCGCACTTCATGAATTCGCTTAACACTATTTCTACGTCTCAGCAACTTCTCTCGATCACGATTAATTCAACTCTGACCATTACCATTACTGTAACAAACCCTGGCAACGGTCATAACACTCCTTGACAACATTACCATACCTTAACAACGTTTATAAACAATCAGCCACGTCTTTCGCTAACGTCACACCATCTCACATAACTCAGAAAATAGTGGTTTCAGAACTCATGTTTATTAACACTTTCTTACTTATTTTGATGAGTACTATAAGTTCCTATTTATTCCCAACTTATCTATACCCTGTATAATCTCTTACTAGTTCAATTAGTATCGTGTATTTTTCTTTTTTTTTTTTTTTTACTAAAATTTCGTGTTGTAGCAAATTCTTTTTGCAAATATGGAAAAACACGCTATTCATATAATAATATTCGTAGGAGCACGTCCTTACACTGACAATGGCAAGCGTGCACAGCTTCGTAATCAGTTAATCGTCGAGGCTTTGGGGATAAACGTGTATCGATGAACTTACGTATATCGTTATCGTACAAGGATCGCGTGTTATTTCCCGTATAATTTCCATTTCCCATTTGGACCTAGTACGTATAACATAGTTTAGTCCAAGAGAAGGAATTGATTATTATTAGAGGAAAATAATCAAATATGGAATGGTATACGTAATAAGGAATAGAACAGTTTTTAAAAATCTGACAAGTAAATGTTTCTCAAACGGCTACAAGCTATCTCACCCCTTTACTTTAAAAGTATTTATTTTGTCAAAAACATGTTTACAATACTCAATAGAAGAATATGGATCAATATGCAAACTTTGTAGTAGAATTTGTAATACAATCAGTCGGAATTGCTTTGCTTGCAATTGTATAATGTGAAGATGCTCATTTGCATAAGATCTGCAGTTAAACAATCTAGATTGGAGCTTACAATATTGTAAGCAATTTTCTCAAAGTACCCTGTTTGTATTCAACGTAAGATATATGTATACTTACCCGCTTCCTAGATAGCATCAGATATTGCATTGATACATAGTGCGTATTTGACTTGAATTTCACTTTATTATCTATTATGCACTCATTGTAGATAAACAAATGGTAATCTTAAGATGATCATTGAAAGTGAGTTAAGTTCGGATTTTAGGAAGTAAAGATTATTCTGATGTTGGTACTAGTGTAGAATGAAGAAATTTAAATTAATTAGAAATTAGCAATTATTATATTGTGATTTACATGTATTTATATGTAATTTATAAAAAATTCTTTAGTTTTTTTATTTATCATTTTTTTATTTATCTTTTTATTTCTTTTTATTTTTTAAAAATAATTTATAGAAAAAAATGTGATTTTGTTGATTCTTGACATTCTGTGATTGAATTCTCGTTGAAGCGATTTTGTTGATTGCTGCAATTCTGTATGATTCGGTCTAAAAATTACCCATTTCTGTATCCTTAATACTTCGTTGTGCTCACGTTATGCTCTTGGAAGGGTGACAAGGACCTAGTGCAGTGTGTACATCGAGGAGCGCGCAGCCTTATTGAATATTCGAGATGGGTCCAATTATCGGGTCTGAGTGGGATGCTAATAAAGCATCAGCAAATGTTGCTGTGGTTATCTCTGTTAAGGTTGGTAAATCGACAGTGTAGATGGTGAACAGCAGAGGTCCGAGGACACTGCCTTGAGGTATGTCAGATTCTATTAGGAATGTTGCGGTTATAGCGTCTAAGTATTTAATCATGAACAGCCTATTGGTTAGATATGATTTTAAGATGGAGTAGTAGATGTGTGGTAGGATTTTCTTTAGTTTGAACAAAAGCCCTTCATGCCACACTTTATCGAACGTCTGCTGAGTGTCCAGGAATACTGCAGAGCAATTTGCTCTATCGTAGAATGTTGCTTCCGAAAACCGAATTGATAATCTGACATTGTTTTCAAATCCTCTAAGAGTGGAAGTAGTCGTTTCGTTAGCATCTTCTCAAATAGTTTGGACAAAGTGGGTAGAAGAATAATTGGGCGATAAGAGTTTAGTGTATTGATTTTCTAGCTTTAGAGATCAGAGTAATTAATGACATTTTCCAGGACTTACGATAGTATTCAATGCGAAGAATTGCATTAAAAATAGAGATAATGAGAGCAATCCCTTTTGTGGGAAGCTCCTTGATAGCTTTACTACTTATCTGATCATGTCCCGATGCTTTCCAGGGATTTAGGCGAGGGATTAATTCTGTAACTTCTAGAGAAGTGAAAGGTTCAATAGGAGGAGACATTTGGAAGGGAGAGTGCAGATATTTTGTTATTTCCGCGGCAATATTGGAGGAATGAGGTTTGAATACGTTAGATAGGTGATTAGCAAACAGCTTGGCTTTTTCTATAGAGCTACGTGCCCATCCGCCTTGCGGATAGCGAATTGGAGGGATTATTTGCAGGGGACGCGTGAGTTTCCTGGAAGCCTTCCATAGTGAGTAGTTGGAGTCAACTGTGAGAGACAGATATTTTTGCAAACAAGATATTTTTGATATTTTTGGAAACAATCATTTTTATAGTTTTTAATGATTTTGGTTACATTCCTAGTTACGTTATTTAGTTTGCGTTTGTCCTCAGGTGTCTTATGCCATACTCTTCTAAGTCTACGTTTTTCTGCGATTTTAATGTGTGATGGGGGCATTCATGTTTATTGATAGAACTCTTAGTAGGTGTGGAAGAGCAGATAGCGATGCTGGTGTTTAAGTATTCCGTGGCTGTTTCGATATCTTCATTTGTTTTTAGGAAAATTAAGGGTGATGTTGAATGATTAAAAACTATTCATGTCAACGCCGTTAGCCGCGCTGGAAGCACTCGTTCCCGGCCGATCACGAAAGTTAAGCGGTCTAGGATGGGTGACCGCTCCGAGAGGCGTTGACGAAGAGGAGACGTGCCGAAGCCATTTTTCGTCCTTGGAGTTTTGGGCCCCTCTGGGGCGCTGGATGGTCGAAGCACACAAGGCAAGCCTCCGGTGAATATCAATAAGGAGAGACAGCGCTAGGGGTAATCCCCCCCCCCCTCTAACGTCAATTCAATAGTCAGGAAATATTAGGACTAGCTAGAACAAGAGAACGCGTGAAGGGGGTGCAACTGAAGTTAATTCATAAGAGGTTCCTGGAGCACCCCTGTCATACGCGTAAGATGGTCATCGTGGAGTTTTAGTCGGTAAGACACTACTCTGCTGTTACGCAATTACTGCAACAGCGGAGTGTCCATGAGGATTTCTCCACGTACAAAAAAAGAAAAAAAAAGTATGTGGGTTCATATGTAGTGAGACTGTTGGTGTTTATGCTATTCAAGAGATTTTTGCCTCTTACTGTAGTAAGCCTGCTGCCCCATTGGATATGTTTGGCGTTATAGTCTCCTCCAGCTATGAATCGATTACCCAGAGCATCAAGGAAGTTATCAAAGTCTTCTTTAGAAATGGAGTGTCTAGGAGGACAATATATTTCTGAAGTGGTGATTGTACCATGACAGTCTTCTATTGCTACGTTTGTTGCTTGGAGGTAGTCTTTCTGGAATGATGAAAGTTCGTACTGCTTAATGCTTGATTTGATTATGATTCCGGTGCCGCCGTAGGCCTTTCCGCTGGGGTGTTGGATATGGTAGAATTTGTAACCATTTATTTTCAGATAGTTTTTGTCGGTGAAGTGGGTTTCCGATACGAGCATTACGTCAATTTGCTGGTGTTTTAGGAAGAGTTCTAGTTCAAATTTGTGTTGCGCTAGACCGTTGGCATTCCAAAGAGCTATGCGTGTTGGTTTTATTTTGCGTCGGGGCGTATTTATCCATGATGAGTGTTAATAATGATAGTAAGTTATTAATCTGTTCTGATTGTTTTTCGATTAATTTTTCGAGTCTAGAGAAGTTATCTGTGTTTTGTGAATTGGGAACACTATTTTGAGAATGGTCTCTATGGGTTTTCGGATTGTTTTAATTTCCTTGTACTGCTTAGGCATAGGATATTGAAGTAGTAGAGAATTTTTGAGGACTAAGTACTTGGTTGGTTATCTCTTTGGCTCTGGGTTTAGGGTACTTATTTGTGTACAAGGTTTTGTAGGCTGAACAACCTTTATAGTTCGCAGGGTAGTCACTTTGACAGTGGATGCACTTCGCTGGAGTTTCCGGTGATTTAATGCACTGGTCAGTGTGGTCTGTACCTGCACATTTAACGCAGCGGAAGGTTGGTTGCAGCATTTTTGCGTGTGACCGTATCTTTGGCACCTTTTACATTGTACTATCTCTTTTTTTATAAAAGGAGGTTCGAATTTGACTATTGAGTTCATTAATCGATTGATGTTATAAATTTGTTTATTATTTGGCTTTTGTTTTAAGTCTATAGAAAATAAGGATAGCGAGTTTTTCGAGATTCTATGTTTTATGTTGCTGATGTTTGTTACTTCGTGGCCATATTTTAGGAGTTCGGTCTTCAATTCGTCCAAGTTAGCTGAGTGGTAGATGTTGCGTAGTACCACTCGAAAAGGTCTTTCTTGTTTAAGTTGATACGTGTGGTAGTTTGCGTTCAATATTTTTAGTAGCTTTGTTAGTTTTCTATTTGAGTCTGGATTAGTCGACAGAATTTTGACTTGGTTGTTGTTTATTTCAAGTTTGTAATCCTCTTTGTTAATATCTTTCTCAGTGGACTTTACCGTTGTTTGAATGTCGATGACATCGTCAATGAAGATAGGTGGGCGAGGGGGATTTTTACGTGTATTTTGGTTAGTTGGTGTTTCAGCTATGTCCATGGAGTCCTTTGTGGATTCTAGTATTGCGTATCTATTATAGGTAGTTACATCGCTTGTTGACTATTTTAGCTAGTGTTTGCGTTTGTTTTAACTGTTTCTAGCTTACGCTTTTTAATGCTTTTAGTGTCGATTGTTACGAGGGATATATTGTCCTTTTTCCACGGAGGAGGTAGAGCGGTGCAGTTATGGTTTTGCTCAAGAGAGCCTGGTCGAGATACTTGGGCCATCATCGATCTAGTTAATTCAATTTGAAATAACTAGTCGAGGGGCTATGATTCGGATCAAAGATTATGAGCGTTGGATTTTCTACTAGTTAGTTAAGAAACACTTGGATTAAGTCTGTTTCTATTCACTTTCGACGGATGGGCGTCACGTGTTTTTTTGTGAACTTCACAGCGCACTAGACTCACGTCTGCACGCTTCGGCACTCAACAGGAAATGTCGAACAAATACAATCGGATTGAATGACGACAATTGCTTAATTACGGCTATGAGTAGAATCTAGATTATAATGTTAGGGGGTTTTGCCAAAGTTCCAAAGGGAAGGCCTCGGTGTCCTTTCATCTCCGATATATATATGTACTTTTGTGTAGTTTTACTAAGCACCTGTTACTACGTTTAGCATTATCGAGTCGACGCAAAAATAAAAATTGTAAATGGCAAGGACACTAAAATTTCGAAAGCTTCGAAATGTGTATTCTTAAACATTATAGTGATAGAAAAAAATACATTATTGGCTATATATTTATATATGATTAATAATAATGATACGATATAATTGTACAAGGTATTCCAATCTTTTTCATAAAACAAAGTCAGAGTATTCTATGTTTAAAAATAACAAAAAACATCATCTACTTATTTAAAATTTTGTTGTTGTATTTAAAAAACTTATTAAAAAGGCGATAAAAAACAATACGAAAGAACAACGAGCTAATAATCTGCCGTTCGATAAAGAATAGAATCAGATTAGTTAAGAAATGCAGAAGTTAAATTTGTTATATTAATAGTTCCTTTTTCATTTTCTTTAGTTTTGATGTCGCGTGTTAATTCTTGCTGTGTAAATTTTTCTGTTTAAAGTTTGCCATAGACAATGTAATACCAGGTGACCTTGAGTCACACGCAATTAATTCTGCTCTATTTATTCATTGTTCAGAGTAAAACAGTAAAATCGAATAAAATATTTTAAATTTTGGACGAGAGGTTTATTGGGATATGCACGTTACAAGTTTATACAATAATCTGATTTTTTTATTAGGATTATCATACAGAGTACTCCAGGAGAATATTGAACTTTATCAACAAGTTTAACAAATTATTCTGTATCAAAAGAGGTTTATACAATGTTTGTGGACTGTTGGCCACACGTTTTCGAGTTATTTGAAAATATAGATGCTACATGTTATGATCTTTGTGGGAATTAAAATAAATAAATAAAAATAAAATAAAGTAAATAAAGTCATTGCAGTTCGATTTATCCAGTAATTACCACTGATAATTTTGTAACTAAAATAAGCAAATGTTTTGTAAAATATTTTTTATAGAAATTGAGTGTTGTTATTATTATTTGTCAATTCTCTTGTTTACCTAATTGATATTGGACGTGTACTGAATATTTACACGTTTTACTAAATATTCGCATACCCCTTTTATTATATGTGATTCAGATGATTTTATAAATGTGTACAGGAGGTTGTTATTTTTTAATATTACTTTTCATTTTGCATAAAAAATCGAATTAATTGGTATATAAAAAAGTATTTGAACTCACCAAAAACGGTACCAATGACAACGAAATTTCATTGAAGAAATGATTCTCAGAAAATGTTTGTTCCACCACTACATATACCTTATGAAATAGTGTAACTTTGTCCTAAGGATCTTTTTTATAAAGCCATAAATAGAACGGAGATATTTAGATGTTACCATTTTAATGACTCACTCTGTATAATAAAATTCGCGACATGTATTAGATATTAGTATTTATTATAATGGCTTTGACAGAAACTGTTAAAAAAATTAAATTACAGTTAGCCTTGTTTAAAAAATGTTAGTTATAACTTATGCATTCAAAAATACAAAATTCCATTGGTTTGTATAATTAGAAATGGGCAGCTTATATCTAAAATATATAGTAACAGAAACATATAAATTTTAACATTTCGCTTATACAACGATTTCTCAATACATGTTTAAGTTATTTATATTATTGTAATAACTTAGCTTATATTTCTTCACATATTGAAGATTATGTTTTTTCATGAAAAAGATGCTAATTAGTAATTGATTATCAATGGCAAAGAAACTTGATTATATCTAGTTTCCTGATTAACGAATACTGGTTTCCATGAAAATTCATGTTCGTCTAAACATGACGTATGAATTAAAAATTTACGATTAACTAACAATTACAATGTTTCTCTGCAGATATTTGGGAAATTATTAATAAAGCATTAAACTTTAATTATTTACTGTGAAAGTAATTGAATTTCTTAATAGTGAAATATTATTTTAAATCTATTTAAACTTTGGATCATTTCCTAAGAAACAGATGGTGTAATTTCGACCAATCGCGGGGAGACGTAATCGCGAGGAGAGACGTCAACGGGGGTCGTAAATCCCCATTACGATTATAACAATCGATACCACGAATTGATCGATCCCCTGATTTCCGTTGAGATAATAAGGGGTGATTGAATTTGTATAACACTGGGATTCACAGTATTATAAAGTATATATTTCCAACACTTAGTTACACTGACGTAGAGAAATAAATAGTTAACAACTTGTCGCACGAAGATGCGATAGACATATACGCTAGAGCAGGGCTCTTATAATGGAAATTAATGTGTCAATGGACTTAGCACTGTGATATGTTTAGGAGAGAAGATGTATGTTCGACAACACCGAGAACCGACAAAAGATGTGCGTGAAGTATGCGACTCTCGCGCTATGTGTAGACTGCCGCGTTAGGCGTTAGTTGGTAGACTGTCTGTCGCTCTTTTTTTTAATACGGAAGAAAAGTTCGGTGTGGGTGTGCCCCTGTGCCTAAAGAACGCGCATTCGTTGATCCCACTTTCGTTAGGAAAAGTGAGGGTAGCGATCCGCGGTGTCGATTGGTCATGACCTGCACTACTGCTCGAAGGGATGAGTAGGGAATCTCCTACCATCGTGGTGCGTAGATGACTGTGCGCGTGAGAAAAACCTAGCTTGTTTTATTACAGGGCTATTCGGATTTTCCTAATGGGTGCATACCCGCTTTCTCCGTGTTTTTAAATGCGACTAATAAACCCAAGGACACCTCTAAAACCGACTGTGTTTCGAGCATATTTTTAAGCTTTAGCAATTCTTCAAGACAATCGGATTGAAGACATATGGCGAAACAATGCAGGGAAGTGAAACTTAGGTTTATTGAGGGTCGAAGTGACGTTACGCAGGTCGGTTGTTGTCCGGTCGCGCGGGCTGGCGTGCAGATGTTTTAGGCGGCGTAACAGATGGTGTATTAACTTTACTGACTTTTAATATCGTTCCCAGAGAAACAAAATAAATCCATCATTTAGAATGCTATTTAAATCTTTTTATCTAAACTAACTTTTAAAGCAACTGACAAACAGTTAATTTCTTTTTAAAATCACTTTAAAGCAATTTATAAAGGCCTAATTTAATTAAAAGTTAATTTTAACCAAAGTGAACATTCATGTTAAATTAAATATCAAATAATAGAACGAATACTGGATATTATTAAATTGGAGGTACAATTCATATGAGGGATAAATTTATTCGATAAAAATAAGTTGAAAACGCATATTAAAAATTTTAATCGCATAGCAGTTAAATTTGATAAATACTTTGTTTTGTTTATTTGAGACGTTCCCACAAAATAGTGGTGTGTAGATATTCTTAAAAATCTTCAAAGTGAAATTCATACAAAAATGTATTATTTATTTACATTTTTGTGAAGAAAATTAACAAATATCCAGGAATCAGCGGAATATCTATGTAGGTATTCGCACACGTCCAAGGATATTATAAAAATTATCTCGATTGATCGAAAATTAGCTCGATTTCTGAGTATTCAAGAGTAAACATTCACTGTTTAATATGCCTGTTAATTGGCGGATATTTAAAGTAGATAGATAATTAATTCCCCTTCATCATAAATTGATTATCCTATTACGGATTACTGAAAAATGCAAATCCTAATTCATAATTTCACCCTGAGTTCATTAAAATTTATAAAAAGGGAACAATATTTAGGAAGACATAAGTAATACATTTTTGAGATTGTCTCGAGAAATTAATTCCTCATAGTCAATCATAAAAGTCTGCATACACCTATCGAGCTTTGTGTATTTGACTTACAATAAAAACCAAAAAAGCGCTTTTGTCACAAAATTACATATATATAAATGAAACCATTATTTATTTATTATTGCTTAGTCCGTGCCTTTCGACTTTGGACCTTGGAACTGTCGGTTTTACGTATCTTATACCTATTTCGCTTCTTATACAGGGTGGTTGGTAACTGGTGGTACAAACGGAAAGGGGGTGATTCTACGCGAAAAAGAAGTCGAAAATGTAGAATAAAAATTTTTCGTTTGGGGCTCTGTTTCCGAGAAAATCGATTTTGAATTTTCGCTCGGTACGCGTACGGTACGTTATAACGAATGTCACTGTAGATCGTGTTAAAAAATATTTTTTTTAATTTAAAAAAATTTTCATTCTATATTTTCGACTTCTTTTTTCGCATAGAATCACCTCCTTTCCGCCGGTACCACCAGTTACCAACCACCCTGTATATCCACCTTCCCACTTATCCACTCTATTATATTGCACTCCCTTAATTATTCTATCTCTAAAAAATAAAACTAAAAAAGAAAACTAAATACTAATGACTAAAAAACTATTGCAACTTTGGGCTTTTGCCTCCTTGCCGTGCTTCCTTCCTGTCGTTCCTTCCCGTCTTGTATTGTACTTCTCTTCTCTATTATTACTTTTGGATCGACCTTCTCCAGTTTCATTTAGTGTTTTTTCTATGTCCTTTGGTCCTCTCGTTATTTCACATTCTTCTATTACATGTCTCAGGTCTTCTTCTTTTCTTTTACATAGTCTGCATCTCAGCAGTTCGCTGTGGAGTGCCGAAGCGTGCAGACGTGTCTCCAGTGCCCAGCGTAGTTCGAAAACAACACGTGTCGCCCAAACGTCGAAAGAGAACACAGCTAAGTGCCCCTTACCCCCTAGGGAGAAGAAAATCCCACGCACCTAACCCCAACACGAATACTAGCCTCACAGCCTCACGACTAGTTGTTCATTTCGAATTAACTAGCTCGATGATGGCCCAGCAACCGCGACCAGGCTCTCCGGAGCAGACTCGCAGCTACCCCGAGCTACCCCCCCCGTGGCAGAAGTGTAGCAGAACTCTCCGCACTAACGACGCTAACACTACAAAGAAGAGGAAAATAGAACCAGCAACGCAAATAAACACACACAACAGGTTCGCCGTATTGGAATCCTCAAACGACGCCATGGAAATCGTAGAACCGCCATCAAACCAACACTCACAGAGAATCCCCCCTCCCCCACCAATTTTTGTGGACGACGTCATTGACATACAGACAATGACCAAGTCCCTAGAGAGAGATACCAGCAAGGAGGAATATAACCTTAAGATAAGCAACAACAAGGTGAAAATACTACCGACGAACCCAGAAGCTTACAGAAAACTCACCAAGACACTCAGGACCCTGAACGCCAACTTCCACACCTACCAACTTAAACAGGAAAGGCCTTTCCGGGTGGTCCTACGAAACATACACCACTCAGCAGATATAGACGAACTAAAATACGAACTCTCAAAACTCGGCCACGAAGTCGTCAACGTAAGTAATATAAGGCATAGAGTCTCGAAAGACCCGTTATCCTTATTCTTCCTAGACATTAAACAAAAACCGAACAATAAGGAAATATATAACATCAGTCGCCTAATGAACGCGATAGTAAAGATCGAACCACCGCTCGTGAAAAAAGAAATAGTGCAGTGCAAAAGGTGCCAAAGGTACGGTCATACGCAGAAATACTGCAACCATACTTTCCGCTGCGTTAAATGCGCAGGCTCTCACTCCACTGACCAGTGCGCCAAATCACCGGAAACCCCAGCGAAATGCATCCAAGGGGACCACCCTGCCAACTACAAAGGCTGCCCAGCATATAAAACACTATACACGAACAGGTACCCTAAGCCCAGAGCAAAAGAGGTATCCAACCAAACACCCAGCCCGTCGAAATTCACGACTACCCCAACCCCCTCAACCAACCAAACGCACAGTCCTACCAAATTCACGACTACCCCAACCCCCTCAACCAACCAAACGCACAGTCCTACCAAATTCATCTCCACCTCAACCTCCTTTGCCCAAGCAGTACAAGGCATCCAAAATAACCCGAACAGCCAAAGGAACCTTCCCCAAAACAGTGACCCCAACCCACCAAACACAGACAACTCCTCAAGGCTTGAAAAGCTAATAGAGAAACAATCGGAGCAAATAAATCACTTGCTATCGCTACTAACACTCATCGTGGAAAAATTAGCACGCCCCGACTCAAAATAAAACCAAGGCGCATAGCACTCTGGAACGCCAACGGTCTAGCGCAACACAAACTTGAACTAGAACTCTTCTTAAAACACCAGCAAATCGACGTAATGCTCGTGTCGGAAACCCACTTCACCGACAAGAGCTACCTGAAAATAAATGGTTACAAATTCTACCATACCCAACACCCCAGCGGAAAGGCCCACGGTGGCACCGGAATAATAATCAAAGCAAGTATTAAGCACTACGAACTCCCATCATTCCAGAAAGACTACCTCCAAGCAACAAACGTAGCAATAGAAGACTGTCATGGCTCAATCACCACCTCAGCAGTATACTGCCCTCCCAGACACTCCATCGCCAAAGAAGACTTTGATAACTTCCTGGACACCCTGGGCAACAGATTCATAGTTGGAGGAGACTATAACGCCAAGCACATCCAATGGGGCAGCAGACTGGTTACAGCAAGAGGCAAAAACCTCTTTAACAGCATAACAAACAACAACCTCAACTACCTCACCACATACGAACCCACATACTGGCCCACTGACACCAACAAAATACCCGACCTTCTCGACTTCTTCATAACTCAAAATATCCCATCAAGACACGTCCAGATCAACTCCTCGGTTGATCTCTCCTCTGATCATTCTCCCGTGATAGCAACAGTCAGTTCAACAATCATCGAGAATACACCTAATGGCACCATTCACAACCAACACACCAACTGGCAGCTCTTCAGAGAAGTCTTTACACACTCAACCTCAGCCTTCACCCCACTAAAAACAAAGGAAGATATCGAAGCAGCCACGAAATACCTAAACACGAGCATAATAAACGCAATCCGCCTCTCCACACCGACAAAGCCATCTAACAGCAAACAAGAATATCCCCAATACATATTAAAAAAAATAGCAGAAAAACTTAGACCAAGAAGAGTATGGCAGACCCATAGAACATCGGATGACAAACGCAAACTAAACAACGCAACTAGAAAGCTATCCAGAACCCTAAGAAACTATAAAAACGACTGTTTCCATAAATACCTCGTCAGCTTATCCCCCACAGCCGACGCCAACTACTCACTATGGAAGGCCTCCAGGAAACTCACACGCCCCCCACAAATAATCCCACCTATCCGCCGTCCGCAAGGTGGATGGGCGCGAAGCCCCATAGAAAAAGCCGACCTGTTTGCAAAACACTTGTCAAAAGTATTCAAACTCCATTCCCCCCAAACCGCCGCGGACGTTACTGAATACCTGCACACCCCCTTCCAAATGACCCCTCCTATCGAACCCTTCTCCTCTGCTGAGACTATAGAAACAATCAGTCGCCTAAACCCCAAGAAAGCAGCAGGACACGACCTAATAGGCAATAGAGCAATCAAGGAACTTCCCACAAAAGGGATAGCACTCATCACATCGATTTTTAATGCTATCCTTCGCCTGGAACACTATCCTAAGGCTTGGAAAATCTCATTGATTACCCTCATCCCTAAACCCGGTAAACCGATATACGAAACCTGCTCCTATCGCCCAATCAGTCTTTTACCTACCCTGTCCAAACTATTCGAGAAGATGCTCACGAACCGACTCCTTCCAATCCTAGAGAACTTGAAAACACTCCCAGATCACCAATTCGGCTTCCGAAAACATCATTCTACAGTAGAGCAAATCCACCGCCTAACTCATACGATCAGCCAAACACTCGAAAAGAAAAAATATTGCTCAGCGGTCTTCCTAGACATCCAACAGGCATTCGATAAAGTATGGCATGAAGGGCTACTATACAAACTTAAAAAGATCCTACCCCACCCCTACTACTCCATCCTAAAATCTTACCTAACCAATAGGCAATTCATGGTTAAATACCTAGACGCCACTTCCGCAACATTCCCAATAGAAGCCGGCATACCCCAAGGTAGTGTCCTCGGACCCCTACTGTACTCCATCTACACTGCCGACCTACCTATATCAAATGATATAACAATAGCGACATTTGCAGACGACACAGCGCTATTAGCTTCCCACGCTGACCCGGTAATAGCCTCATCCACTCTCCAGCGAAGTCTCGACTCCATGGAAAAGTGGTTTCACAAATGGGGCTTCAAAGTCAACGAAAAGAAATCCACACATGTAACCTTCACGCTCCGAAAACAAACCTGCCCCCAGGTCACCATCAACAATGCAACAGTTCCTAGCAGGGACACAGTCCGATACCTGGGCATGACCCTGGACAGGAGACTAACGTGGAAGACACACATCTCAGATAAAAGGAAGCAACTAAAGGACAAACTAAAAAAACTCTATTGGCTCACGGGCCGACGCTCCAAACTAAATATACAGAATAAAATTACCCTCTACAAGACCGTAATAAAACCTGTCTGGACCTACGGAATCCAACTATGGGGAACAGCAAGTAACTCCAACATTGAAATACTCCAACGCTTTCAATCGAAAACGCTAAGATCCCTAATTGACGCACCTTGGTATGTAACCAATGAAACAATACACCGCGACCTCAAGATACCCACCGTCAAAGAGGAAATAGCAAAATATAGCAACAGATACAGCAAAAGAATCAACAAACACCGAAACCCCCTAATCACTGGACTACTCGATACGACGGACCAGACTCGCAGGCTGAAGAGGCACTACCCGCTAGATCTAAACGTCAGATTCATTTAATTATCCAAACTAAGCATATGCACTTACTTATAATACTTATAAATTATACCTATCTATAATAGTATTAACTTATTGTAAATAAACAGCCATGTCACTGCGCCACGCCAGAAAAATTACTGAAAATTCTCAACGCGAGAATTGATTGTAATTTCAACAAATAAATAAAAAAAAAAAATAGTCTGCATCTTTTTTCCCTTCTTCTTTCCAGTATTCCCTTGCTTTGGTTTCTACGTATCACTTTGTGTTTCCTTCTCCTTTTTCCCTTTACACTTCACTTTTTCCTCAGAGCTGTCCGTCCTCGTGTTACCCTCGCCCTGAACCAAACCGAAAGTCGAAATCATTATTAATATATATGTGAAAGGAATTAAAATGATTAAAACATTTAACTAACTTTATTGATATGTGTCTTAACGTATTAGAAAAATTCATAGAGTTAGTGTTTTATTATAATATTTTATACAATGAATAATAAATATACTATACAATAAAAAGGAACTTAATATAAATTAAAATAATACATGTTTAATAATATATACTTTTTGTTAAGTTAGATTTAATTGTTAGAGTTACATCCGGTGACTCTCTACACATATCAGGCCCCACGTCGCGGTTGTCAGGTCGGAGACACAAGAAACCACGAAACCGATAGATCGCTGGTGACTATTCTAAGGATACAGAATAAGTGAAGTTTTACTGACGATACTGTGTCTGAGGAAAGCTAGGGGTGGGTGTGTCTAAGGACACAGGACAGGACTATCGGATTTGTTGATGAAAATTTTGGTTAAGGAAGTAAGGGCAGTAGACCTTATATTTTATTACAATTACAATTATAATTATATATTTGTGGCGGCACTTGACAGTAAACTTCCCAACAGTTTACGTCGCGTGACGCACGACACAAAGACCCTATACCTGCGGACAAGATGATTGCCAGATGTCGATACATTCGTACCGAATATTTCCAGCTAGCCTAAGGACCGCTATAAATCTTAGGATTTATTTTAGCTAAGGTCCTCCAAAGAGACAAGCAGTCTTTGTTTATCAGTCTCGAAGTCGACCACCTACCACGGGGACACACGAGAAATCTGCTATCTCTCACGTACGATGCTTCCCGCTAGCAACACCCTCTCAAGGGCAGCTAGCATCCTTTTCCAACGACCAACACGAATTAGCCAATAAACATTAACGTACATTTCCCTCACTTTCCGAACCAAAGCTTTTCTCAACGAATCCGATGCCTTCGCATTCTTAGACACATCCCAACGCAGTCTTCCTCCGCAGCAGCATCGCGACAAAAAAGTCAGTCTATTACCGCGAGTCAACATACCACGATCGTTATACTTACACGGTTCGAGTCAAATAATCATCTAAGCTCTCGACATCTCGCGCAATCATTGTCCGCACTCGTAGCGCATCTCGAATCATAGCTATTCGAGCTCTAACCGCGCATTCGCGAACCGAATATAATCGCGAGTCCTGCGTCAAGTGTACTCATTGACATTACAGTGAATACACATTTATCGTTCAATAAATCTGAGTTTTCCTTCCGACCCTATCACGACATATCACCTCATATTTATATAACTATATTTCATTACACGTAATAATCTCTAAGAGCCCCTAATATATGACTGGATTTCACACTTTAGGTAGTTGACTCAGGTGCGGTATTATACAGGGTTCGATAGAATAATATGTAAAGAAAAAGGGAAAGAATGTAAGGAAAAAGTAGAATACAATTTTTTTGCTCGAAACTTAGTTTTCTAGGAAATAGAGTTTGAACAAGTTTAGTTAAGAATTGGCTTAGTACACAGTTTTCAAATTTATTTTTCGCAGAAACCAAGTGTTACGCCACGAGGCTTACCACAGGCTGTATTTTCTAACCGTCGCTCGCGGTCCTACAGTATCGCAGGCAGATCATCTTATCTGCCCGCCGGATTATATACAATGTATCGACAAGAGCATAGTTGTCGCCAAGCAGCGAGCTCTAGAAACGTTAATTTTTGTCCGTTACGTTTTCCACACAAGAAGGGGCATACGTGATCATAGGCGCGAGCGGTGGCGTGACCCGAGCATAGTGGGGGTCGTCTTCCAAACAAGACAAAGAAATCATCGAAAGGCAATCAGTTCCTTCTGACGAGTCAAACGTTACACATCGAGAGGTCTGACATCGAGCAAAATCAAATAGTCTAACGAATTCCTTTAGAGATATCGTAAAGTCGAATCAACTTTCTGTAATATATTCATCATATTATTGTCAAATATATTATTTTATGTTAACCTGTTAATACAGTGTTACATTCATTGAACCACCTCTGTTATCTTAATCGAAACAGGGGAACGACTATTTCGCGGCGTCGATTAACCGAATCGTAGCGAGAATTTACGTCTCTCGCTGACGCGTTTTCCTAGCGACCGCGTCTCTCCGCGAACGATCGTAACATTTTGGTCCCTTGAGCCGGATTCAGTGGCAAGTGAAAAGTGTGAACACGTAACCGGTCGAATCATTTTGGTCCTTCGAACCGGATCACGTGTCAAGTGAAAAGTGCACGCCAGTGACACCCACTGCCATACAGTGCCACGTGAATCCAACACAAACAGCAGCAGAAGCGTTACCACTCCAGCGAAGTCAGTAACGCCAGAGTCCATCAGTTTTTTGAAGAGGCATAACCCGGTGGTTGAAGAACGCAACCACGCAGCCTCGCGCCAACAACTAGAGGGTCAACTTCCGCAAGAACACGTCTTACACGTCAAACGAGACACACACGGTGACGAGTAACATTTAAACTCACAACCACAAGGTAAGCTTGTTCATTGCATTGCCTTCACAATCTGCTTTACCAATGGAGAACACAGACAAAATTACCTCCTTGCATCGGAGACGAGGCTTTCAAATCGATCGATTTACCACTCTATCGAAACGACTCGATGAATACGAACAATCTAGACAACCGAATAAGGCCTATTTAACGGCCTATACGACACTACTCGACGTCACGTGGAAACAATATTGATTATTACAAAAAGAATTAGAACATTTAGGCGAGGAAGACGACGCGCACGTTTCCGAGTTAACAAACACATATTACGATCTGGTAGTACGAATACACACTCTCATGGATGATACACCAGCATTGTCGTCGAAATCGCCAAGCTGCGAGTCATCTAGTGTCGCCGAGCCGACATCAATTAAACTGCCGGAAATTCATCTGCCTACTTTTGACGGTACCATCGAAAATTGGCATTCATTTTACGACTTCTTCTTATCCACTATCGATCGAAGCGAGCGACTTGCATCCGTGCAGAAATTTCATTATCTACGATCCTCCTTGACTGGAAAGGCCGCGCGAAGTATACAATCGTTAGACATCACAGAGTTAAATTATTCAATCGCTATTGACGTTCTTAAAGAAAAATTCGACTGCCACCGTCAAGTCTGCATGCGCCACTGGGACTTGATTTTCGACTATCCGAAAATAACTAAAGAGACACTCGAAGCTATAGATGATTTTCTCGAGACGGTCCGAGTAAACCTCCAAGCTTTAGAAAAACTCGGTGAACCAGCCACTTCGAACGTCGTTCTTATCAAACTGTTCACGTCGAAGCTACCCTCAGCCATCATTCGCAAATGGCAACGCACATTACCGGACAAGAAAATGCCGTCATATACGCACTTGGTAGACTTTCTAAAAACACAGACGAACGGCGATAAAACAAGTTCAGCATCAACCGTGATAAAAGGGGCGTCCGATCAACACAACCGTCAGCGACCGAACGCGCCGCGAAGTTACGCATTCACAACTACACATAATATGTTGGTATGTCCGAACTGCCAAGGACAACGCGAATTATGGAATTGTGATGTCTTCAAAGCGAAGTCACCCAAAGAATGCCTTGAAACTGCCAAAAGAGCGTCGCTCTGTAACAATTGTTTAGGCAAGGGACACGCTTTTACTCAATGCTCCGCCGGTTCATGTCGCATCTGTAGACAGCGACACCATACATATTTGCATCAAGACCATGGTCATAGCAAATTACGAACACGCGTAAGCCGAACATCGAGCAGTCGATTTTCGCTTAGTTCACCGACCCCACGTTCGTCACATCGTTTGAGACGCGCATCCACGTCTCCCCGAACGTCTCCCCGAACGTGTCCCCGAACGTCTCCACGAACGTCTCCACGAACGTCTCCACGAACGTCTCCCCGAACGTCTCCCCGAACGTCTCCTCGAACGTCTCCTCGAACGTCTCCCCGAACGTCTTCCCGAACATATCCGCGAACATCTCCGAAACGCGAATCTTGGTTATCGCAAACGACGGCATCGGGATCAAATATATCGTCCAGTCCTAAACGACAAGGAAAACAATGACGTCATCAGACGACTTTGCTAGGGACCGAACCACAGAAAACGGACTCATTGACCTCGCTTCCTTCTGAACCATTGCAGCACGATTTGTTAGTCACAGCGCAGGTCAACATCTTGAACAATAAAATTCAACCATTCCGTTGTAGAGCTCTGCTAGACACCGGCTCTAGCATGAACTTTATCACCGAAAAACTCGCTGATTCGCTAAAACTTAACCAACGGAAACGTTAGGTCCCAATCGGAACACTCAACACGTTATCGACAACCTCGAAACGTTACATCACGGCCACGATCACCTCCATCGACGGCACATACGAACGCACCTTGACGTTCCTAATCATACCGACAATATCGTCTTGGGTCCCAGATCAACCCGTAGATCGCTCAACGATACAGATACCTAGGAATCTCCAACTAGCCGATCCAAGATTCCATAGGCCTACTCCGATCGAAATATTGTTGAGCGCGGGACCAACACTAGCATCACTCTGTGTCGACCAACTTGATATCAGTCAAGCAAACGGGCCCGACTTGCGTCTGCAAAAAACGCGATTCGGATGGGTCATCGGGGGGAGCCCAACCTCGTAATCATCAGCACACGCATTTCACGCCTCAACGACGGCTTTACAGGCGGACCTCGCCCGTTTTTGGGAAATCGACGAAGAACCGCCCATTGCACACATTTCGGAAGCGGAACGACAGTATGAGGAACACTTCCAAAATCACGCTCAACGCACCAACGAAGGACGATATATTGTCGTTCTCCCATTCAACGAAACAACTCCTTCGCTTGGATCCTCTAAAGCCATGGCGATGAAGCGACTCACATCCCTCTGCCGTCGATTCCAACGAGACAAACGATTCGAAGCCGACTATCGCGCCGTGATACAAGAATATTTGGAATTAGGACACATGACGAAGATTACCACGGACCACTGCACGGACGACGGATATTTTCTGCCACATCACGGCGTGATCAAAGAGTCCAGCCAAACTACAAAACTCCCAGTTGTGTTTGACGGATCTGCACCAACCACCAGCGGAATTTCATTACACTACGTACTTCATACGGGACCGAAACTTATTTTTCATTCTTCTAAGATTTCGTTCTCATCAATACGTCATTACAGGCGATGTCGAAAAGATGTATCGACAATTTCTTGTGCGTCCAGATGATCGGAAACTCCAACAAATTTTGTGGCGCAACTCTGATGGAGAAGTTGACACCTATCAACTTAACACAGTGACATTCGGGCTGTCAGCGGCCCCTTATCTAGCTATTCGGTGCCTCAAACAACTGGCGGACGACGAGGGACATCGGTACCTACGAGCGGCGATGGTCTTACAGCGAGACTTCTACATCGACGATGTTCTCACAGGAGTTGATACAAAGGTCGAGGCATGATCGTTATTGAACCTAGGATCATTGTCATTAGTTTCTCGAATATCTAATTACCACGGTTACTTGTCCAATTCTATGATAATCGTATTTGCATTAGTCAATGTCTTCTCTATTGCATAACGACAATGTGTAATCCAAACGAAGTTTCGTTTCACGCCCCTAACCCTAATTCTAATGTAAATCCGACAAGTATAATTGTAAATAATAGTTTTACTATAATTACATTCACAGCAGTATAAAACGTTCTAGTTAATTATTCTCTTTAAGAAAGTTGCTGCTTTTAGTAAAGACAATTTACAGCTTTCAGTTCACTTATTAATGCACGTATATATGTAGCACAATATTGCATTACAAGCATTGCTTATTATCTTAGTATAAATTCCTAAAGAGAAATGTTCTGTAAATCCCCTTATACATCTGAAGAAAGTAATTTTATGTTATGGTATTGTATATGTCCTTCAGTTTAAGTTTGTTTATAATGTTCAAGGACACGATATAATTTTCGAAATGAACTACACTATTTTTGTCAGAAAAAGTGTGAAGAAAGAGGGAAACGTTCCCAGACCGGTGGATAAAGAAGGGTGTAAGAGAGATGGCAGAATCTGACGACGTCTTGATGTAATTATCTTCCTTTTATCCTTCTTCTGCACAGATTTTCCGACCTTCCACTATCTGTCAAGCTTTTAGTGACAAGTGAGCCTTTGTTCCAGAAGTACGAGACTGTAATTCACTAGACGGTCCCTCTCTCGCGGTTAAATGGATTGTTTAAACTCTGATCGAAATAGAGAATATGTTTTTTTATGGAAATGAAAATTTTAACAGAAAATCTGTTATAAGATATTGAAAAAAGCGTTTTCTTTTCATTTCTTTAAACGGACAGGTTCCATTCAACTCAGTGAAGCTATTTGCATTGAACTATGTATTGTTGTTCGTAGAAAGATTTTTTGCCAAAGAAATATTATCGACTCCGAAAAGCGCTAAAGAATATGAAAGAATTTCTATTTTATTTGTATTTTGTTTGGACACATATACAACAACGGTTAAACTATCCATTTACTAACTAACCAGCATACTAAATATATGTCGGGTTATCATTAGGATTTAAGGCGCGTAACGATTCTTCGTTTGAATTAGCCATTGTTTTACGAAACAGAGAATATATTTACGCGAATAAACAAGATTTTACAAAATATTATGAATAATGAGTTTAATAAATGATAAGATTAACAAACGATAAGTTTAACTAATAATTAGATTAAAGAATAATAAGTTTAACGAATAATAAGAGGAACGAATAATATGTCTTACGAATAATAAATTTAACGAATAATGAGATTAACGATTGATAGGTTTTACGAATAATGAATTTAATTAACGCTATTAACAATGTTCCGGGGTTCAAACGAATCCACGGTCAACGGGATAACTCTTTACTATGCGTAGAATAATTTTAAACACAAAAATACGATTGCTGAGACACTCGGTAATTTGCTCGATGTATCACTTTCCAAGGCGATCACACGAATGAATATCTGATGAAAATCTTTTTCGCTATACGACTGCATTTGTTTGTTATATGCTCGCTGGAGGCATCGAGAAGGTTCCAATCGTTGTTGCTAGGCAGTTTCTGTCAAAAGTTTGTTGTATACTCTTTGGAAGCATCGAGAAAGATCCAAACGCCGTTGCTAGGCAGTTTCTGTCTGGAGATTGATTCCTAATACAACGTGTGTCCCATTATATCGACATCTCTAAAGTACAATTCTATGTGATTTCTAGGGAGAACGATCCGCACCTTCGTCAGGCAAAACGTTTATCCCGTGACCGTGGCTACGTTCGGCGACCACTTTCGCTTTCACAAATATCAAACAATTACAAATGACAATTGCTTAATTACAGCTATGATAAAATCTAGGCTAAAGCATTAGAAGGCTTCCTCAAAATTGCAAAGGGAAGGCTCCGGTTTTCCTTTCATCTCCGACATATATATATGCAACTTTCTCGAAGGCGGCGCAAAATGTCATAAATGTTTTTCATTTTTAAATTTCAGCAAATATGTATTTAGTTGCATTAAATTGCAATATATTATAATACAGAGTGACCAAAGAGATGTGCTGATAGTGTGCGGATTGAAATACGTCGCTAGTATCCATGCGGATACAAATTATCCTCCATGTATTAATATGTCGAGTCAAGCTCCGAATCTGGGCCCGAGTCGTCCTCGTGGCGGGGGCTTGTGACAGGTAAGGATTCTTCACTGAAGCTATTCATGTTTTCTCTTTTACACTGAAGTTATTTTTATTGACACACACGAAATTGTTACAGAGTTGACATAAACTCACAATGATTACACATTCGCGACGCTAGTGACAAAGGTCTTAGGTTCGATAACGAGTCCGCGCACAACGGGACGGTAGTCGTACGCACTCGCAAAAAAAATCTAAGTCGGATTCTGTGTTGATATTCACTGACCGTAAGGCGTTAATCTCTTTTTGTCGGTGAGATCGCAAGAGAGAATGACTTTCCGTCCCGGTGATACCCCAGAGGAAAACTATGACGGGGTGTGTCTAAGGACACGAGATCATCGGATTCGTCGGGGACATCCTACGTTCGGAAAGGAAGGGAAGTTGACGTTGCTGCTAATTGGTCAATCTCCATATCGGTAGTTAGAAAAGGATGCTAGCCGCCCTTGAGGGAAGGTTGCTAGTGGGAGACGTCGTTCGTGGAAAAATAGGTCTCTCCTGTCTTCCTGTAACTGGGACAAAGACTGTGTATCTGTTGAGGGATTTTAGGTAATTAGATATTAGTGTTTATAACGGTCCTCGGGCTAGCCGATCACGTACTGCGGAGACGCGTCGGCATCTGGTAAACATCCTGCCCGGAGAATAGGATCTGCGTGTGGCGAGCTATGGGACAGAGACCGTTGGAATGTTTACTGCCACGGGTTGCTACAAATCTTTCTTTTAAGGAGAGCTATAGAGCTTTTGTTAGATGGAGAGTTCGTCCCGTTGACCGCGGCCACGTTCTGCGACTAATTGTCGCCTTGAACCCAAGCTCATTGTCACAAGTCTCAAACGAATACAATTGGGTAGAGTGACGGCAAATCGTTTAATTACAACTGTAGATTTTAATCACAATGTTTTTATGGATTTACCCGAGGTTTCGGAGGGAAGGCATCGGTGTCCTCTTATCTCCGACAAATATATATGAATTATATATACAAAAAAGCTTGTCACCAATTTAAGATCCAATCGTCAGTGATTTTATGCAATTAGAAATTGAAATAGATTATATATTAGAAGTATTTTTAATTTTGCCCCACGTTGCAAAAGGTTGAAATATATTTAATACATTGTTTAGTTACAAAATCGGTAATCTAACTTTCGTTGCATGCATTTCTAAATAAAATACAAATAAAATAGAAATTGTTTCATGCTTTTTAGTGTTCTTCGAAGTCCGTAATATTTTCTTGGTAAAAATTTTTTTATTTCAAATTTCTTAGTGAAATGATCGATATTACAGGGCCAGCGTAACATGATTTTTATTGTCACAAGGTTTCATTCCAATAGATAATCCAAATCGAAGTAATAGATGAACATACATAAAAAGTTATTTTAAGCAAAAAAAAAAGAAACGGATTTTTGCAAAAAAAAAAGAGAATAATTCACGATGACAAAATCGAGAAAATTAATCTAACTGGACCAATGGAATAAGATGCCGTACAAGATGGGAAAAGAATCATCCCAATTGATCGCGCCGTTTCGGAGAAGTCAGCAAAAACGTACATAAAAAAGAAAGAAGAAAAGTATACATGGATACCTTTCTTGGATACCTTTCTTCTTTTCCGAGATCTGTATAAAAAGTATTCGTACACTGGCCATAAAAAACTTTTAGATGTATATGGTATATGTATATGATTGTATATGTGATTCTATTGAAAAAATTTGAACCCAGTCTGAAAATGTATATAGAAATTACAAGACATTTCCTATGAACTTATACGTATTTAGTAAAAAATTGGTATACATTATGAATCGTCATCTGAAGCCTATAATAAATATTAAAGACCGCGTCACTAAATACTGAGATTTATTAACATTGTGAATTGTTGTCTATTTAAATACTTTTGTCATCTCTCTGAAACATGTATATACTTATATTAAACATAACCTGTAACTTCTGCGTACATTTTTATAGTCATTTAAAATTTTATCAATACAATTATGATAGTTAAGTATAATATTAATGAAATTTCAAAATGTTTCGTATAACACACGTAATGCTACGTAAAAAAAAGTCGCTAAGTGTTTATTTGTTCCCTCTAAGTCTTTTTAACACTTGTCATAGACAAATACGAAAATATGTTTCCTATTTCTGGTCTACTTCATAAAAGGTTTTTATTTCATGTACTCGCATATATCATTATAAATAGCCTTGACAACGATCATTAGCAGCAAAATTCATAAAAACATTAAAATTAATATACAATTCAGTGGAAAAATAAGAAAAATCATTTTTTGTATATTTTGTGGTAGTTTCTGATACCAAAGACACTTTCTAAGCTCCGTCGAAAAAATAAATAAATAATTAAGCACACTATTCAGTTATTTTATGTGATTTACAAATCTTTTGTATAAGTTTCTTTATGTTTATTATATATTTCTTTGCTGTTTCAGAGAAACATAGAAGTAGATCGTCAGTGTGGAGGAAAGAAATCGATCTGAAGAATATGACACTCTGTATGTCGACAAGTATCAGGATGCCAATCACAGTGGTATGTATATACATATATATGAAATTTACAAATATAAAGGATGAGTTCCAATGGAAATGAAACTGAAATTTTTAAGTTTCATCTTCACTAATCTATTCAATTTGTGGGTGCTGTTTTCTTCCTTTATATTGTAGTGTCTTAAATATAAAAATTAGTTTATTAATAATAAATGGGTTAAACAGAAAACAATGGTTATTTAACATGAACTAATCGTAACAACGTATTATAATTAATTAACTCTCGTCAGCACAGATTCAACTCTCTCTCAACAATGCTAACAACACTATTTCGACAACGCAATCCGCACTCTCTGGCTTCTCAACTCAAACTCCCGTTAATTCGTTTATGTCCCTTAGCAACTCTTTGTTTTTTGTATTAGCCTCATATCTTTTGTTTAAGCCCCATCATGCACATGCTCAACAACCGCTTGTTTATAATTCGCACGCCCCCCCCCCCCCAGGCCCCTCGTCCTCGATATTACAATATATACATACATGACGTGTCGTTTACCTCCGTCATCAGTAGCGGCATATTGTGTAAATTGCTTCGGCGCGGATGTGTTAATTTAATAGACTTATTTGACAATGATTATCAATATTTTTCTTCACATTAAAATTTTCCTAAGATGAATAATTATTATAGTAAAATTAGCAACTTTAATTAAAAATATATTTAATTATATTTTACGGTTCCAACTGAATCTTTATAAAACGGACAATTATAATGAAACCTTTGACAATCATAGAAGCCAGTAAAATGTTCTTTCGTACTGTTTTTTATATCTTTCTTGCCATTTAAATTGGTCTGGAGAAAGAAAAATTCAAATTTAGAAGCGAGTAAAGTACTGGTTAAAAGTATCGAAACTATAAGTCTAAATTGCAGTAACATAAAAAGTTCAGTCTATTGAAATGAAGTACACTAGTTACTTTATTATAGTCTCCATTTAATGAATATTTTGAGACATAGTGGATACTTAGGACATTGTAGGACATACAAAATAATATAATAATAAGATATATGAAATAAGACATGTTATAAGTATTTAATCATATGAGCAGTCAATAGGGAATTAGATTTCTATTCGCTTAATAATTTCTTAAATATCTTTATATAGAAACTCGTAGAAGAAAACGAAAATTAAAAAAATAAAGGCCATAAAGTAAAATATAGCGTTAAAAAATATTTATATTGTGTTTACAGAATTTAATATTATGATATTGTTCTGTGGCGACACTCGACGACGAAACTTTCCGACGGCTTCACGACACAAAGCATATCACTGAAGCGTAAAGCCGACATGCCTAATGAGCCATCGATATCCCTACGGTCCTTTCACCGACAATTTGGAAGAAAGCGTACGCGGCAACAATCGCGGACGCCTAACGAACGCGTGCGTAGTGGGAATATCGAGGGGCAACAAAAGAAACGAATCGGTTAAAAGAGACATTCGAGTTTAAAAAGCGAAGTGAGAAGATTCGAGTTTTAACAGAGAAACGAGGATAATCGAGAAGCGAGAAAGTCAGCGGTAAACGAGAATTGTACAAAACGATCTGAAGGCGAAGATTATTGAATAAACATATTGTTGAACATCGCCGAGTATTTCTTTGGCACCTTACATCAAACACCACCACAGTTCACATTACTATTATCCACAGAATTTAATGCTGATTGTTTATTTTTGTTCAAGTATGATTGTTTTCTACATTTTATAATGGCACTATTAATATTTAATCATTTCAAGAACGTAGTAATTTAGAAGAATAATGAAAATGTAATCAATGAATAATACTTGAATGATATTCCAAATTACAAATTGTTCAGTGAAGACTTTTTCTTAGTTTATCACTTTGAAACTAAAGAAAAACGAGGTTTCATTATTTTCTTTATATCATCTTTGATTTTCCTTTTCCAATCTAAAGTATTCAGTTATTATTTGATAGAAACCTGTCCAGACAACATTACTTTAGAGGTAAACAATCCTTCAAATATTTTAACATATCTTGAAAAATGGAAAAATGCTATATAGAACATTTTAACTAAGGAAGACAGTTACGTACTTCGATATCGCAGTATAATATCGCATCGAACTAAATAAAAAATAAGAAAACAAAACAGATTAACAACTAGAGGACAACAAATTAAATCAATATTAAAACTACGATTAATTAATTATGTGTTAATATACAGGATATCATCCCACACCACTTACACAAGTTATGATCTTGAAACAATAAAGGATAGAAAAGAATTCTATTGTGTGTTCACAGTTCTTTTCCGGTGTGTTCATTCCGAAAGTGATGGCGTTTTAAATATCTTATCATCTACATTTTTGCAAATAGAACTACGAACTTTTTTATATGCCTAATCTACAAGACATTTAGGTCAAAGAGTGATTTGTTTAAAAGATATTTCAGCTTTAATTTTGTAAGAGTTTGCACATGAGGAATAAGGGAAAATTCAGGGCAATACTCATGTGTTTGTATTTTTCTCATTGTATTACATTTGGTAAAATTAAAATTTAAACGTTCTTTAAACTAAACATTTTATAATAGAATTTAGAGTTTTATTTACAAAAGCATAGGTTAGCTTATGTTAGTTATTATCTTAGCTTACGGATATTTTAAAATCTTTAAAACACTATCATTTTACCATAAACACAAAATCGATGAATTTTGTCTAATGTAGTTCTTTTCTATGTTTTATTATTACAGGGTTGCGTAATTACATGATGATTTATTGTTTCACCGATGTGTGGTAGATACTGTATAATTAAGATAAAAATTTTCGTATTAAATTCATCGGGTTGAATATTTATAACTCTTTGCATATTTCACTTTCGTTTCCGCTTTATGGCTAAAATAAATCTTTGCTTGTGTCACGACCGGCTCAGTTCAAAACCGGAGATAAAGGTGTCGACACTTGGCAACAATATATATCGCTGAAGCGAAGTGCCTAATGAACCATCAATATCCCCACGGTGCTTCCGCCGAATGTTCGAGAAGAAGGCGTGCGTGGCAACAGTCGCGGACGCCTAACAAACTCGAGGACAGTGGTGATAGTGAGGGGTGACAAAAGAAAAATAACCGAATTCGATCGGAAGTCGAGTTGTAAGAGTCAGTCTTGAAAAGTCACGCTTAGAGCTCGGAAGCAAATTGTAAACCACGTGTTAGAAAAAAAATAAAGTTTCTTTTTTATTTTTCATCTTAAATTTGTTTTTTATTTTTTTTTTGTGTGTGTTATTTTACGCGACACGTGCATGGTTCCCAACTCTTCTGGTCATCTGAAACAAAAAATCAAACGGATTCTTAATCAGTAAAAATGTCGCTATCGCTTTTACCTCGGAGAAATAAAAAAATTTTTTCATAAAATGGCGGCCGTTTGAAAAAAAAGTTTTTCACTTTTTTTTTAACAGTTTCAAATTTTTTAAAAATAGTAAAAATTAAAATGTTCGACTTTAATATGCTAAGCGACATAGAGGGATGTATAGGGAAGGTTCACATAAAATTTCAAATAAATCGGTTCTTGAAAGCTTGAAAAAAGTAGTTTCGAGAAAAACGCGTTTGAAGTTTTAAGTAGTTTTAGACAGTTTTACTCGTATAATGGTACGGTATACTTACATACTTTCAATCAGCGATTTCTGCTCCATACAATGGGCCTTCCTCCACTTCAAAATGTTCATTCTCTGAAGTTCTTTCGTGTAGACGAGCAGTCCTGGCGGCTTCCCTTGAACCATCCGAAACTCGGATTTCAGAACGTTCAATCCAAGTTTCGTCCCGTTTGACAGCGAACGTGTCACGTAAATTTAAGGGTAGGTTGATGAAATAAAGTAGCTGAGTCGTAACACAACTACTGTCTTTATTTTCTGGCACAGGTTTACACTGATCGGAGAGATGTTCACTGTTCGATGGTCTTTTTTCTATTTCTCCCTAGGTGTTCTCGTCTCATTACGGAGGAAAGCTCGGTGTGGGTGTGGCCTTTTTAATTAACAACGCGGATTCGCTGTTCGCACCTTCCGTTAAGAAAAGTGAGGGTAACGATCCACGATGCCAATTGGTTATAGGTCATGTTAATAAATGAAGATAGGAGGAGAAAGCCTCTTACCAACGTGGCTAGTAGGTAATATTGTTTATGGGAAAAACCAGCTTTTTCGTTAGACAAGTATTGGGTTTTTCCCATTAGGTAACTATCTGCTTTCCCCGTAATTAGTAAGGACGTATAACAACCTAAGGGTTGTTTCAAGGACCATCCATAAACAGATAACACAAAAATAATAAACTAAAAGTTTAAGTTTATGGTGGGTCCCTGGGCTAATTGAGGGTACGCGGTGAAGACCTGCACACATCCGGCCTTTAATATGAATTGACGTTACAAACGCATGGCTTCTGGACCAATCGTAATTCCCATAACGTCCAATATTTTTAAAATGGGTATAAAACCTTCATTCAAAATACTAACAGCGAGAAAAGTAGCAATTTCAATGATCCGCGTTCCTGCATGAATGTGTTTCGGAGCAAAAGTCCATATCAAAGAATTTAACGAATCGTTATTATTCTGAGCTTCAGAACCCAAACATCGTTCTAATAAGGTATTTGCAGACAAACTTACATCCTCGACGGCTCAGGGGATAGTGTTAAGAGGGGTGGTCCCTCCCAATGTCCAAACCAAGGAACGACTCCCTCAGGCAGGAGAAGACGCAGGAGTGCTCCAGCAGCAATTCGAAAGAGGTCCTGGGGCATTCCAGCTGAGCGTCGGGCGGTCCTCCGTAGAGTTTTAGTCGGTATAGTCCGACACTACCTCGCCGCTTCCAAGAGCGGGGAAAGAGGGGTGTCTATGAGGATTTCCCCACGTATAAAAAAAAGACAAACTTTCATGCATTCGCAACGTCTACCGTCTATTGTTCGATTTGTTCCCGTTGGACCAGTTTACTTGCCGCGTCACCAAAATCATTGTTGTAACTCGGTAAATAATTGGAATTTTGAAAAATCCCTTTGAGGATATACTCTTGAATGTCTAAACTTTGAAAATATGAAAAAATGTCCGATTTTTTCAAATTTCTAGACTAGAATACCCCCTTAATGGAATATATGATTGATTTTAATGCAAAGCTCAAGGATTACTTGTGTGGCGGCACTCGACTACGGAAATTTCCAACGGCTTCGCGACACAAAGCAATATACCTTCAAAGCATAAAGCTTGACAGGCCCAATGTGCCATCGATATGCCTACGGTTCTTTCGCCGAATATTCGGAAGAATGCATATGCGGCAACCGTCGCGGACGTCTAATAAACGCGCGCGTAGTGGGGATATCGAGAAGCAATAAAGGAAGGAATCTGTTTGGCTTTGAACCAAAAGATTCATTCTGCCCCGAGCTACGAAATGCGAAAGGTTAAGCGAAGCCAACACAATCAGAGAAACGGGTTATTGACTCTTAATGGTCATTGTTAATTGTTATTTGTTCGTTGTTAATCGTTAACCGTTGTCAATCGTTAATCGTAGTTAATCGTTATTTGTTGTTAATTGTTAAGAGTTTAATGAACGTTATTGTTGAAAATCAAGAGTATTTCTTGTGGGCACCTTCACCGACGATCGTCTCACTTGCAATAAAAATTCTGTTATGATTCTCTTAATAGCTATTAACCTTTAATTTGGTCTATCCTTTGGTTCTTTATATGTACAGGGTGGTTGGTAACTGGTGGTACAAGCGAGAAGGTAATTCTACGCGAAAAAAGAAGTCGAAAATATAGAATAAAAATTAAAAAAAAATTTTTTTTTTGTTTTTTTTTAATTTTTCCATCGAGACAGTGAGATCCATTATAACGAGAAGTGATAAAGTGTACGCGTACCGAGCGAAAATTCAAAGTCGATTTTCTCGAAAACAAAGCCTCAAACGAAAATTTTTTATTCTATATTTTCGATTTCTTTTTTCGCGTAGAATCACCCCCTTTCCGCTTGTACCACCTGTTACCAACCACCCCGTATATTTTAGCACTTTTATAGGATCAGAATTTAATGTAGTTTCATTCGTTTTCAATCCATCTTTTTAGATATAGCACGATATGATTCTTTTAATGGAATATGCTATATTTATTGGAAGAACTTTTTTATAAAAATAATATTAAATTTTAAGCTTTCACGATGGTAAAATGTATTGAAACAAATTCCAGGTCTGTCCTGAAGAAATAGAATGCAATATTCATGAAACGTCGGTGCAACGTGTAAGTGCAACGTTGACACGAATGTTCCCGCGAAATCAATAACATGACAATATAATTGAATAATTTAAGTTTGTTAATCAAGCAAATTTATTTTGTGCAACAATTTGCATAAGGAAGATGAAAAAGTGTTACGTAACGATAAGTTTATAAATGCAAAGTAAGGGAATAGTTATTATCTTTAGTCTTCCAATTCTTATACCTCAGATTATGATACAATCAAAGAAGCGTTAATTTATATCTTTATTGACATAAAACAACAGGTTTCAGGACGTTATTTTGAAATGTATGTAAAAACATTTATTAATAGTTTTATTGTAGTAATTACAAATTTTTTGTACGATATTTTTTTAGTACATGTGGAGGATATGTGTATTCAAGTATCGCGAAATAAAATGGACAAACTATTATCGTATGTAATTTGTTAAATATATTTCGTACATGAAAATTAATTCAGCACAAATTACAAGTCCTAGTACGATACACAGACGCGGAATAAATACACGTTTGTAGCGGTACGCGAGCAGGACAATTCAAATCCTGTTGTTGTTTTGTTTCGGAGTAGCATGACCGTTAGGTCACAGGTATTGTAAGGAGTAATGAACTCCGAGCAAAACAATGTCGCCGCTACTTTCAGCCGTCAAACGCAGTCGAGTTCAAATTTTCCGACTGTCCCCCGACCAGTATAAATAAACAGACGAAATTACGGGCATGAAGTTCATCGATCGCAGCCGAAGCATTCGGACGCATAAGTATCTACGGAGTTTCTCGAAGATAACGCGTATTTATTTCGTGAGATATATCGTACCTGAACTTGTGCTTTGTGTTGAATTAATTTCCATACACAAAATATATATTTAACAAATTGCTCACAAAAACAGTTTGTCTATATTATTTCGTGATATTCGAAACGATCTACCCTCCACACGTTATTCTCGACAAAATCTCCGTAGATACTTCTTATGCGTCCGAATGCTTCTGCAGCGATCGATGAACTTTTCGATTGCTCCCGGTTGAAACGCTTGACTCCCACTGATCACTTCCTGAACAGGCTTCCTCCACTCTATCCGCAGCCTAGATTATTCTATATGGCTTCGTTTCGTCGATAACCGTCAAATATACGATCGCGTAGCCGGTTTTTCCATAGAGTAAGGATGAACTGCTCCGACGCCAAGGGACTTGGCCAGCTTCCTCAGATCATCATAGAATTGGGGCGGCTTATAGTCGCCCATCACCTCTTTTTCTACTAGCCTCTTTACCCTTTCGCTGTCGGATTCGGCCAGACTCCGTATCAGCTCCTCCTTTAACCGGTCATACTGACTAACTCAACAGAGGAATCCAAATCAACATGCTCCAGTCGCTTCAAGTACTCTGGTTCGGGGCTCCCGAGCAGGAGCTTTATCTGTATATCTATCTCGATTCCCGCTGCCTTGAGCTGTCTCTCCAATAAGGAGAACCAGAATGATATCTTCTGCGGCTTCATCGGAGGCACGTGGATTGGTTGCAGGGCTGTAAGTATAGTGCGTTTTGCTTCGACATCTTCCATCACGTCGGGGTCACCAATGTGGCGGATGAAAAGAGAGTTTTGCGTTTCGTCCCGAGACTACCGGTGGACTCGTCAGTAAGGCTATACCCGGTAGTCCCTGCCTTAGACGTAGAGGGAGTCTCCCTAGGTGCGATATTTGTATCATTCGCCCGTATATTCGACCGCTAGCGAGATAGACAGACTCGTTGTCGTCGTAGCCCTCTGGTGTTGGCGGTTGGTACCCGCGGATCGCCCAGGAGGTGTTGCGCCGCGTTGATGCCTCGACCTGTCGGTGTCCTGTTGATACCGATCCGCCACATACACTTACAATATATATCAACATGCAATATGTCCACGCAATATCCCAAAACAAACACTTGCCAGTATTATTAGTTTTTAGATATTAAAAAAGATATTATTAGATATATAATATGTTACGAGCACTTTGAGCAGTGCGAGAGGCCGACAAGCTAGTATTTTATGGAAGTATTTAATGCAATGTACGGAAGTATTTTATGAAATACGGTTTCAATATATTAGCAAATATGCGGAACGGACCTCGCACGAGATCAGAAAGCCGCTAGGATTACTGTTTATAAGGATAAACTCGATGCGAAATCAGGGTCTCCAGATATTTAGAGATGTACGGAAAACATTCACGGATGAGCCTGATACTAGGTTAGCGAAACGCAGGAGTTTAGAACTTCGTGAACGAACCTAATGCGAAATTGGGGAAATGTTTTGTAACTGATTTGGCTTTGTAACTGATTAATAAAAGTTGACACGATTTGAGCGCTAAAATCCTATCGTGTGAGGACGCTCAGCCAGGTTGTACGGATTGCTGGCTTGAATGTTAGGATTTAAAATAAGTTAAATCGAATTCATACCAGAACACAAATATATATATTCTCATTAAGAGGCAGTTGCAAAATTGAGTATATATAGATGTAAAATATTATCTAGATGTTCGGTTTTCACGTACTGGCAATGCGAGGACTAAGAGTAGTGTCAAATGTTTGTTTCTAAAAGGATTAATTCTAAAAGAATTTTTAGCCCGATCTCACTATACTGTCTTTTAACAAATGTGTTAGTTACACATAGACTTTTTGTTATGTTCTGTCCGTGAAGCATAATTCCTCAGTTAAGTAGCATGTAAACATAATATACTATATAAGCATATAGTATAAAAATCCGAAAATTTCATAGTGAGATAGATCGTGAGTTTATCATTTATTCTGCGTTTGCGTATGGGAAAGAATTCCTTCAAACTTTCTGAGAAACGGTGCTCTCTGGTGTCCACATGACGCGACGGTCGCCTCAATCGCAGCTTTGTCTCTCGCATCGTTTAAAATTTCGTTTAAACTGACAGACAATTGGACCCAGAAATGTGTTGCAGACAATCCGCATCTGTCTTTCATAAAAAATCTGCAGATAACGGAATACAAAATTTAAGTCCAAAGACAGTCCGCAGATAAGAACCTAGTTTACGTTGTAGGAAAAAATCCGAAGATGACAAATTGCTTCCGCAAAATGTAAGTCCGCAGAAAAGTATTTCGAATACGATTCTTGCACTTCTCCCTATTTTCGAGCCAACTTTTTGTAACAAAATTTCGATATCGCTTTCCAATCTCTTTACAGAATTCCACCATTCCTCGTCAAAGAGATAGCCCAGATGTGCTATCTTTAATTTCTCAATGACGCGTGTAAAGTTTTTCGTCTGTAACGTATAATATCAAAACATTATGAGCTCAGAATATGCGATTCGTTGAAAATAATTAAAAATATTATGAGTGTGTATCAAAAAAAGATTGTTTTATTCTACGAACGAAATGATAGCACATGTAAAATAAGAAAATAATAATCAACATAAATTGTAACTAGCAATAATTATTTATCAAACATATATACTTATTTAATAATGGGTACATCCCTCTTTATTTTCTATTACTTCTATTGTACGATTTGCTATCGATTTATATAGCTTCTGGATGTAATTTTGACTTCACGTATCCCATTCGTGTACAATTGCATTTTTTAATTCTTGTACGTGTTGATACTGCCTTCCATTCGCGTATACCCCGTGAACAAGTTCTGCCCAGCAATTTTCAATAATATTAAGTTCCGGGGAGCGTGCAGGCCACGGCAAAATAGATATATTATTTTCATTAAAGTATGATTGGACCAATCTTGATGTGTGTACAGGTGCATTATCTTGTTGAAAGGTGTAATCAGGTCCAGAAATGCGTTCTGCATGATTATTTATTTGTTCTTTGATTAAATTTATGTATCGGACACTATTCATTCTCCCAATGATGAACTTGATACTTGTCTTGCCGAAATAATCGATGCCGGTGTCACGTAAAATAAAAAGAAATTTAAAAAAAAAAGACTTTATTTTTTTCTGGTTTACAATGCACTTTAGAGCTCTAGGCGTGACTGTTCAAGACTAATTTGGATGATTTTAGGGGGAGTATTGTAATATCGGAAAATAAAGATAGAAATCTTTTCCCGATTACTTACAATTTATTAATGTTAAATTGAATATACAAATATAAATTGGACAGAAAACGATATTTATTTAACGGAAACCAAATGCAATGCTCGTATTTATATCAAATAACTTTACAGTTATTTGGCCACTCTCGTCACAACGAAACTAACACACACACTCTCTCTCTCTCTCTCTCTCTCTCTCTAACAACTCTATGAATTCTCTCGACTCTACTCTTCGGTGTCTCGATTAACTCTAACGACTCTACTCTTCGACGACTCGATTAGCTCTGACTCTCGCAACACGCACACTTTTCGACTCGCACACTCTGATCTTTCGGTCGTCCCGCCTTTTTTTTTATTTATTTATTTATTGAAATTACAATCAATTCTCGCGTTGAGAATTTTCAGTAATTTTTCTGGCGTGGCGTAGTGACATGACTGATTATTTATAATAAGTTAATACTTATTATAGATAAGTATAATTTATAAGTAAGTTATAAATAAGTGAATATTACTTAATTTAGATAATTAATTGAATCTAGCGTTTAGTCTAGCCTCTTCAGCCTGCGAATCTGGTCCGTCTTATCAAGTAGCCCAATGATTAGGGGGTTTCGGTGTTTGTTGACTCTTTTGCTATATCTGTCGCTATATTTTGCTATTTCCTCTTTGACTGTGGGTATCTTGAGGTCGCGGTGTATTATTTCATTGGTTACATACCAAGGTGCATTAATTAGGGATCTTAGCGTTTTCGATTAGAAGCGTTGGAGTATTTCAATGTTGGAGTTCTTTGCTGTTCCCCATAGTTGGATTCCGTAGGTCCAGACAGGTTTTATTACGGTCATCGTCCCGCCTTGAAAAGCGGAACCGTCCTTCTCGTCTAACGTTGTCTATTGTTTTCCTCATACTTATGTAAGAACTACCAACTACGTGACTTTAGTCACGTAGGCACTCTTAAATGTAAACGAACCACAGAAAGACGACGTACACGGTTTTCAACCGATCTCTAGTTCAAACTACCTTACGATATTACAGTATTTAAATTCTTTTATTCGTGGAAGTGAGAAAAGGCTTCGATCGTATTTATCATATACTTCTGAGAACGGATAGAGTGACCGGATGTTATCCCGATGGTCACTCATGCTAAGGCGCTTGGATTTTCGCTATCTTATCGCTTTGTTTAGTCGGATTTCATTTGTGACACCGGCCTAAACCATCGCGTTGCCTCCTCCTGTTTGTCATCGAATTTCTGACATTGTCTCTTTTCTTGTGTCATAAAAACAATATTGGAACCCATCAGGACGATCCAAGCTGAATATTTTTCGTCTGAAAATAGTACCCTTCTTCATTTCTTCTTCCAATGCATTCTTTCTTTTGCAAAGCGTAAACGTTCTGCTTTGTGTTTCGCTGTTAACGAAGGTTTCTTTTTCAATTTTAGCCTCTTAATATCTTTGTAGGATAGTAGAACTCGACGAATACTTGAAACACTGGCGCCAACACTAGATTTTTCCATTATTTGCTTCGTTGTTAACTGCGAGTTGGAAGCTACACGTAAAATTGCTCGCTTATTACGATCGAATAACGATGACGGCCGACTAGTACTTTTCTTTTTGCCATAATCTTCAACATTTTGTGTATTGCTTTACGACTTTATCCTATTACTTTCGATATTTTTGCTACTGATAACTGTTGCTATTTTAGTTCAAGAATTCCCTTTTTTTCAGACTCGTTTAATTTTACTCGTTGATAGATCATGAACTACTGAGTAATATCTAAACATATTAACAGAGTGTGCTTTTATTTCGTACTTAAGATAAAACAATTTTTTTTGTTACACACTAAACCTCATATTAATATTAATTATTTTTTATTAATTAATTGATTATTAATTATATAATTAATAATAATAAAATATATAATTATTAATTTTATTTTATTATTAATATTTTTAATTATTTTCAACGAACCGCATATTCTGAGCTCCTAATGTTTTGATATTATACGTTACAGACGAAAAACTTTGCACGCGTCATTGAGAAATTAAAGATAGCACACCTGGGCTATCTCTTTGACGAGGAGTGTAATTCCAGGAGCGTTTTCTAGACTTACGTCTGCAAAACGATTTTTTTCTATACTCATAGCTAGATTGCGGGTTCCTATATAAGCTTATAGTTTTGAGAATATAATTAAAAAAATATCGATTCAGCAAAAAATTGCTTTACTTTCCAAGTATTATGAGAAACATTACGCTTTATATACTTCACATATTTTTTCATATTATGTGCATTCTGTGCAATTTTATACTTTCGAATTTCCTATAAATGCATAAAAATTCAGTCTACTGACAACCTTCTGTTAAAAATTTAGGTCATCATAATCGATTAATAGTTTTCTCCTTCTCTTTAAGCAAATTAAAAATATACAATATGCTCCATAAAGCGATCTCACTCAAAGGTACAGTTGAAGACATTAATTAAATGTGGGCACTAAGAATGTTCTTGAGATTACGAGCTCGGGCGTACGTGAAGAAAGTAGGGTGATTTTTGGCCCCATTCGGAAGCACTTTTTGCGGACAGTCTACATATATTATCCGCTAACAGTTATCAGTGTAGGCAGTGCTTAGACAGGGGATGTTTGGGCTAAAAGGCACATCTGTTTTTTAGATGTTTTATGAAAAAGAGTTTCAGGAGTGTGTATATAGGAAGATATTCTTCATTCGCAATGACTGTACATATAAATATGTTTTGTGGACTTTGTATAATGATGTAAATTCAAAACACAATTTATATTTATCTTGACACTGTAACGGGAAAGCTAATCAGGCAACATAGAATACGTACTTTTTTTTTAAAGCAACTGAAAACAATTGGAAAATAAACGAAACAATTGGAAATGGGTATTGAAATTGATATCAAACTAAGATGCATTCGAATCTACAGTGCCTACAAAAAGTATTGGCACACCATTGTACCTATTATAGCCTTTAAGTACTAGTTCAATAGGACTAAATATTTAAATTTCATATAGTTCAATGGTATCCTTATATGACTACTAAAAATTTATACTGTAAAAATGAAATGTAAGATTTGAAAAAAGCGCCTTATTGGAATATAAGAGTGCGTAGCAATAATTTGTGTACTCCTTATATAGATTATTAACTTATTTATCTCATAAAATAAAAAAAGATTATACTTATAGGTACGTATAGGAATTGGAGAGTTGAAACAATGTCATGGTATATTTTCATGCCATAAATATACTATGAAATACATTCTTCTTAACTCAGAACTAAATTAAGAAATACGTACTTCAATCGTGTTATTATTAGTGCTTTGCAACTTTGTTCCGACGTTTCATGAACGCTCTAGTTCATTTCTTCAGGCTAGATCTGAAAATAAAAGTTTCAGATCTTGGTGTCATTACTTGTACCCTTACCCTGTATATACGCTAGCAGCAAAAAGTAAGTTGGCACCGCTTTATAAATTGCTATTTCTTGTATAACAATTGGCAATGAAAATTATTTTAGAGGTAGTTCTGTCATACGACATAATACGATATTACAAAATGTTCCAGCGCTATAACAATAAGCTATTATAATTATACCGACACGATTCTAAAAATGATAGGCGTTGTTAGATATTTAGTACAAGTCTGTATATATTTTGCAGAGAGCACAAAGGAATTTAAACAATCATCCACGATATTGAACACTACAAACATAAATAAATAAACTCTAGAACAACATACATATTCCGTTAAACACATATATATTCTGTGTTGTACTCATTTTCACGAGGTTTCTTATTAAAGTCCAAATTTTTTTATTAGTTGTTATGATTCCAGTTCTATTCCTATTCAGTTCAATTATTACTCCTTCCTATGCCGTAGCTGATAACACTTATTCCATCCACAACGTTCTTGTCGACGTGAAGGGATTATCGGAGACAAATACGTCGGTACATAATTCATTCTACGTAGTTCTTGCACACGGTGAACCTTATAAAGACATAGACCTTCTTTACGCATTATTCTCCTCACCGATTCGTGTAAAATCCCTATTTGACGAGATATTCTTCGCAAACACATTAATGGGTACATACGTCCATAAACGATAACGTGCTCTTCCTTACGCTAATGGACACGAGGAGCGTCGAGTGAGATATTAGTGTCACAATTGTGGATCGCTGAGCCCTTTGAAAATCATGACGATCTGGAACTCGATGCTGCGATCCTCTATTAATTTTTGTCAATTGCAGATATATTTCTCGTGCCAAAGAATAATTACCACCATTCACCAATAGCACAAAGCATCGAACAAATATTTCTATGTTTGCAGAGTATTTCCCAAAGGCGAGTGATTTAACGCTGACGTATTTCCATTATCCTTGCCTGTTAATGGTTCATCGCACTTCAAGTTGTTCATACTGATCCAGACTATCCCAAATAGCCTTTTAGTGTTGGCTAATGGGCGCAAGTGGCATTGTACGCATGATCTCGTAAAGGAGATTTGTGCCTGCGCTCACAATTTGCCCTATCACGATCTCTCTGCTGTGTCGCTTGTCTGCACTTAATAAATAGCCAGCAAATATCTGTATTCCCTTACATTTATCGTGTATGCTATTTACTTCTTCATATTCATCTTGCATTTTCACGCGAATGTTCTGTTTACTTCTATCGACCCGACTCGTTGAACGGGGAGAATATAGTAAATCGTTCTTTCGTTCCTCGCACTTGAAAACCGATCGCGGGAATGATAACTTAGACAGGCTTGATTTATTCCATATCTGACTGTAACATGTAAATAAAGTCAGTTTAATATTTTGAATGATAGATATCATATGTTCACTAGTAAGTAGATTCTAACACCGACGTTATTTTGTGCCTTATCTAACTTTAAAATAAATAAAATAAATAATGATTAATGACGCTTTAAACATTTTTTCTAAGAAGATGATTTCATTGCGACTCGTGGGTTCCTTTCAGACATTCGTTCCCAGTAATGACTACCATACGATGCAATAAAAATGTTCGACCATGAAAATCATGCTCGAGGTAATTTTCGCGATCCAGTTTTTTAACAGATCTCCATCGATCCGGAAGTGTAGAATCATCTTCTAGAGCCACGACAAATAGTTTTTGATATCCTGTACATATATCATATCGTTTTCGTTTGTTTAGGAGATGTGACAGAAATCGAACTAGAGTTAAAGGAAGCTCCGGAAGACATGATTCTTGTCGGATCAATACCATCCAAATTGGACGTCATCGCTGAAATCAATTCGACCTATCCGGATGGTGAGTTTAAAATCACATAAAACGCAGAAGACGAACTTTCGTTTTTTGTACTCAATTCGAATATCACATTCAGAAAGACTGAAGGGCCGAACGTATTTTTTAATTTTACCATCAAGAAATAGACTTTTTCGTGTTTTAGTGAACTGCCGCATTTAACGCCTTGTTCTACAACAACGAGTGAGACTCGTGGTAAGAAATTTGGCCCAAAAACAATAAGTACGAGCCTGGATCGTGGTACTTCATTCGGGACAAACATAAACCATACGAGTTAGACTCGTGGTTCAGTTGCTCTTGATATTTTCTTACTTTAGCTACGTGTAATTCTTCGTTACGTTCACACGTTTGCATTATAATTCCCTAAATTTAGACAACCCTTATACGTATCATGATAGTAAAAAAAATCTAATATTGATGGTAGTAGTGAGAAGTGTGTTACTATTGCGGATAGTGATTCGGTAGATCCTTCTTTATAACGGTAGTGATGGTAGCGATATTGTGTTTCCTGTACGAAAATATCCAAGAAAATTAATCATTGAACACCGACGATGAAGACAGTATCAATCATCAGTTATCGAAGCAATGGATTTGGAAAGTAGAAAATAACAAGCCAAAAATCTGGAAGTAAATACAAACTCCTGGCGTAAGAGTAGCAATTTTAGATCAGTGGAAGTAAAAGAGAGTTAGATCTTTTTAAACAATGCTTGACAATGTGTTTTGGGATAATATTGTCACGGAAACGAATCGCTACGTAGGACAAGCAATAATCAATGAAAATAAAAGAAAGAAAATTGATGAGACTTAGATCCATGTAAATTGTGATGAAATTAAAATATACTTTGCATTAGGCATAATAATGGTTCGAGCTAAACAACCAAAAATTCAGATAAACTGGTCTAAAAACTGGTCTTGCAAATCACTGAGTTTTGTAAATAACGATACGACTGACGAGATGGATAAATTACGTAAAGTCAAACCTGTAATAAACTATTTTAATAAAAAATTCAAATAAGTGCACGCAATGAAAGAGAACATCGCGATCGATGAATCGTTAATGAAATTTAAGGGACGCATGTTTCATAAACAATTTAATCTCTCGAAGAAGACAAAGTTCGAAAAAAAATTTTATAAATTGTGCGAGTCAACATCTGGTTATTGCTATAATTTTACAATATATTCAAGTAATGATAAAACAAATCTTGGTTATAATGCATCTGAAAGTGTTGTCATGGATTTATCAAAGTCAGTACTATATAAAGGACACACATTGTATATAGGTAATTGGTATTCTTAGCCGAAACTGTTTTTAATTTTAGTTGAAAATGGAACAAATGCTGTTGGGACAGTATGTTTTAATAGAAAAAATATGCCGAAAGATTTTGTTAAAGCAAAATTTAAAAAAAGGGGAATGCAGGATAGGAAGCTGCAATGACATATTAGCGTTGAAGTGGAAGGATAAACGAGAGGCCCATATTATTTCTACAAAGGTACGATTCTATAGAAATGACTGAACAAAACGGAGTCAACTAAACCCTTCTTTCAATCCAAGATGTATTCTTGATTACAACAGAGGAATGATTGGTATTGATCGCCAAGATCAGATATTAGCGTACTTCCCTGTTATGAGGAAATCTTTTTTTACATATTTGATATGGTACTTGTTAATTCATACATTCTGTACAACAGAAAACAATATGGAAAAGAAACAGAATTACACCAAGTATAAACCTCAAATAGCTGAAACATTATTACAAAACGTACCGTTACAAGATTATAAAAGACGAGGGCAATTATCGGACGCAGATATACCAATGAGACTATATGAGCAACATTAAGGTCATTTTCCGAAACATATGGATTCCACGCCATTGAAAAAAATCCAACAAGAGCTTGTAAAGTATGTACGAAAAATAAGAAACGTAAGGAAACAACGTGAGAGTGTAAAAAATGTCGAGTTGCGTTACATGTACCTCATTGTTTCGACAAATATCACACAGTTGAAGATTACTAATTTTCTACGATTTTTCTCAAAACATTAATTAATAATGATTAATTTAAATTAGGTATTAATTTACGAATTGGTACTGATATATTATCTATTTTCAAATATTAAAGCATTTTTTGTTCACTGATGAATCGATCATAATTACTTCCCAGACATCTTAAAAGTATTAGCTGTGCATAAAAGTGTTTATTATTTCACAATTCATTTCGTTGCATCGAATACATGTCATAAGTCGCATACATTTTGCGCAAGTTGCAGCACATGGCTAAACAGCTAAATAGCTCGACGCGTGACTTACTTTCTTGTTTATTGTGGCCTGAGCAATCGGAAGTTAGTTGGTAGGACAAAGGGTTAACTAAGGGAATGTGTTTTCTATGCATAGTTTGACGCATATCTGTTATACAGAAAATTCTAGATTTTTAAGTGTCTTTTGGTAATAGTTACACTGTTAGCTTCATACTAAAATAATAGGAAAGATATGAAATTATAGAAGGGCATATGCGTTACGAAAAGTGGCACGTTTCGTTTTTCCGATTGTTATGCAGTAAGAGGAAAGATCCAGAATTTCGGCCAGAGGTAATATCAAAGGAAACATTAAACTTATTTTTTCATAAACTCACAAGTTATTAAATTATATAGAGACAAGCTGCCCCGCGAGGCGTGTATTGCGAATGTGTACGTAAATAGCTGATGGAAAAAATTGATCGTCAGATTGCTTATGGTCCGCTAGTAGGTCGTAGCTGGATGAAGTTCGGCAGACCAAGATATTTTGTAATACTAATTTTTAATACTAATTGAACTCAATAATAGAACATGATTATATTTCTTATGCTTCATGACGTAGATATAAAGCCATAAAAATGGACCAAAAGTTGCTGTATTATAGCAGTAAGTTGTGCTTCGTTAGAACAGACGCATGTTATTCATTTGCCAACAAGATATTATCTAGCCTCATAACCACTTTAGGTCTCCCGCTTTGATATCCCGATAGAATACAATGATACTGTTGTTTATATCATCCGTTTATATCATTGCATTATCCCTGCCCCGTGATTTTGTTTCGAGCACTTGACTGAATCGTATATTTTGCTCTTGTTATGGTGGTCGTGGAAATGCAGCGAAAGGATAATTATATCTCACATACCTTAGCCATCGAAACAGTAACTAAGCAGCAACGGAATCCCTATGTGACCAGCATCCAGCGATAACCCCTCCACAGGAACCAAACCCTTGATATAAAAATACCTCTCAGGTCAGTACTTGACATTCTATTCTGTTTTGTTAAAACATTCTGTATCGTTACTCTGTCAGTTTCTAATAAATTTTGTAATAACGATCATAATTGAAGTACGAATCTCTCACCTTACGTGCGGAACGTGAAATCACCCCGGATCGACGTGACACTCTCGCATCGGTCAGATGAGAAAAAATTTGTTCAAGTTAAATATTTAGTGAATAAAAATTTCATGAATACACTGGTAAGATTTTTCTGATTAAAATGAGACAAAACACGATATTATTATATTGCTAATCAGCCAATTAATTCAGAATTTCTTCTTTTTTACACGATACTTTTTGCTCTTCAATTCATATCGTCTAATCGCAACGGGAATTTACGACTCCCGTTGATGTGCTTCGATCGCAAGTGATCACTGTATATTACTGCTATACTTAAATAGTGACAATTTTTTTCGCGTATGAATGATATTTCATTGCTTGGATTTTACATTTTAGAATATTACTCTTACGAGTAGGTCATATGAGTTCAAGCTTCCATTTTTTCCTCATATAAAATCTAGTCTAGGGCATATCTCAAGGTAAATCATATCACGTAGGGCATACTGTAGTTTCGACCAATCGCGGGGAAACGTAATCGCGAGGAGAGACGTCAACGGGAGTCGTAAATTCCCGTTACGATTATAACAATCGACACCGCGAATTGATCCATCCCCTGATTTCCGTTGAGATCATAGGGGCGATTAAGTTTGTATAACACTGTGATTCACAGAATTATAAATTATGTATTTCCAACACTTAGAGTACACTGTTGAGTAGAGATAAATAGATAACACTTATCGCACGAAGATAAGATAGATATGTACGCTAGAGCAGGACTCTTATAATTGGATTTAATGTATTAGTGGATGTAGCACTATAAGATATTTAGGAGAGGAAATGTATGCTCGACAATACCGAGAACCAACTCTCGCGTTATGCTTAGACTGCCACGATAGGCGTTAGCGTTAGACTAGACTTGTCGCTCTTGGGGGGCACGAGGCGGCTACGGGTTCTCAGGGCGTAGGACCACGCCCTGGAAAACCCCGATGAATCTGATGTTCTCCTATAGCCTGATGGTGACTGGTCGGCGTCTTTGGCCCCCGCCAGTTTGCCGATCCGGCGCGGAGAAGCTCGGAGAGGTTGGTGGGCCCGTATCTGCCAAGACCACCCACCTCACCTTCTTGTGGGGCTCCCCGTCACCCTGCGCCGGCGGATGGCGGCCACGCTGAAGGATTTACCCGCCAAGGTAACCGTGCCGCGAAGGACAGCCGAGCTAAGAGTGACCGGACTGGAGGACTCGGTCACCCCGGAGGAGGTGGCAGTCGCCGTTGCTGAGGCCGGGGACTGCCAGGCCGATGAGGTCAACGTGGGAGTCATACGCTCCGCTCCTCGAGGACTCGGATCGGTATGGCTACGCTGCCCGCTGACAGCGGCCAGGAAAATCAGCAGAGGAAAAGGTAGGATTATCATAGGCTGGTCAACGGCGAGGGTTTCCCCTCTCCCTGCGCGTCGACTCCAATGCTTCAGGTGCATGGAATCGGGTTACGTGCGCCGGGCCGTTGCACATCGACGGCCGACCGATCGGAGCGCTGCTACCGGTGCGGAGAGGAAGGACACCGGGCCGGGGACTGCCCGGCGCGGGTACCCATGTGTCCGGTGTGCGCGGTCTTGGGAATGCCCGCGTCGCACCGTATGGGGTCACCGGCATGCAAACCGCCTGCCCGTAAGAGGAGGATCGCACAGGAAGCAAAGACCATTCCAGGCAACGGTGGGAACGCGGCGAAGAGGAAGGAAACGATACCGCCGTCAACTGACCCCATGAGGGACAGAAGAAAGGACAGAGAAGGTGGACACAACGACGGTGAGGGGAACGGCCCGGAGGAGGCTATGGAGACGGAGCCTTCCCCGACCTGAGCGGAAGAAGAGGAGAAGGACAACTGCTCCTGCAGTGCAATCTTAACCGCTCCCGCCGGGCTCAGGACTTAATGTTCCAGAGCCTGACGGAGCGGCGGATTGCTCTGGCGGCAGTGGCCGAGCCGTACAGCATTCCCGACGCGTCACGAGGCGCTGGGGATCTGATCGGTTCGGTCGCCGTGTTCTGGACCGGGATCGCGGGGAGCCCCTCCTGCTCGGTGATCGAGCGGGGACGGGACTTTGTGGCCGTGAAATGGGGTGACCTGGCAGTGGTGGCTGTCTACGTGTCACCCAACATCAGCCGGACAGAATACGCCTCCTTCCTGAACGGGCTCGCGGCTTGCGCGAGGCGTTTGGGCGCCTGCCCGTCACTGGTCCTCGGGGACTTCAACGCCCACTCAACGGCGTGGGGCTCCCGCAGGACCAACGGGAGGGGGCGCGATCTACAGGACTGGGCGGCAGCACTCGACCTGCGGCTTATGAACCGGGGGTTGTCCAGTATGTGCGTGGCGTGGCGGGGAGAGTCCATAGTGGACCTCACATGGGCAAACCCTGCCGCATCCCGCCGCGTTTCCGGTTGGGAGGTTTCCCCGGAGAAGACCCTCTCGGACCACCTCTACATCTTCATGGAGGTGGCGGTTGGCGGCGTGATGGGCGACCGTTCGTTGGGTGCGCGCGGGCCCATCGGCCCACCGGGAAGGAGAAGAAGATTCCCGCGGTGGGCGGTGACCTGCCGCGACGAGGACTTCATGGCAGCGGCTTGGTTAGAAGAATCCAGGACCGACGAGGACGCGGAAGCGGGAGCGACTCGGCTGAGGCGCGACATGCGCGCGATCTGCGATTCGTGTATTCCGCGATCTGGAACCCCGCGTCGCGCCGGCGCTGTGTACTGGTGGTCCGAGGAGATAGATCGTCTCTGCGAGACATGCATCCGCGCCCGGCGCCGGTACACCAGATCCCGCCGTAGGCGGCGGGTGGACGAAGACACGATGGCTCGTCTGTACGAGGCCTACAGCGAAGCGCGAAGACTCCTGCAACGAGCCATCAAGGAGGAGAAGAGGCGGGTCTGGGACGAGCTTCTGGCCAGCCTCGACTCTGACCCCTGGGAGCGCCCTTACAAAATGGTATTGAACAAACTCCGTCCATGGGCGCTTTCCTTAACAGAGAGCATGGACCCTCGATTCCCGGACGAGGTCGTCGGCACCTTGTTCCCGGGAGCAGTGAACGAGGGAGATGGTAGCCCTACCGAAGAGGAGGAGCAGGAGCCTCAACCGCTAGAAGAAGAACCACGTGTCTCCGCGGGAAGGTAGAGCCCGGAATTGAGGGTCACCGAGGAAGAACTGGCCGGGGCCGTCGGGAGGATCGGAGCGCGGAAAGCACCGGGTTCCGATGGAGTCCCGGCCCGCCTATGGAAGGACGTCTCCGGCGTCTTGGCCACGAGACTAATGCGTCTGTTCGACGGATGCCTGTCTCGGAGTGAATTCCCCGCGTCGTGGAAGGAGGGGCGGATGATCCTGCTGCCGAAGCCGGGGCGCTCTCCGGACTCGCCTTCCGCCTTTCGGCCGGTGTGCCTTTTGGACGAGGCGGGTGGAGAGAGTGGTGGCTGCCTGCCTGGAGTCGCATCTGTCCCGGAGTGTGCCCGGACTGCACGACGGCCAGTTCGGTTTTCGGAGAGGGCGATCTACGACCGGCGCTGTCGCCCGCGTCCGCTCCTTTGTCGAGGGGGCCGAGCGATATGATTACGTTGCGCTGGCCGTGTCGCTGGACGTGGTCAACGCCTTTAACAGCATCCCCTGGGACAGGATATACCGGGCCGTCGAATTTCATCGGGTGCCCGCGTACCTGCTGGATGTGGTCCGGGCGTTCCTCCGGGACCGGAGTATCGTCTATACCGTCCGAGGCGGAGGGGAGACCGGGAGAGCTGTTCGGTGTTGGGTCCATTGCTGTGGAACATCGCGTACGACGCAGTGCTTCGGACGCCCATGCCTCCGAACTCGACACTGACGTGCTACGCCGACGACACGTTGGTGCTGGTCTGGGGCACGGCATGTGGTAAAACCGTCCGCCTGGCGGAGTTGGCTGTGGCCTGCGTGGTCACCGAGATCAAGGAATTGGGACTGAGGGTGTCCCCAGAGAAGTCCGAGGCAATGTGGTATTGCCGCAGGGCCGATCACGGGACGCTTCCAGCGGGTTATCGCCTGAGGTTGGAGGGAGCTGAGATCGGGGTCGGAACCAGCATGAATTATCCGGGCTTAACCCTCGACAACCACTGGACCTTCTGCGCTCACTTCGAGCGCCTGGCGTCGTGTGTTGAGGCGACGGTGAACGCCTTAGGACGTTTGCTGCCTCGGCTGGGCGGGCCCGACGTCGGAGTGCGCCGGCTGTACGCCGGCGTGGTGCGATCGAAGCTCCTCTACGGAGCTCCTCTACGGAGCTCCGATCTGGGCAGAGGACCTGATGACAAAGCGTCGCAAGCTCCTAGTGATCAGGAGGCTGCATAGGACAGTGGCCATCAGGGTAGTGAGGGGCTTCCGCAGCATTTCGGCGGCGGCAGCGGCGGTGCTCGCCGAGTTTCCCCCGTTTGAATTGCAGGCCCTGAGTTGTCGCGAGATTTACCTCCACACTCGGGGTGTGTCGGGCGGAGTGGGCCAGGCGGGCGCCGACGTCAGGGTTCGGGCTCAGCGAGCTTTGCTCGACAGATGGCGCGCCAGCCTCGACACGAGAGCGGGTGCACCGGGGATAAGGGTCCTCGGGGTCGTCCTTCCAAAGGGACGTTTGGTTGGACGGCGCGGACCTCCTCTGACGTACAGGGTGACGCATGTGCTCACCGGACACGGCTGCTTCGGTGAGTATCTGCACCGAATCGGGAAGGAGGCGACAAAATTCGGCGAATTAAGCGCAGGTCACCTTGCTTCGCTTACTTGTGTTGCGTAAGCTACACTCTATGTTAAAGTATGAAACAATTCAAGTGAAGCAGTTTTCGGGTAAAACAGTTTTGTAGCGACCGCGCATAGCTTTAGACGTTCGATCAACACGGTGTTTATTGGTTGGCATCGTTAGGAAGACCGGCCTTGAGACAGTTCTTTTTTTTTTATTTATTTATTGAAATTACAATCAATTCTCGCGTTGAGAATTTTCAGTAATTTCTCTGGCGTGGCGCAGTGACATGGCTGTTTATTTACAATAAGTTAATACTTATTATAGACAGGTATAATTTATAAGTATTATAAGTAAGTGCATATGCTTAATTTGGATAACTAAATGAATCTAGCGTTTAGGTCTAGCGGGTAGTGCCTCTTCAGCCTGCGAATCTGGTCCGTCGTAACAAGTAGTCCAGTGATTAGGGGGTTTCGGTGTTTGTTGACTCTTTTGCTATATCTGTCGCTATATTTTGCTATTTCCTCTTTGACTGTGGGTATCTTGAGGTCGCGATGGATGGTTTCGTTGGTAACATACCAAGGTGCGTCTATTAAGGATCTTAGTGTTTTCGATTGGATGCGTTGAAGTATTTCAATGTTGGAGTTACTTGCTGTTTCCCATAGTTGGATTCCGTAAGTCCAGACAGGTTTTATTACGGTCTTGCAGAGGGTAATTTTATTCCGTATGTTTAGTTTGGAGCGTCGGCCCGTGAGCCAATAGAGTTTTTTTAGTTTGTCCTTTAGTTGCTTCGTTTTATCTGAGATGTGTTTCTTCCACGTTAGTCTCCTGTCCAGGGTCATGCCCAGGTATCGGACTGAGTCCCTGCTAGGAACTGTTGCATTGTTGATGGTGACCTGGGGGCAGGTTTGTTTTCGGAGCGTGAAGGTTACATGTGTGGATTTCTTTTCGTTGACTTTGAAGCCCCATTTGTGAAACCACTTTTCCATGGAGTCGAGACTTCGCTGGAGAGTGGATGAGGCTATTACCGGGTCAGCGTGGGAAGCTAATAGCGCTGTGTCGTCTGCAAATGTCGCTATTGTTATATCATTTGATATAGGTAGGTCGGCAGTGTAGATGGAGTACAGTAGGGGTCCGAGGACACTACCTTGGGGTATGCCGGCTTCTATTGGGAATGTTGCGGAAGTGGCGTCTAGGTATTTAACCATGAATTGCCTATTGGTTAGGTAGGATTTTAGGATGGAGTAGTAGGGGCGAGGTAGGATCTTTTTCAGCTTGTATAGTAGCCCTTCATGCCATACTTTGTCGAATGCCTGTTGGATGTCTAGGAAAACCGCTGAGCGATATTTTTTCTTTTCGTGTGTTTGGCTGATCGTATGGGTTATGCGGTGGATTTGCTCTACTTTTGAATGTTGTTTTAGGAAGTAGAATTGGTGATCTGGGAGTGTTTTCAAGTTCTCTAGGAGTGGAAGGAGTCGATTCGTGAGCATCTTCTCGAATAGTTTAGACAGGGTAGGTAAAAGACTGATTGGGCGATAGGAGCTGGTTTCGTATATCGGTTTACCGGGTTTAGGGATGAGGGTAATCAATGAGATTTTCCAGGCCTTCGGATAGTGTTCCAGGCGAAGGATAGCATTAAAAATCGATGTGATGAGTGCTATCCCTTTTGTGGGAAGTTCCTTGATTGCTTTATTGCCTATTAGGTCGTGTCCTGCTGCTTTCTTGGGGTTTAGGCGACTGATTGTTTCTATAGTCTCTGCAGAGGAGAAGGGTTCGATAGGAGGGGACATTTGGAAGGGGGTGTGCAGGTATTCAGTAACGTCCGCGGCGGCTTTGGGGGAATGGGGTTTGAATACTTTTGACAAGTGTTTGGCAAACAGGTCGGCTTTTTCTATAGGGATTCGCGCCCATCCACCTTGCGGACGGCGGATAGGTGGGATTATTTGTGGGGGGCGTGTGAGTTTCCTGGAGGCCTTCCATAGTGAGTAGTTGGAGTCGGCTATGGGGGATAAGCTGGCGAGGTATTTTTGGAAACAGTCATTTTTATAATTTTTTATGGTTTTGGATAGCTTTTTAGTTGCGTCGTTTAGTTTGCGTTTGTCATCCGATGTTCTATGGGTCTGCCATACTCTTCTTGGTCTAAGTTTTTCTGCTATTTTTTTTAATATGTATTGGGGATATTCTTGTTTGCTGATAGACGTCTTCGTCGGTGTGGAGAGGCGGATGGCGTTTATTATGCTCGTGTTCAAGTATTCCGTGGCTGCTTCGATTTCTTCCTTAGTTTTTAGTGGAGTTAAAACTAAAGTTGAGTGTGTAAAGACTTCTCTAAAGAGCTGCCAATTCGTGTGTTGGTTGTGAATGGAGCCATTACGTGTATTTTCGATAATTCTTGAACTGACTGTTGCTATCACGGGGGAATGATCAGAGGAGAGATCAGCCGAGGAGTTGATTTGGGCGTGTCTTGATGAGATATTTTTAGTTACGAAGAAGTCGAGAAGGTCGGGCATTTTGTTGGTGTCAGTGGGCCAGTATGTGGGTTCGTATGTGGTGAGGTAGTTGAGGTTGTTGTTTGTTATGCTGTTAAAGAGGTTTTTGCCTCTTGCTGTAACCAGTCTGCTGCCCCATTGGATGTGCTTGGCGTTATAGTCTCCTCCAACTATGAATCTGTTGCCCAGGGTGTCCAGGAAGTTATCAAAGTCTTCTTTGGCGATGGAGTGTCTGGGAGGGCAGTATACTGCTGAGGTGGTGATTGAGCCATGACAGTCTTCTATTGCTACGTTTGTTGCTTGGAGGTAGTCTTTCTGGAATGATGGGAGTTCGTAGTGCTTAATACTTGCTTTGATTATTATTCCGGTGCCACCGTGGGCCTTTCCGCTGGGGTGTTGGGTATGGTAGAATTTGTAACCATTTATTTTCAGGTAGCTCTTGTCGGTGAAGTGAGTTTTTGATTCGTGCATTACGTCGATTTGCTGTTATTTTAAGAAGAGTTCTAGTTCAAGTTTGTGTTGTGCTAGACCGTTGGCGTTCCAAAGAGCTATGCGCCTTGGTTTTATTTTGCGTCGGGGCGTATTAATTTATCCATGGTGAGTGTTAGTAGCGATAGCAAATTATTTATTTGCTCCGATTGTTTCTCTATTAGCTTCTCAAGCCTAGAGAAGTTGTCTGTGTTAGGTGAGTTGGGGACACTATTTTGGGAAAGATCCCTTTGCTATTCGGGTTATTTTGGATGCCTTGTACTGCTTGGGCATAGGAGGTTGAGGTGGTGATGAATTTAGTAGGACTGGGTGTTTGGTTGGTTACCTCTTTTGCTCTGAGTTAGGATACCTGTTTGTGTATAGAGTTTTATAGGCTGAGCAGCCTTTATAGCTGGCAGGTTGGTCACCTTGACAGTGAATGCATTTCGCTGGGGTTTCCGGTGATTTAGCGCACTGGTCAGTGGAGTGAGTGCCTGCACATTTAACGCAGCGGAAGGTATGGCTGCAGTATTTCTGCGTGTGATCGTACCTTTGGCACCTTTTGCATTGCACTATTTCTTTTTTCACAAGCGGTGGTTCGAATTTTACTATTGCGTTCATTGGGCGACTGATGTTGTAAATTTCCTTATTGTTAGGCTTTTGTTTTATGTCTATGAAAAATAAGGATAACGGGTCTTTCGAGACTCTATGCCTTATATTACTTATGTTGATGACTCCGTGGCCGAGTTTTGAGAGTTCGTGTTTGAGTTCGTCTATGTCTGCTGAGTGGTGAATGTTGCGTAGGACCACTCGGAAAGGTCTTTCTTGTTTGAGTTGTTGCGTGTGAAAGTCGGCGTTCAATGTCTTAAGCAGTTTGGTGATTTTTCTGTATGCGTCAGGGGTTGTCGGCAGAATTTTTACTTTGTTGTTGTTGATCTTCAGGTTGTAGTCGTCCTTGGAGATATCTCTCTCTAAGGACTTGATCATTGTTTGTATGTCGATGACGTCATCCACAAATATGGTTGGGGGAGGGGGGATTCTCTGTGCTTGTGGGTTTGGCGGCGGGTCTGTGATTTCCGTGGCGTTGTTAGTGGATTGCAATACGGCGAACCTGTTGTGGGTGTTTATTTGTATCGTTGATTGTTCGTTCCGGATGTCGTTCATGTCTGGTTTTGATGTTTCGATTTTCCGTTTCTTTGTAATATTAGCGTCGTTGGTGCGGAGAGTTCTGCTACACTTCTGCCACGGAGGAGGTAGCGCGGGGTAGTTGCGAGTCTGCTCCGGAGAGTCTGGTCGCGATTGCTGGGCCATCATCGAGCTAGTTAATTCAAAATGAATAACTAGTCGTGAGGCTATGAGGCTAGTATTCGGGTTGGGGTTAGGTGCGTGGAATTTTCTTCTCTCTAAAGGGTAGGAGACATTTGGCTGTGTTCACTTTCGACGGTTGGGCGACACGTGTTGTTTTCGGACTACACTGGACACTAGAGACACGTCTGCACGCTTCGGCACTCCACAGTGAACTGGCCTTGAGACAGTGAAACAGATTTTGTTGTATATTTAAGTACTTTAGGAAAAACAGTATGACACATGTTTATTTAGTAACTAAGGTTAATCAAGCAACTTAATGTTACAGAACTTTTTATTTTGTACTTCGGTAGAATAATTATTATTAAAATAATTTTATTTATATTAGTTGATAGTATCGTGATTATTACGTTCTCATTTCAATTTTCGATATACGAATCAACACACGATGTCGGGTATTATCCATTGCTTTTCAAAAGTAGTTACATTATAAACAAATTTTATCCTCTAAAAACTGAATTATAAAAACATTAGATTAGATTTAATGAAGAATATTCGAGAAAAATATAAAAATGTTTTAATACAAATTTTTATCGAAAAAAGTAAAATAAAATTTTTAACCAGTGTGCACATATTCAGAAATAAAAAGATATATTTTCCACCTACTTTGATCTTTATTTATTATAAAAATAATTAACGAAGATAGCAATTTTTTGTTTCATAGCGGACATACTCGTCAAAGAGAAAAAAAATTTGGTTTTGCTATTTAAGGTAATATTTAGGTGAACCAAGAAACATATTCATAATTTTAACACATTCTAGAATAATAAATGAACTGAACGTTAATAAATAAAACGCTATACATAGACATGGCACTACGTGATCTTCCTTCTTTTGAAGAATATCACTCTCTTGTCTAAAAATAAATTAAATTTTTAATTTATACTTTTTCTTTTCCGAATGTTTGATTATTTAATATAAAAACATTTTTAGTTTCAAATATTGATTATTTAGTACAAAAATATATTTAATTTCAAATACTGATTATCTGTTTTGTTTACAAATTAGTCAGATTTAAAATTCTGTGCATAATATTAATGAATTTTTAAACAATAAAGGTATACATTTTTGAAAAAGAGAACTAAAAAAGTTTATCATTTTTTATAGTGTATTTCAATTTTACAGCAAGTGGCGCTTTTGTCGCGTACACGTGTCATAGATTAAAAGTAATTAAGCATGCAAGTTAAGCAAACTTTCAAAATTAGATAAAATACTTAAAGTGTTAACATATGTGTTGTCTCCAAAATACTGCTACTATTTGTGACTACATCCCCGATAATCACACAGTTATCTTCTTGCTTAAACTTTTCTTCTATAATCTTTTTTGTTCCATGTATCTTTGTCTTCTTTCTTTTAATCAACATGAAAATTTACAAAAGTTTACAAAAATCAAAATTGCTAATGGTAAAGCTATATAAGGAACGCCACAGATTTGTGCACGCGGTATAAATATGAATATAATACATATAAATTATTAAATTTAAATGCATATACAAATAATTGTAATTTCTATAACAATGAAACTTAGAATGATATCGACTCATAGCACAGTTTACTAACAACGAAAATACAATATGAAATAAAGACGAGGTAGGTAATTGAAGTGACAGAGGAAGTGCGAGCGACGCTGCTCCATCTATTATAAATAGATAATTACACAAATAATAATAAATTATTAGATTTAGCCGGTCTTACATATTATTACTTGATAAATTATCAACTAAAGATGTGCAAAATTATGCAAGAAATTATGTAAGAAATATTCACTTATGGATAACATATGTGATATATAAAAATGCAGAATAAACATTGTATTTTTAGAATCTTCTAATGACAAAATAAATTTCTAACCAAGTTTCATAACTGTACTTACTTCCTATAAAAATATGTATTTGCATAAAGATCTATTCATGATAATATACTCGATAAAATTTCTAGCATGTACACAACTAATATAAATCTAAGAAATTGTTGTTTAAATTTTCCTATTACTATTCTCTTCGTGATTCCAACTAATTACAATTTTTTATATCTTACTTAGTAAATTAATTCTCCTAATTTTTCACAAAAATTTACGTTCAATTTTTAAAAAACTATTCTGTTTTAAAGGATGTTGGAATACTTTCGTAAGCCAGCGTATTTCTTTCAATTTTGACATTTGTAATATAAGATCTTCCATTCTATTTGTTGTTCATGTGTTTTAGAATTACTTTACGAGTGAGATTGAAAATTTGTAAGACTTTCTTAATCTATTAAAAATTAATAAACGTTAAAGTTTATGGAAAAAAGACTTCATTAGACAATGTTAAATATTATAATGGTGCGTGATCTGGTGTATACTGTTACCCAGAAAAGTACTTGAATATTCGTAGAAACTTTATACCTGCAATGGCTCACAAAAATATTCAGACACCCTCAGAAACTTCTCGTGCATTGTATTATATAAAGCATTTTGAGATCTCATTAGCACTGTAACGAGACACTGCTATGGTGATTATATTTGTATTTAAAACAGATTTAAAAACGTATTGTATCTATATACGTTACAAGATATTTTTGGATATCATCAAAACATTCACTATATTCACTATACCGTAAGCAAAAACATGTAGCGGGATTATACTACTTTTTCACAAATTATATTAGTGAAAAGTAAGTATATGTTTGCAATAAATGTCTTGCAATTTCTATGTACATTTTCGGATTAATTCCAAATTTTATTACTGCTATGTGATAACGATAGTCATGTCTCATTACGATGCTAACAAAATTTCAAAAAATTTCGAATAATGCATGTAATACACTTTTTAAGACTTCCTGCGGTAAGTGTTCAAATATTTTTGTAATCGACTGTTCATTTAAAACTTGAATACATTATGTTTAAATAGGGAAAATATGAAAAATACATTAATCCATGATTGTTCCAACGATGAATGTATAACAATAGAATATAATGTTGCAACAGGCATTCCGAAACCAAATGCAGTTATAGTCAGAGCTGAGGAGGCCTTGATTGTTATTTTGGTCCTCCTTCTTTGGGCTGCGGCAATTGCGTTATTTTTCAATCGCTGGCGGAAGATTAGAATGTTGGAGCCATATCAACCGAAATTTCAACAAGAACATAGACAAAGCTGTACTACGACTGAACAAAATAAACTCCAGGTAATATATACTTTATTTATAGATCATAGGGAACAAACGTGTTACATTTTTGTATTTATCATATGAGGGCAATATCAAAATCCTTATTAACAAAAATTGTATTTTTAATAAGTTTTGTTATGAAGAATTTTTGAAAATTATTTACATGAAAAATATTCATTTCAATTATTTCGAAAACACTAATTTCAAACAGCACTTTTCGTTTGAACTGAAAATATTAAATAAAAAGATGATTAATAACTTAAAATAAAATAACAAATAAATTTATTTGAAAATTTTATTTGAGAAATGAATTATCAAATAATCTGTTTGCTAAATATTTTATTATTTTAAATAAGAAGGGAAGTAATAGGAAGACAGAAAGTCGTTTTCTGTGTATAAGAAATACATTAATATGAACTAGCAACACCCGTATCATACTTTTAATATCACGACTTTGATTTATTTTACATAAACTCGTAAGATCTCAGACAAAATCGTTTACGAATAGTGGAAACATTTGTAGCAACTCTGACATACACACACATAACAGTTTTTTGTACAAGATATACGTAAAAGTTAGGACAAAAATACCGTATTTGGCGGAGGTTGTCGCTGCCAGATGAAAAGAGAGTTTTGCGTTTCGTCCCAGGACTACCGGTGGACTCGTCAGTAAGGCTATACCCGGTAGTCCCTGCCTTAGACGTAAAGGGAGTCTCGCTAGGTGCGGTAATTGTATCGTTCGCCCGTATATTCGACCGCTAGCGAGATAGACAGACTCGTTGTCGTCGTAGCCCTCTGGTGTTGGCGGTTGGTACCCGCGGATCGCCCGGGAGGTGTTGCGCCGCGTTGATGCGTCGACCTGTCGGCGTCCTATTGATACCCATACGCCACACCTATATAAACTACGTTTTGAAGCGAACCAAATGAAAGAAAAATATGCTTAAATAATATTACAAATATCCTTTTATATATACATAACTATATATAATACTTATATGTCGGGTTTACATTAGAATTAGGGTTCGGGGCGTGAAACGAATCTTCGTTTGGGTTACACGTTGTCGTTATGCAATAGAGAAGACATTGACTAGTGCAAATACGATTATTATAGAACCGGACAAATAACTGTGGTAGTTAGGTACTCGAGAAACTAATGACAATGATCCTAGGTTCAATAACGAATCCGCGGTCAACGGGATGATAGATGAACGTACTCGCAAAATCTAAGTCGGACGCGTAATATTCACTGGTCGTAAAGGGTTACTCCTTTCATCGATGAGATCGCGAGCAAGAATGACTTTCCCGTCCCGATGATGCCACAGAGGAAATCTACAATGGGGTGTGTCTAAGGACACGAGATCATCGGATTCGTCGAGAAAAGCCTTCGTTCAGAAAGTAAGGGAAATTGGCGTTGCTGCTAATTGGTCAATCTCCATATCGGTGGTTAGAAAAAAATGCTAGCCGCCCTCGAGGGAAGGTTGCTAGTGGGAGACGCCGCTCGTTGAAAAATAGGTCTCCCCTATTTTCCCGTAGTTGGGACAAAGACTGTTTGTCTGTTTGAAGGACTTTAGTTGACTAAATCTTAAGATTTATAACGGGCCCTCGAGCTAGCCGAACATGTACTGCGGAGACGCATCGACATCTGGCAATCATCTTACTCGAAGAATAGGGTCTGCGTGTGGCGAGCCACGGGACAGAAACCGTTAGAATGTTTACTGTCGCGTGCCGCTATAGCTATTTCTTTTAAGGAAAAGTATAGAATTACTCCATCCCTATGTTAAGTAAAAACGTTCATCCCTTGACCGCGGCGTTCGAAGCGACAACCAGTCGCGACCTTGACGTTCGGCGACTGGTTGTCGCTTCGAACCCAAGATCATTATCGCAAATCTCGAACAAATACAATCGGATTGAATGACAACAATTGCTTAATTGCGGCTATGGTAGAATCTAGATTAAAGTGTTGATGGGTTTTCCCATAATGTCAAAGGGAAGGTTTCCGTGTCCTTTCATCTCCGAAATAGTTTGCTCTTTTATTTTATGAGAAAAATTTGTATTCTGTCTTGACTACCGCGAGAAGTCAATTTGACCGGCCGACAAAATATTTTAGATATTCTTAAAATATATACAATCAGTACAAAGAAAAGGCTATCTCAAGGTCAGATGATAAACGAAAACAGTAATAACAAATAACAACAGCAGTTACGCCCGTTATCTTCTCATAAAACATAATCCATCCCTCGATCAAGATGGCCACCAGCTATCAAGACATATCAACTCAGGCCCATAATAATCCTAAGGAACCGCCACAAAATTTAGCATTTTTTACAGTCCATTGTTACAAACATTTTAAAAGTCGAGAAGTTTCTTAGTGGAAACACGGAAAAAGCGGGTTTTTCCCAAACCCACCCTCCAGTAACCATTGGCGAAGAACGGCCAATACTCAACAATATTTTCGTATAAATATCGGCGTTACAGACCATATTCTTACTTGCTATCGTCCTTTCGACCAGAATAAATCTCAGTTTGTTAGTCTAACAGTCGACATCTAAACTTGTTATCTCTAAAACTCAAAGAGAAAGAGCGTTTTGTGTAAAATTGTTATAAAAGAAAAAGTAAAGCATATCAGATTTGATAATAATTTTGTATTCCGTACATAGTGTTATTCTGTGATAAATATTTGCCCTAAAAATGTCAAGAATTCTCAAAATAAAATTATAAAAAAGAAATAACAGAATAGAAGAAGACTGTTCAGTATGCGATGAACAAGAAATTTCAGCAACTGAAAACGGTATGGAAACACATGAAAAGCTATTTACAACCGATTCAGAGTTGAATATTATTTATAAATAAGCGTTCACGTGCAGAGGAAAGACTGAGGTGTATTGGTTATTGTGGTGATAAAGCTACTGCTGGCGTAGATAACGCTGTTGCTGAACTACTGCTGCATTTTCTTCTCATTTAGATGTGAAAAGAAAAATCAGACTACGGGCGTCGGGATTTGAACCCGGATCCTGAACGTTCGCAACCTAAGGCGCAAACCACTGCGCTGCTGTCGTCGTGGTCGTAGGACATCGTTGTTTTCGTGTGCGGTTGCGAGAGAGTGGCATCGGGGCAGGGGTCAGTTTTTTGTTGTCAAACCCGTGCAGATGTTGCGCGAAGTCTTCTACGTGGCGGAGGATACCTGTCGATACGGTGAGGACGTTTTCGTGTACGGTCGTAGGCCTCTGCTTCTCCTTTTAGTATGACGTACTGGTGGTGATGCCCATGGACTTTACACTGACCACTTCACTCCCGGTTTGGTCATCGTCTCATATCCTGTCACATGCTTGCGTGGATCGGAGGTGAGGCGTCGAGGGTCACCTCTTCTTCGCTGTCGATCACATCGGGGTCACCAATTTGAGGTGTTATGTGTAGTTAGTTGTGGTGATAGTTCCACTGCTGGGCTAGACGTCGCTGCTTGGGTACTGCTGCTTTTTCTTCTCATTTATATGATATGGAAAGAAAAATCGGACTAATCGGGATTTGAACCCGGGTCCCGAACGTTCGTAACCTTTTTTTTTGTACGTGGAGAAATCTTCACGAACACACCGCTCTTCTAATAATCGCGTAACAGCAGAGTAGTGTCGGACTCCTACCGACTACAACTCCACGATGACCATCCTACGCGTATGACAGAGTGCTCCAGAAACCTCTTATGAATTAACTTCTGTTGCGCCCCCTTCCCGCGTCCTCTTGTTCGAGCCAGTCCTAAGAATTCTCCGTCTGTTTAATTTGGGCCATCGCGTTATCCTACAAGAGTGAGAGTTTCTCTTTCTCTCCCTTTTCGCTTGCACCTTCGCGAGCATAACTCGCTCGCAAAAGATGCGGACGGCCTCGTATTCCTGTGACCCCCTCAACATTGCTTCTATAATTGCCGAGGGGGTGAGTCTTTTTCCTATGGCGAGCTGCAGAGTGTAGCGGAGCAGCTCTCACGCCGGAGAGAGCTCTAGCATGTGCTGCGCTGTGTCCCTTCCCTCTCTGCAGTGGTGACAAATGTCTGCCGTCTCCCGTCCGATTTTTCTCAGGTATTCGCCGAACACGCCGTGTCCAGTGAGCATCTGGGTCATCTGGTATGTCAGCGGGAGGCCGCGGCGGCTTCTCCATGTCTCCCAGTTTGGAAGGACCGCCTCCACGCCTCGATCTTCGCCTCCCTCGTTGATTAGCTGGGATCGCCACTGGTCCCACGCGTCCTCCTCGGCGGTTCCTAGGTCGTTTGGGGCCGTCTGCTCGGTCAAATCTTCTCCCGAATGCCATACTCTCCAGCGGGCGTATCTCCTTTTGAGCGCCAGCGCCCGAAGTAGTATGTCACGGGCCCTATCCACGTGATGACCTTCCGTCCTCGTTCTCCGAGCCACCCTGGACATGATAGCCCTGTATGGCCCCCCGCCCCCAATGAATCCCGATCCAGCATCGCATTCCTTCGAATTCCTTCCGACACCTTTCTTTAGAATCCTTAATCATCCTCGCCAACTTCTTCCTGTTCCCCTTAAATTCTTCGGTCAATCGAGCCGCGTCGTTTGTGCCTCTCATCCAGGCTCTCCGCACCTTTCTCCTTCTCTTCATCGTCATTCTTCTAAAATTGCTGATTTCGTCACTCCACCAACAGTTGATACATCTGTAGCAGCAACTACTATCGTACGACGGCAGTGGTGGTTAGCGCCTTAGGTTACGAACGTTCGCAGATGAAATATCTGGGTCTCGTCATCGACAGCCAGTGGACGTTCGAGCCACACTTCGACTGCCTGATTCCGAAAGTGCCGGTGGCTGCTAATGCCCTGTGCGGCCTGCTACCGAACATCGGCGGGGCGGGAGACGCGGTGAGTCGACTGTACGAGGATGTTGTTCGGTCCCGAGTGATGTACGCGGCCCTGGTATGAGCGGATGATCTGATGGCGAGCCGCCGCAGCATCCTGCTCCTGAGGAGGCTACGCAGGGTAACCGCCATTAGAATCATTAGGGGATACCGGACGGTGTCTCACGCGTCGGCGACCGCCCTAGCCGCGCCCCCCCCCCCCATGGGAGCTCCGGGCGCTAACGCTCCGGGAGAAGATCCGACCGAGCAAGCGGCTCTGAACGACATAGGAACCGCTGAGGAGGACACGTGGGACCGGTGGCGATCCCAGCTGATCAACGAGGGAGGTGAACATCGGGGCCCGGAGGCGGTCCTCCCAAACTGGGAGGCATGGAGAAGCCGTCGCGGCCTCCCGCTCACCTATAGGATGACCCAGGTGCTCACTGGACACGGCGTGTTCGGCGTTTTCCTGAAGAGAATCGGACGGGAGACGACAGACATCTGCCACCACTGCGGAGAGGACAGGGACACGGCGCAGTACACCTTGGAGCTCTGCCCGGCATGGGAGCTGCCTCGATACTCCCTGCGGCACGCCACAGGAGGAACATTGACCCCTTCCCCCAGCGATTATAAAGGCGATGCTGAGAGGGCCACAGGAATACGAAGCCGTCCGCCTCTTCTGCGAGCGAGTTATGTTTGCAAAGGAGCGAGCGGAAAGGGAGAGGAAGAAGAACTCTCACCCCTGCAGGATAAGACGATGGAGAAGGATGGCAGTCAGACGACCTAGAGCCGCCCCACCGCCGTCCCAACGGACCACGCCTGAAGGAGCGCAGCGCTAGGGGCAATGACCCCCCCCCCCTAACGCCAATTCAATAGACAGGAGATACTAGGACTGGCTTGAACAAGAGGATTCGAAAAGAGGGTGCAACAGAAGTTAATTCATTGAGGTTCCTGGAGCACCCCCGTTGCACGCGTAGGATGGTCATCGTAGAGTTTTAGTCGGTAGGAGTCCGACACTACTCTGCTGCTACGCGTCTACTGCAGTAGCGGAGTGTCCATGAGGATTTCTCCACGTACAAAAAAAAAGAAAAAAAAAAGAAAAGAAAGGTCTAGGAATCTGAATGAAGGTAGTGACGTGGATGATGACGGCTGCAGGATTATGGTGAAAGGCAAGAAGATTAATCCGAAGAAAGCCGATGTAGACGGTATACAAAGGACGGCGACCAGAGTATAGATAGAAGAAAGAGCGGAGGAAGTACTGAGGGTATTGAACGCGGTGAACTCCGAAGGCAAGATTCTGGCAAAATGGAAGGAGGCGAGGGTGGTCCTCATTCCCAAACCGGGTAAAGTCTCACCACTGACATCTTCATTCTGGCCGATCAGCGTGCTCCCAGCACTGAGTAAGATTCTAATCGAGGAAAGTCTGGGGCTGGACCCATTTCATGAAAATCAATATGGGTTCAGAAGGAGGAGGAGCACTGTGGTCGCCCTGCGCCGTGTGGTTAATCTTGCCGACGAAGCCAAAAGAAGAAACAGGATAACTGTGTTGGTTGCAGTCGATATGAAGAACGCGTTTAATACCTTCAGTTGGAGCGTGATCTTGAGAGAAGTGGATATTAGTAGGATACCCAAGAAACTGCTCACGTTATTCGATAATTATTTCGTGGACAGAAGGATTATATTCAGAACGACGGGAGGAACAGTTAGGAGGAACGTGTACGCGGGTTTCTCTCAGGGATCAATACTGTGACCGCTGCTTTGGGAACCCTGCTGCCGCAGGGAACCTGGTGTACGACGGGTTATTAAAGAAGTTAAAGGCGATGCCTCACCTGAACGCGGTGGCCTTTGCCGGCGACTAGTGGTCATACTTGACGTGCCTAAGCAAGAAGGGGCGACCACAAAGTTATCCGTTGCGATGGGCGTGATTTCGCGGTGGTGTGCCGATTGTGGATTAAGAATTGCTCGTGAGAAGACTGAGGTGATATTCCTGACGGGCAAACGGATTCCTAAGGTAATTGAGATAAACGTCGAGGAATACCTCCTGACGACGAGACAGGAAGTGAGATACCTTGGGGTCCAGATGGATTGCAAAAGAAGGTTTGGAGCTCACTTGGAAATGGTCTGCGAGAAGACTGACGCCCTTACGGGAGCATCTAGATCTTTGCTTCCCAATGTCAACGGGCCCACCAGTTCTGTCGGCAGTGTTGTATGCGGCGTCTGTATGGGCCAAGCTAGTAAAAATTAAGAAGAATAGGAACACCCTAAAAAGGGCCCAAAGGGCTGCATTGACAAGAGTTCCGACGGCCTACCGTACAGTGTCCCATGCAGCACTGTGCGCGCTTATGAGCATTATGACCATTTACTTCACAGCTGAGCTTCGGGCCGAAAAATATCGCGTGAAGGAGGATCATCAAGAGCAGTATAACACCCGTCAAGAGCTGGTGCCGTCTCGGCCTATCAAGAGAAGATTATGGCAGTGAGCGCATCGTGGAGAAATGGAAGAAGGAGTGGCGATTTTACACAGAAGACAATTGAATGAAGCGACTGATAGCTGATGTATGATTATTTAGAAGATATAGGAGGAATATGGCTCACTTCACCATGCAGATCCTGACAGGCAATGGGATCCTTAATGCTTATCGTAAAATGATTTATAAAGAGGACCACTCCCGATGTTGGGGCTGCAATAGCGAAGGCGATGACGCTGAAAATGCGCTTTTCCACTGCCCAAGGTGGATACGTGAGAGGACGGAGCTAGAAAATTACGTCGGCACACCACTAAAAATGAAAATTTTAATGGAGCTAGTGGTGAAGAAGGAAGGCGAGAAACCGGAGCAAGGTTTCAAGTCTTGTGCAGAAAAATCATGCTATCAAGAATGATGCAGGAGAGATTCGAAGAGAGGAGAAGAACAAGGGAAAGAAGAAGAAGAAGAAATGGGACTCAAATATGAGGGAGCGGTACATAGTTAAGCCCAACCCTGAATTGATGCTTGCACAGAAGAGGAGCAGAAAGAGGAGTGTTTCTTTTTTTTGTGGATATGGGACAACGCCATTGGCCGAGTCCCACATAGTCCAATCTGGGTACTCGTAACAGCATTTTCCGCTCCTCGCGCAAAAATTTAAGTCTAGAATTGAAATTAAAAATAAATTTGTTCCCCTGCCTTACGACACCCTCAAGTGATGGTATGACCGCCGGACACAATGAGGTATATTCAGGGCAGTTACCAATAGTCAATCGTCAGGTATTGTTCTCTTCTGTCTCACGAGGTTCAACCATTGTCGTCCAACCGCCGGAAATGGCAGGGTAGTTACATACGAACAATCATTCGTCGTCTGACATGACGGTCTGACCGTCAGACACGACATGACAATTCATATATATCACATCCAGAAGAGACAGTCCTTTGATAGTCACGCATCCAATAAATTTATACAGTCCACTTTGTAATCTATTTGTCTGGATAGCAACTCCTTTCCTCCGTCAACCCGCTCACAACTGTGAGTGTTCGGAAACGTACAAATACCTTTGAGAATAACTCAAGTAATTTGAATTTCGATTGAAGATTTCTTAAAATCAATACAAGTGTAGAAGAAAGTTCAAGATACGCATCTTGTTATCCTCATATCACCAGCAAAATCATCACTCTTTACACACTAATCCTGATCAGCGAACTCTAATCTACGATAAAATCTATCAAAGAACTCTAGTCCACAATCCAACATCATTCCCAACATTTTTTATTCAACAACTACCAAAATCAGCACTAGCGTATGTGTTAAATATTTATAATCGCATGCGGTTGGACATCTTTTCCCGTCAAATGACAAGAAGCGATAATCGTCCACATATTACAACTTGAAAAAAAAAACAAAATTCATCCTGATAGTTACAGATTTATCTCCCTTAAAGAAGATACGCCCGCTGGAGAGTATAGGATCCGAGAGAAGACTCGACCGAGCAGGCGGTCCCAAACGACCTACGAACCGCCGGGGAGGACGCGTGGGACCAGTGACGATCCCAGTTGATTAACGAGGGAGGCGAACATCGAGACGCGGAGGCAGACTGGGAGAAACATGGAGAAGCCGTGGCGGCCTCCCGCTCACCTATAGGATGACCCAGGTGCTCACTGGACACGGCGTGTTCGGCAAGTACCTGAGGGAAATCGGACGGGAGACGGCGGACATCTGCCACCACTGCGGGGAGGGCAGGGACACAGCGCAGCACACGCTGCAGCTTTATCCGGCGTGGGAGCTGTCCCGCTACACCCTGCGGCACGTCATAGGCGAAAGGCTGCCCCCCTCGGCGATTGTAGAAGCGATGTTGAGAGGGCCACATGAATACGAGGCCGTCCGCCTCTTCTGCGAGCGAGTTATGCTCGCAAAGGAGCGAGCAGAAAGGGAGAGAAAGAAAACTCTCACCCTTGTAGGATAAGACGATGGAGGAGGATGGCAGTCAGGTGGCCTAAAGCCGCTTCATCGCCGTCCCAACGGACTATGACTAGAAGGGGCGATAGCGCTAGAGGCAATGGCTCCCCTTAACGCCAAATTAAACAGACGGAGAATTCTTAGGACTGGCTCGAACAAGAGGACGCGGGAAAAGGGGTGCAACAGAAGATAATTCATAAGAGGTTCCTGGAGCACTCCTGTCATACGCGTAGAATGGTCATCGTGGAGTTTTAGTCGGTAGGAGTCCGACACTATTCTGCTGTCACCTATTATTAGCAACAGCGGAGTGTCCATGAGGATTTCTCCACGTGCAAAAAAAAAGATTTATCTCTCTTACGTGTTGTATGTACAAGCTGTTAGAAAACGTATTAAACAGAAGGCTGCGATGGTAATTTGAAATCAATATTGAAAAAGACCAAAATGAATTTAGACAATATCTTGTTATGCTTGACTCAACCATTTGTGAAGTCTTTCTTAAAAAATAGCATCTAATAGCGATTTGTCTGGATATTGAAAAGATATACGACATGGCCTGGAGACACCGGACTATACAACTCAAACAGTGGAACGTAAATATGTATGTGATAATTATTTTATATGTCGGAGATGAAAGGAAAGCCGAAGCCTTTCCTTGGAAATTTTGGGAACATCCTCTAGTACCTTAGCCTAGATTTTATTATAGTTGTAATTGCTTAAGATTTGTAATAAGCGAGATTGGGTTCGAGGTGACAATCGGTCGCTGAACGTAGCCACGGTCACGGGATGGATGTTTTATCTAACGGGGGTCTGGAGTGGTTGTATGTGTTTTCCGAGAAATGTGGTTGTGGCGGCATGCGGCCTCGAGAGCGGGCCGAGCCACGTGTGATGTTGCCTCGGAGGTGCCGATGCAATGGGACATACATTGTATTAGTAATCAAAACTCCAGGCAGAAACTGCCTAGCAACGGCGTTTGGAACTTTCTCGATGCTTCCAACGAGTGTGCCTAGCAACGGCGTTTGGAACCTTCTCGATGCTTCCAAACGGGTATAGAAAACAAAATGCAATCGTACAGGGAGAAAAATCTCCACGAGGCTGGCATTCTTGCGATTGCCTTGGAGAGTGATACATCGAGCATTTTCGACGATCGCATTTGCGTCTAAGTTAGTTTCGCTTAGTAAGGAGTTATCCCGGTGACCGTGGATTCGTTTGAACTCAAACATTGCTAATAGTGTTATTTAATTTAATTATTCGTAGATCGTATTATTCATTAGGCTTAGTGTTTGTTAGACTTATTATTAGTTGTACTTATTATTTGTTAAGCTTAGTGATAGACCTGTATATACGTGTAAATAAAATCTCGGCTTTGTGAAACGATGGCTAGTCCACATGAAGAGTCGTCGCGCGCCCAAAATTCGAATCGTGATCCGACATATATATGTATGTAATAAATATAATAGTTTGTATGAAATTTTTAAAAGACAGATTCATTTACGACCGTGTCAATGGCAAACCATCAAAGAAAACCGAGATCTCAAATGAGGTCCCGGAAAGGTCAGTTTAAAGCGTAACCTTATGCTTGATTGCAATAAATGATATCACGGAAGCGTTTGCTAAATCAGTAAAATATGCTCTATTCGCTTATTATCGTATATTTTTTATTACTGGAAAGAACTTAAGCACTAGTTACAAAATTCTTCTAGCTGGCCTGGATGAACTCCAAAATTATGCCTTACAGATTGGTTTTAAATTTTCTAAAAATAAAACTATCGTAACCATCTTCTCGAATGCTAAAACAATTCAAAGCCATTATCCGCAGATCCACCTGCATTAATATCAAATTATGACAACAGCTGCACCTGTAGTTAAATCATACAAAGTCTTTAATCTTATCTAAAGTAGATTGAGGATCAATCGCGTATGGTTCTGTTAGACTACGCATCCTAAAATCTTATCACGTGTAAACAATGCTAGAGCTAGGATAGGAACCAAAGCTTACTGTGCGAGCCCGGTTACTCTAATTTCTTACGAAATCAACGTACCTTCGCACGAAGTTAGAAGAAAACAATTGAGCTTATCGTTTTCGTTATTCGTAGCATTCTTAAAATTTCAACACCATCGAATTCTATGTAAGAATTATTAATTGTTGATACCTTCTTTAATGATTTTGAAAAACAACCTAATTTACCGAAACTACACTCACATTTAGACTTGAACAGAACAGAAAAGAATGTCTCCTAGTAACAAATGTTCTTTCCTGTTACAAATGCTATTATTACACTCCTCGTCAAAAAGATAACCCAAGTGTGTTATCTTTAATTTCTCAATGATGCATGTAAAGCTTGACGTCTGTAACGTATAATATCAAACCATTATGTTATGTCGCGTAACACTCTACCTAGCACAGGCCACACACCGCGGGCAAGATGGCAACCAGATGTCTTCGGATACTTACTGTGTACCCTCAATAGTCTCAAGTACCTTCCATAAATCTCAGAAATTTCCTAGTCGAGGTCCTTCAAACCAAACAAACGTCTGTTTCCGAAGCATTTCTAAAGACTATTGTCTACTACAGCTTGACAAGGGAAAGTTAGTTTTTCTCACGTATGACGCAACTTTCCTCCCACTAACCACTTTCTCTCGAGGGCGGTTAAGACCCTTCGTTTAACCAATTAACAACGAAGCCTATTTCCCTCACTCTCTTAACTAAAATCGTCACCAACAAATCCGATGGTCCCGTGCGCTAGACACACCCATCCTAAGCTTTCCTTCGCCACAGCATCGTCTCCGAACAGTACTGATTTTACATCCTTCGCACGGTCAAAATCCTTTAACCAGGTATACGCACCCGTAGATCAGTCACTCACTCATCTCGTACATACGCGCCAGCGTAACTGTCTTCGTTATAAGTTGTTAGAATAAACGGTGATATATAACTTACTATACTGTGTCATATTCATTCAACCACCTCTGTTATCTCAACCGAAACAGGGGAACGACTATTTCGCGGCGTCGATTAACCGAATCGTAGCAAGAATTTACGCCTCTCGCTGACGCGTTCTCCTCGCGACCGCGTCTCTCCGCGAACGGTCGTAACACATTATGAGCTCAGAATATGTGGTTCATTGAAAATAATTAAAAATATTATGATGTTTAGTGTGTACTTATTAAAATTTTAATATAAATAAACAATAAATATTAAATAATAAATAATAAATAATAAATAATAAATAATAAATAATAAATAATAAATAATAAATAATAAATAATAAATAATAAATAAATAGTATCAAATATAATAATATTTAAATAATATTATAAATCAGTCTCAAACGTTAGAAAAAAAAGTATGTAATTTATTTACTTTAGTTTACAATAAAGAATGCGAGATTGATCACTAGTTTGTTTATGTAAGGGATAAATATTCATCAGTTTTAAAAAGTAAATGATATTTGTTTTTACGTTTAGCTGACAATGATCAAGACTGGTAGTTAATTCGTTTATAATCTGGATGTTTACCAATTACCATTGATGTATGACAGTGGATATTCAAATATTGCGGATAATCCTTGACAAAACATTTGCTTTTTCAAGTAAAAAGTTTTAAATACAGTTGATTACATATGGTTTTTATTGAAATCTCAGTCCCCTGTAGATAGTTTAAGAAAAAACCAATCAAGTCACACATAACAAATTTTTCTTTCTGGGTGAATTTTCCATCAATACATTACCATATTTTAGCCATTTCGAGGCAAGAGGCTAGAACAACAGTTTTGGAAAGCGTTACTTGGGTGTATTGTGTGTGCAGTGCGTGTAGTGAGTGTTATATACAGTGTAGTAGTACTATACGTTGTTTATTATTTATATCGTCACATTTATTACAGAATGTCGTGTACATTTGGAGAATGTACCGTTTGGAGAACGATGCGGTGGACAGCAATAGCACAAAAGCGCAACGTTTATACGGCGAAAAATATCCTAATAGGACTATACCCAGCGCAAAGATATTTTGCAAAATAGACCAACGATTGTGGGATACAGGTACATTAAAACCTGCAAAATCTGGCGGACGAATTCATCACGACGACCCGGATCTAAGAAATAGAAACTGTGCCATATTCAAGAAAATCACAGGATAAATACGAGGATTATTGCTGCTGAAGAATATGTTTGCAACAACACCGTATGGCCCGTATTGAAGTGCGAAAATCTACACTCGTATAGCTTTCAGAAAGTTCAGGATTTAAAAGCAGTGGATATTCTCAAAGGAAAAGATTCTTACAAATGGATGACAACGCAATTCTAATTTCGCCGCGAGAATATTATTTACTAATGAGGTAACATTTAATAAATGTGGAATAACGAATATACGTTAGCGAACATTTTTGGGCATGTGAAAATTCACACACATCAGGAGATGATTCATGGAGAATGGTATATCACCACATTCTACCAACGCAGTGCAAGAGCACTTGACTAGCTCTTTTGGAAACATGTGGGATCGGTCGAAGAGGACCTGTGCGTTGGCCTGCTCAATCCCCAGATTTAAATCCCCTCGACTTTTACTTCTGAAGACACACGAAAAGATTAGTGTATGCATTGCCGGTGTCTACGGTAATTGATCTGTAACGCCGCATTTTCTCCGTGGCGGAAGTCGTACAGAATGCAGTGAGAAATTTTCGCACAATGCGGCACAATTTGAAGAGAAGAGTCAGGCTCTGTTTACAAGAAGACGGAGGATATATCGAACAACTATTGTAATTTGTTGTATTTTTCGTCGATACTCGCGACCGGGATAATCGCGGCGCGTGTGTAAACCTTTTATGAATATTGACAATACGTTTTTTTATTTAGAAATTATGGAAGTAAAGGATTAGGGGAAATATTAATCTTTCCTAATCTGAATCTTCATAGGGCGATTTTTAATATACTCCTATGGATTTCCATGAGTAAGTAGGTTTAATGTTCAATCTACCATTTCCTTTGCAAAACAGCGCGTGGAATCATTTACGTCTCTGAATATAATAGTTTTCTTCTCTACGACTTGTACGAGACGAGCTGTCGCCCATGTGTCGTTGAGTTTGAGGATCACTGTGCTTCTCGTTGCTTACACTGAACTCCGTCCGTTCGCGTAAGGAGGTTTACTCGCGTGCGGGAATATTTTGGTCAATTGTTAATTGTCAATAACTAAAAAACAAAGCCGAAAGCGCATTTTATTTATTCTTGATTTTCGTCTTATTTCGGCTTCAAGAATCACTGCTTAAATTTCCTGGAACCTCTGGGAGGAAAATCTAACTAACGATTCTGAAAGTAGATGCTTTATGTTGTGAAATGAGTCTCAAATGATTGTTATTTCTTGTTATAAAATCAAAACAGCTTAAATATCAGCAATCCTTTGCCGAATATTGAGTGTTTCTTTCATGTTGCTTACAAGTGTATAATAAAAGTCATATTAATTTTCAGTAAAATGAAAAGTGAAATTAACAAGAATTATTTCAAGGATAGCAGAACATCTTATTTTGTGTAGTCCACATATGTACAAGAATGCAAAAATAATAAATCCATAAAGCGTAACATTATTCGTTGTTAATATCATTGTTTATTAGAACGAGAAATATAAACCGCGAAATGCATATTTTTAAAATTAACATAAAAATTTTAGTATTGAGACAATTTTTATAGACAACATTCTGAGCTTTTTTGAGATTTTGAGCTTGCAATAAAGCTGTAAATCATCTATAATATGTTTATATAACACTTTTGCTTGATTATATTCATAGACTATCCGAACAAGGTTTGGCTACAAAATCTTAAGACATTCTGTACATATTTCTCAATGTTCATCCATCGTAACTCTCTTCCTTATAATTACTATTAAATGCAGGATACACAGATCTATTCAATCCATTAAAACTTTCTCTGTTTCGATCGTCAAATAAAACTATCCATAAGTCATTGATTTGTTTGTTCGCAGAATCGGTGCACATTCTCGAAATGCAACATACTCTGCGGGGACTATCCGGCGGGGCACGAATTAAATTACATTTCGCGCCAAATGCGACCAAGGAAAAACAGTGTGTTCATTGGATCTAGCATGTCCTTCCTCTCTGGAGGTGGAGGTATACCGCGTCGCACAAAAAGCGCTCTCGATCTTCAGTTCTTGATGTTTTCGGAGAACAACACCTCCAACGAACAGGATGCTTTAAAAAACATGAAGCCAGCCAACGAGTCCACGAAATTGTTGCGAGACGAACGAAAGGCTAGTATCGGCCAATTGAACAAAATCGAAACGTCCAAGTCTGCCTTTCGAGACAGAGGAATGAGTATCTGTCAATTCGATGCTTTCCCAAAATTATGGCAACGAGACCGCCGGATGAGTGTTTGCCAATTTGACAGGATGGAGGTACTTGCCAGACCGTTGCAAAGAAATCGTGGTGGAAGTATTTGTCACTTCGATAGAATGGACGTGTTAGCCAGACCGCTGCAGAGAGATCGTATAGGTAGTTCTTACCGTTTTGATAGAATGGATGTTCTGGCTAGGCCAAATTTTTCTCTTGGCAAAATCTTGATGAGGGAAAGACGCGTCAGCATGAGCAATTTTCTCGAGAAAGACGAGGGAGCAGCGAAAGGTAATCAAATAGCACGGCGTCTAAACAGCAATAGCGTTGAAAAAGTCGAGAAGGCAGCATCTGTCGACGAAGCGGTATGTAAAAAGAAAAAGGAGAAATTTGCCAAATATATACCCGAAGAAAATAAAAATACCTCTTATCAACTGGAACCGTCATGCAGCAAAGCACCCGAAACTGTGTTTGATTACAAGACTACTTGTCTGTAGCAGAAGCAAATTATACGTAAAACTTATTAATATCCTATTGCTAAAAATCATATTAAATTTTCAATAATGTAATAATGAAATTATATCAGGAAACGGTATGTAATGATATGAACAAAATATGAAAAAGTAATTACATGATATGTATCTTTTATCTCTGTTTCGAAAACAGAAATCTCTGTTACCGACACAAAAAATTGCTTATAACTATAGTTTTTCGTGAAAGTTATTATAGAATTGAATACGCACGTTAAAAACTCTAAGGTGTATAATTATTTATATAGATTCTTTAATAATATGATGTACCAGGTGTTGGTTTACAATACTTCAAGCTTCTATGGAAATGAAAAGTTATAATTTTGAGAGTTAACAATTTCTTTTTATTTTAATACACAATGTTTGCGAAATTTTACACAAAATCATTTCAAAAATGTTTATTCAATAGAAACAAGATTTCCGATAAGAGAAAAGAAACTAATCCTATTTACACTATTTAGAAAATTAAATATTTAAAAATGATAAAAATAGACCCACCTGCAAAACATAAAAGTTCATTTTATTAACAGAGGTGAGTTCATTACACTGGTTTATTACGAAAATAAAGTTGTGTATGAGAAATCAAAATAATATTTTATTATAAAAATATTTTAAATTAAACCAGACGGATTCGAATTAATCTGCGAATTATACCTGTACAAATTCAGACCCAACAGCGTTCAAGAAATAAAAGCTACTAATATAAGTGACTTATTTTCGGGAAATTCAATTCCACTTCACTTAATCACATTCTAACGAATTAATGATTTTCTATAATTTCATGACATATGCAAAATTATATTTTATTTTATTTAAGCATTATTTATTTATATTATAGCACAGTGAAACCTTCCATATTTGTGCTAACTCGTACCAATTCGTACTAAGATAACAGAATGCTCGGATTTAATAAATTTTAACTCTTTTCCGTCTTTACAAACTTCAATAACATTTATGTAGATTTTTGTGGGTTAAAAGAGAATGTGCAATACCGTTTTTCCTTATATTCGTAAATTTCGAAAAATTGCAAAGTTTCAACTTTGGAGATGTTTAATACTTTTACAGTAGCAACTATCGAGTTGCATGAGCATTTGTTAATTGTAGTTGTATAAACTTTTATATATGCTTAAATAATTATTAAAAGTGAAAGGGACACCATTTTTGTTTACATTTTTTAATTTATTAAAGCTAAGTCTAAGAGAAAATCTACAGGTAGCTCGCGATAGAAAAGATATCTGTGCAGAGAAAAGCATCAAGAAAAACTAAAAAATCAAAATCATATGCTATTTCTACTGTAAAAACGAAACAGGTTGGCAAGACATGCGATGGCGGCAGTGTTACGCAATGCTAGCAATTAATAGCAACGTACGGTTATGTTACGCCAAGCGGCAGGCTTGTCGTTTGTTCGCTACGCGTTCGGCGCGCTTGCAGTTTGAATAGTACAAAGTATCGTGTCTTTATAAAATTAGCATATCATGAAACAATACATATGTATATACATCGATTCTTTCGATAATTTTTTGTCCCATTTTGTTAATAGGTGTCAAATATGAAATAATACTGAGTACTATAAATACCTACTGAATATTCAGACTTATTGTAAATGATTGCCTATTTAAATTCTTTTGTTCTGTCTGCAAAATGTATATTTATACTAAATACCTTTATGCAGTTATAACTACATTATACATTTTCAGAATCGTTTATTCTCTAATATAATCATGATAACTGACTGCCGTACCAATTTCAAAACATTTTATATAACACATATAATAGGTCGAGAAAAAGTGTCGACAAGTGTACGAATAATTTTGTGATCCACTGTAGTTAGTAATGAGAACAAATTGTCAGTACAAAGTGTATAAAAAGTAGGTATAAAAACCACCGTAGCATGATTCTACACAATTCTGCACTTCTGGATCGATGGACATTTGTAAAAAAAAGTTCGTACAAACCTAATCTTGGACATGATTTTTAAAATCAATATTGTTTTATTGTAACAAATTTATTTTATAAGGTTATTAACATGATCAAAGTTATTAACAAAAGTTTCAAAGGAACCATAGGTCGCAAGTGACTGCATCTCCCGGAAAAGAATATTAAGGTTTTAATAATTCTTAGGCTGGCTTTATTCATAATATGTTTATATTTCACATTTAATGAGAAAGTAGCGTACTATTTACAAAACAACAGGAAATTAGAGATTAGCTCGTAAAATATATAAGAATATTGATCATGAATTAATATTGCGACGTCTGACTGGGTCGACCCAGCATGAATTAAAGAAGAACAGATTGTTCAAATGAAAATCAATCACATGATAGATTCAACTAGTACGGTATTCGACGGAGTTTCTGATATTGAATGCTACATAAGTTGTAACACGATTCACACTTTTTCGAGGGTGTAATATTTACGGATGAAGGTAGTTTCTCAAATTGCAGTATCCTCGATCGACAAAATACCAGGATTTGAGCTTACAGAAATCAACATGCAACGGTTGAGAGATTTAACCCAGGACAATTCACCATAAATGTATGGGCAGAAACTGTCCGAAACTATATTCATGTCCCTATCTTTCCGCCTCGATAACATCGATAGCAAGTGAAACCGAATTGCGATTTTTACACTCTCATCTTGTAATGTCATCTTCTAAACAAATTGCGTGAAATTATACCATGGCAGAGTCATCACTTCCTCTATTTTATGCACAATGATCCTCCACTACACAACAGCCGACCGATACCCCAACTTTTGAACGAAAAGTTTCGATCACTGTAGATAGGATGCCAACGTGGAGGGTAGCACTCACTTGGCACAGCAGGTCTTCTTATCGCGATAGCCAACGTTATCGATATAAAGAAACGCGCACGGGTCTACAGGCGCTCGCCATCTTGGTATGGAGGCCCCGTTACTCAGGACAGGGTTATAGAATCATCGTTAGCCTGGTGCCGATGTACGAATTGATGGTGCCACCTGTACGTACAAGTTACGATACGTAGCATTCGACGAGTATCCGGAACTTGTCGTGCCATCTGGGGACTATTGCTAGTCACGACAGTTAGGTATTCGAGCACCGAATATGAGCTGGGCGCGTACTACGGTGTATCGAGAGCCATGTGATAAGCTGTATTGTTAAGAGTATTTATTCTCTTCACTCTTTGTTATTGGCCTATCGCCCCTTTTAGTTTAAGACTGGAAGAGTCGGTCTATTCCAATCACAAGAGTTAATTACATGGAATTAGCTCGAATGGGAGGAATTTACTAAGCGAAAGTTCCCGACAAAATGGTGGTTTGCGAAGTTTGGTTCTCGAGACGCCATGTTGTTGTACGGGTCGGTATGTTTCCAGGCGCGGTGCTCGTTGTCTACTTGCAACCTCGAGTAGAGGTCGCCACATTACGGACTTCTTGTTTGTTGACAGAATTAGAGTCTGCTCTAATTGAGTTCCACCGTTGTTGAGCCGTTATTTTAAAGATGCTGTTGGGTATTTCCGAAATTTTTTCGCGGTTCAAATCTATTTTAAATAATGGCTTACAGTGACAGCTATCTACTTGCCAAGTCACGTTTCAGGAAAAAATCTGGAAGCACGGGAAATTACTTTAGAACCCTGAGAAGCTCGGCCTGATATAGTCGGCTGCCTGAAAGTTCCATTTTGATATTTCATTTATAAGGACGGCAAGCGCGGGTTTCTCTTAAATTTTTTGGTTGATTGGAAACATTGCCGAAGATGAAAACATAATTTAATGATGCATATATAGATGCAGTATATTGGCTATACGTGGCAGTAGGATATGTTTGGAAATTTTGGATGCTACGAGCGATGCTCTGTTCTTATCGCCGAATTACTGGACTCTTCTAGGGGATCGTCACACTCTTATTTCGTGAAGTGAGAGGAGCCGGGTCACTGTTGTGCAATGTTGCTACGATATAAGCGTGAAGATTTCCCCTACAGGGATAGAGCTTGTACTCTGGGTGATCTTCAACGCGCTGATTTTGTGATTTAGCTTTCTATTGTGGTATTTAGCAGGTTCCACGGACAGGGTTAGGGTTGTGGCTCGTATTTGTCTTTAGATATATCGCGATGAAATAAGGGAATACAGAGCCAAAGACCTCACGTACTGACGGACTTGAGAAGACTCACTTGGACTGATTGATAACGACTTTGGCTACGTTTTAAGGACACGACATTCGTATAACTCAATTATGACGAACGCGGCTCTGTTCCTGAACAATGATATCTTTTCTTTTTTGATAAGATAATTATGCATAGTACACATAAGAGTATTAAGGTTACGGCACAGGGGGTTTCGGAGCCTCCAGGCCCCGTTTGTGTTTCGCGTGGTGTTCCACACTCCACCCGACGGTCATCCTGCGACTGGTCAAAAGACGAGAGGAGGCTGGATACCGTGGTCCCCTCTCGTTTGGTAAATGCGACCAGGGACCAGAGTTTTGAAGATAGCTAGAGCGAAGTTGGAGGAGGTAAAGAAAGGCGTAGAAGAACACTAAAGAAAGGGGCGTCAGGTACTCGCCCCCCCTACCTCGAAGAGGAATACGAAGCTTCTCGAATTTGAATGACATTCGAGAGGTGGTGGAGGGAAAGGAACCCGGCAGCCTAGAAGTAAGCGGCGATAACGGAGGAATAGCGCCGAGTATTGCCACCGTCACCACCGTCAAGGAGGGGTATATGCCTTCGGTAGTAGAGGAAAACTCCTTTGTAACTTGGTTGAGTATAACTGGGAAAGCTTGGTTAGCAAAGCCATCGATGAGGAGGTCAGCACATCCGAAGGAGAGGTTTCCGTATCGGATAGTAGCTGTTACAGTACTCGGATGGCAAACAGAAATAGGCGTTCAAAGGAGCCATTTATCAAATCGGCACTGAAGAAGCAAAAGAGTACAACGAGCGCGGAACAAAACAAAGAAGACTGAAGTCAGGATCAGTGAATGGCATCATTAAGGGGCCTTTCTGAATATGAAAGATATTGTGTAGAGACTTCATTTAATTTTCAAAAAGGACCCAAAGATCAGAAAGTTAGCCGACTCGTTCAATAATAAAACGAACAGCGTTGCTTGTCGAACTGAGCAACAAGAGAAAAACCGTGCCAGCGCTCGAGGATAGGAAGGTTGACAGGAAGAAAAGGGCGAAGAGAGAGGATAGCTCGTACGCGGGGGTATGTAAGGAGAGAGAAAAGGGCGACGGGGAAGTTAGGGACAAAGCATCTAACGACTCTGGAGATGAGTGGATCGTCCAGACGAGTAGGAGAGAAAGAAGACGTGAGAGAAAAAGGAGTATCAAGGAGAGAAGGAGGCCACCGGCTAACGAAGGCCGGAGAGAAAAGTTGACGAGAACTCGAAACAGAACTGAGACCCTCTTGGTGTAGGTCCGGGAGAGTGAGGAATAGCTTCAGGCGTACAAGGAACTTATGGTAGCGAAGGAGGCGCTGTGCGAGAGTATGGGCATCAGACGCACTAAGAGCGGGGGTATCCTCGTGGAATTGAAAGCGGGAGTCAAAGGGGACGACACATCCTTCAAAATAAAGGAGTCAACAGGGGGCAAGGTTCTTGTTTACTTCCTGCAGAATAGGGCATCAGTGGAAATTAGGGACATCGACACGCTGGAAACTAGGGATGACCTGAGACAGGATATCGTTAACGGGGTGAAGATCAAGGATGCCAATGTCACAGACGAAATTCGAGCAACTGTATATAACAAACCGAAATTCCGAACGCCTTATCGCGTGTGACCGTCCGGTCAGCACCCGTTCTCAGCCGCCTGAGTGGCATTCGATCACTCCAGCCGTTCTCCGAATTTTACACTAAGTATAAACAAAACCTTCTCCCACTCCAACGAATGGAAGAATATAAATGCTCCCTTCAAAATCATCCAGTCAGTCTAATAAAAAAATTCTTAACTAATCCAAGCATCGAAAGTGTATCATCGCGAACCGAAAAAATTGTATAAATTGAGAGAACTTAATCTCCTTTTCGGAAATTAACAAGTTCCTTATTTTTACCTTAATTTTACACGACATTTTTGGCGATCCGTGCCAGGATCTATTCACTTCAGTGCAAACGAAATTACGATTTCGGCGCACGCGCATCATTGAATATCGAAGAATCAGCGGACCACTGCGAATCTTCGCCAGTACGAAGCCCTGCAGCAACTTTCAACGTTCCGCTACAGTGAAACCAGACGAGAGGACTACGTTCAGCGCAGAGCAAGCCTACGAATAAGATTCGGAATCTAGAACCAACCAGAGAGGAAACATCCCAGAGACTCCTCAACGTTCATAGCTACAACGGTAAGCTGAAAAGTCTTCATTCATTTTTACGTTACCGCGTGGGAAAACCAAGTTTCTCAAGCGTTTCGAGTCCAAATAGCAACAATAGTTCAGAATCATTAAGCTCAATTAGAATCATGTCCACATCACGAAAAGACAAAATCGAAACTATTGAAACCGTTTCTACAAACGGAGGTACGGACAACTCGATTCGTGCCATACTCGACGCGATACAAAAACAAATTGAACTTCTTGCGCAACGTATAGAAGAGACACAACGGACAACCGACAGTGAAAATAAGAAGCGTGCAGCGGAAATAGAACTATTATGCAAAAATATCTCAAAAATAAAAATCGGACGTGACGCTACTACGGAACTAGGCTCCCTTATTATTATGGACGAATCTGTTGCCGCGAGAGATAGTACTTCCCCACCGTGCGTTCCAATTCGAACAGAAGCAGACAATTACCCCTCTTACGAAGACCGTCTACTGCAATTCGCCCCTCCGAGCTTACGGGCTAAAGACGGGATAGTATGTATTCCGCAATTAAACGGCGAAGACAATATCGGAGTAGAAGAATTCATACGCGAAGTACGTGAATTACGAGCCATGTGTAGCGAACCCACGCTACTATTAAAAATGATCAAAATCTGCAATATGCCGATATACGAATACGGACACCTGTACGATGACCTAAGACGAAACGTAGCCACCCAAGACTCTGTTAGAGAACATCAAGACCAGCTACGCGAAACGAGACAACGTCACGACGAAAGTATGCAAAGTTATATCATCAGGTTCCGCAGAGCACTCAATAAGTTACAATACAGTACAACGAACGAATACCGTGACGAAATTACTAGACGAGCTATGAACGACAGGATTTTAAAAGACTCCGTGATCCGTTTTATCCGAGACCTGAAAGGCGAAATAGGACAATTACTACTCGCCAATCCACCATACAATATCCTTGAAGCCGAAAAGAAAGCCACCGACATCGAGCGATTCTTCAGGGAAGATCGAAATCGACGACCAAAACCAATAGAACGATTACGACTCCCTGAGCAGCAACGACTAACAACCAATAATCCTAATCCGATCACTAAAAAACCAACTCCAACACCCAATCCAATGCCAAGAAGCTTCCGACAAACCGAACAAATACCACTTGCCCAAAGGACACAATTAAAATGCTACAAATGCAACCAGATCGGACATGTCTCCAGTCAATGTAAAAATTTTCGAACACCCAGCCAATTTCCGAGACCTCCAGCAGTCCACAATCTCGAGACACACAAGGAAGAAATAGAGAATCCAACAGACCAGACCTACGAATTAACGCCACAACGGGAAGACTACCCACAGTACTTTTACGATCCGACGGACAGCGACATAAATTCCTCATTGACAGCGGAGCAGGAATTAATATACTCAAGCAAAGATGCGTATTACGACCAAGAATAACAAAAGAACGGAAATTCTCGATGGGACACTCTAAATTTAAAACCAACGAACACGCTTTGATAAAACTATTTGGCAAAACTCTAGAATTTTTTGTGGTAGAAGACAACTTTCCAATTATAGAAGACGGCATACTCGGTTTGCCAGCCCTATCTAAATTCAAATTTGAACTCTCGAATCAACAATTAAAACTTGACAATAATATACTTTTATTGCAACAGGAAAACGACGTACCTCCAAAACAAGCAGTGTCAAAAACAGTCTACCTGGAAGGAAAACCAACAACGATATGCTTTATCAATGGTGGTGAGTGCCCAGCCAAAATGACTAATTTTATCGAAAATTCAAATACGTACGATCAAGTCTCCACGTTTAAAGATTTAGTTAGACTTTCGCATATAGAGAAAACCCTCCGTGAACCAATCGAAAAGATATTGCTGTTCTACCTCGACGTATTCAATCTAGAGACCGACTTATTACCATGCACTAACATTGCCAAACACACAATAACGTTAAAAGAAAATAAAATCATTAACACAAAATCTTAGCGACCGCCTGAATGCCATAAAGAAGAAATCAGACGACAAATGGACGAAATGCAACAAAAGAACATTATAGAACCATCTGATTCTCCTTACAATTCACCAGTCTGGGTAGTACCAAAAAAGGCAGACGCCTCAGGGAAACAGAAATGGCGAATTGCAATAGACTTCAGAAAAATAAACGAACTAACTGACCAGGACGCATATCCATTACCTGACATAGACGACATACTATCCCAACTAGGCAACGCAAAATTCTTCTCAGCCCTCGATTTATCCTCCGGATTCCACCAAATCCCAATGGACATAGACTCTAAAAAGTACACAGCATTCTCCACACCACAAGGACACTATCATTACAATAGGATGCCATTCGGTTTAAAGAATGCACCTGCAACATTTCAACGCATGATGGATAACGCACTAAGAGGACTCATAAATAAACATTGCTTCGTATAGTTAGACGACATTATAATACACGGACAGTCGATTGAAGAGCACAATAGCAACCTAGCGATAGTATTGCAACGCCTACGCGAACTCGGACTCAAAATACAGCCGGACAAATGCGAATTTCTCAAACCAGAATTAGAATATATTGGACATATAGTAACCGCCGAAGGTGTAAAGCCAAATCCCAAAAAATTAGAAGCCGTTAGCAATTTCAAACAGCCACGTAATCCCACAGACATCAAATCGTTATTAGGACTAGCAGGTTATTACCGTAAGTTCATCAGAAACTTTACTAAGATCGCGAAACCATTGACCGAACTTACAAAAAAGGAGACACCATTTCATCGGACAGATAAAACCCAGGAAGCATTCCAGACATTAAAAGACAAACTCTGTTCATCACCCGTACTAAAATTCCCAGACTTTGCGAAACCATTCACATTAACGACTGACGCCAGTAACGAAGGTATAGGTGCAATCTTATCACAGGACGGACATCCATGTTGTTATATCTCGCGAACTCTAAACCCACCGGAACGAAATTATTCCACTACAGAAAAAGAACTTTTAGCAATAGTATGGGCCGTGAAACGCCCCCGACAATATCTGTTAGGACGGAAATTCCTCGTCCGAACCGATCACCAAGCACTAAAATGGTTACAGAATTGCAAGGACCCCTTATCACGCTTGATGAGATGGCGACTAAAACTAGAAGAATACGAATACGACATAGAATACACGAAAGGAAAAGATAATACTGCAGCCGACGCACTATCTAGAATACATGTTCTGACCAGACGACGCGAAAATTTGAACATAGAACTCGATAAAAAATATCACGATTGGGAAAAATCTACCGACGCGTTACCCAAAATTCTCAAAATGACTCCGAACCGTAAATCTTTCTATCAATTATCCAAAACAGAGCTAGGAAATTACGACGGAATCGAATGGTTAACTAAATTAAACGAAATTATTCATATAAACGAAAAGATAGGTATAGGCGACGACAGTTTCACAGAGACCGAGAAGAACGCGATCAAACAAATTTTACTATTCCTGAACGACACCGTAAAAGAATTAAATTTTGCATGGGAACCAATTCAAACATATAGCGACGAAGAAATAGACGAATTATTGAAAGAAAATCACGATTTAGTAGGACACTCCGGTATGCAAAAGACATACGACCGCATTCGTGAACGGCACAGAGTACCAGATTTGATGAAACGCATACAACAACATATAGAATCAACACCTGCGAAACATCTAAAACTACACGTATCAGACCGCGCGAAGAACCTTGTATCACCGACACACCCCTCGAACCAAACGATAAAATTGCTATGGACTTATTAGGCCCACTGAAAAAGACGAAAAAAGGCAATCAGTACATTCTATCCATACATGACGAATTGACAAAATACTTAATACTCGTACCACTAAAAACTCAGCAAACGGAAACAATTTGGAACGCACTCTTGAATCATTACATTTACATCTTTTCCGCTCCAAAAAAGATATTAACTGACCGCGGACAGAATTTTATATCTAGTTTAATGCAACAGTACGAAGACGCGTTCAAAATCAAACATATCAAAACGACATCCTTCCACCCACAAAGTAACGGATCGTTAGAACGGACACACGCAGTAATAACGGACATGTTAAAATCGATACAGCGAAATTCGGATGAAGAATGGGACGATCAACTTAACTTTGTATGCCTTGCATATAACACAATGATACACGACTCTACTGGTTACACGCCATTCGAACTCACATTCGGACACCAAGCCAATCTTCCCTCCACAATATCCAAGAATCCCCAACGCACATACGCAGACGAAGTCACGTTCCGCAAAAAGGAATGGGACTCTAGACTCCGACACGCTCGCGAAACATTGATCAAAAGTAAACAGCGATATCAGCGCGATCAAAAACGTAAAATTATAAAACCTCAATCAGTTTTCAAAGAAGGAGACTCTGTTTTAATACATAACGATCATAAAAGGCATAAACTTGATGTGGAATGGTTAGGACCGTACACGATTGATAAAGTATGTACTCCATACTATCTGATTCAAGACAAAAAGATACACGGTAATCGTTTAAAACCTTACTTTCCAGGTCGACGCTCCTCTTTGCCGGAATAGTATCCGCGCAAATAAATATTACACCATTAGAAGGAAACTCTGTATTCGTAGAAAACATAGGAAAAGGATATTTATACAGCGACACTGCCAATGTAATAGTAGGATTAGACACTAGCGACATATACGAACAGATAAGCGCAATAGAATCATATAAATTAACAATAGACTCACGTGCAATCAGCAAACAATACGTCGAAGAGTTAGGCGGATTACAAAATCGCATCAATAACCTAAAACAACTCGCAAAACACTTGAAAGCGTTAACACATACCCGGAGCACACGAGGTTTGCTTAACATCATAGGTTCCGTATCGAAAAGTCTGTTCGGGACTCTCGACGATGATGATCTTACGCTCATAAACAAAAATATGGACAAACTATTCGATGATAATAATAAAATCAAGACCATAATAGCTAATCAAACAGCACTTATTAGAAAAATTGTAAACTCAGAAAACCTAAACCACTTAGAGAGATCATATAGTGATATATTAAAATTACAATAGCAGGCAAATATCGATAGATCTATGCTTAAGATGATCATGAAAGTCGACACCGCGATGCAAACTTTACACTTCCAATTAGATGAAATACTTAACGTCATGATATTAGGCAAACAAGGAATAATTAGTCCACAAATACTTGACCCCAATGAATTCATAGAAAATTACGCCAAGGCAATAGGTAGCCAGATGTACAACACCGCGATTTCTGCCAAAACCGAACATTTTCAATTCACACTCGACATTAGTGATCTTAAAATCTTCACAATAGATGACAAAATATTTTTCAAAATCATAGTACCTTTAGTCTCTAACACAGAATGGAACATATTACAAGTATATCCTATCCCGAGTAAAAGAAATGGAGTATTTTTGGCTCCAGTAGTCGAACATCAGATATATTTAACTTCAGGTCTTTCATTTATAAACGCTGATATCGAGTATATCAACAAACTTTGTAAGAATCGAGCCGGAACCACTATATGCAAACAAACACTACCTATCCATGACAGAAATTCAAGAACCGATTGTCGCAGCGAAATAATAAATTTCAAACCACACATTGAACATTGTCAAATAACTGTACTTAAGATTGAAGACATTAGCTTTATACCGCTCAAAACTAGCAACTGTTACATTGCGATACCAGCAAATCCGATAGAAATAGACACAATTTGCCAAACGAAACATACCTTACAAAAACTTGACAAGCCTTCCATCATAAGAGCTAACACTTCTTGCGATATATTGTACAAAGACGAACACATGCGTATAGGCGAAACAAAAAGCGAAGTCATATACGAAATCAAAACAAAAACCCTAGCGCTCAAAACAAACGATAGTTTCACTCATCTATTAGATAAACTCGAGCGAGCACCGAAAATAATAGATAATTTACAAGGCTATAAAACAACGATCGATAAAATAGGCGACGAGATAGAAACTCTTAATTTCGAACACAGAATTAAAAATATACAGTATTGGGGACTAACCACGCTCCAGATATTAGGGTACATAGCATTAGGCATACTAGGTATATATGGATTAAACAAAATAGGGGTATTCAAATGCATCAGGAAATGTATACCGAACAAATTATGTATCAATTTATTTTGCTGCCGAAATGAAACTGTAATCAACAGCCACAATGCGACAGCCCCACCAGTACCACTCACCCTGGGCTCAACACCCAACATCTATATTCCAACCAACACATACCACTCAGATGAAGAGGAGGAATCAGCTGTAATTTTCAAGCCACGTCAAGTCCGATTCCACAAAAATCTTCTGAAGAAAACTTGAGGGATCAAGTTCAATCTAAGAAGGGGGGAATGTCACAGACGAAATTCGAGCAACTGTATATAACAAACCGAAATTCCGAACGCCTTATCGCGTGTGACCGTCCGGTCAGCACCCGTTCTCAGCCGCCTGAGTGGCATTCGATCACTCCAGCCGTTCTCCGAATTTTACACTAAGTATAAACAAAACCTTCTCCCACTCCAACGAATGGAAGAATATAAATGCTCCCTTCAAAATCATCCAGTCAGTCTAATAAAAAAATTCTTAACTAATCCAAGCATCGAAAGTGTATCATCGCGAACCGAAAAAATTGTATAAATTGAGAGAACTTAATCTCCTTTTCGGAAATTAACAAGTTCCTTATTTTTACCTTAATTTTACACGACACCAACGAGGTCGAAGTTAAATCGTTGAGGGCAGCACCAAGTTTTTACTCTTGCGAGTTGAGCTTTCACTCTGGCCCCTCTCATGTAATTACGGGGGAAAGCTCGGTGTCGGTGTGCTTTTTGAACGAAGAAAGCGGATTCGTTGTTCACACTTTTCGTTAGGAAAAGTAAGCGTAACGACCCGCGGTGCCCATTGGTTATAGTCAACGTTAATGAATGAAGATATGAGGAGGAAACCTCCTACCAACGTGGCTCGTGGGTGACTTGTTTATGGAAAAACCCCGCTTTTCCAGTTAGGTAAATACTCGCTTTTCCCGTTAGGTAAATACTCGTTTTTCCCGTTAGGTAACTACCCGCTTCTTCCGTAATTTTTAAGAGCGCATAATAAATCTAAAGACTGTTCTAAGGACCAGCCATAAACCGAAAACATTTACAGGATTAAAATTCCTTCAAGTTAATAAGATTAAGTTCATGGTGGCTCCTTAGGTTTATTGATGGTCTGAATAACGGTACGCGGACTCTTAGGGGTTAGACAACGAGGGACGCCGCACGGATCATCTCACGCGACGTAACATTCATTATACGTTTTTTTATAATGATCGGTAATCTTCCTATCAGTTTAGAAAAATCTTGTTAACTTAACCTTTAATTTAGAAGTTAAGGAATGTGACGAGTTATAAACAAGTACTAGTAATCAGACCAGTAGCGTAACAAAATAAATTTTGGGGGAGGCGTTGTCGTGCTTGCCAGATGAAAAGAGAATTCCACGTTTCGTCCCGGAATTACCGGTGGACTCGTCAGTAAGGCTATGCCCGGTAGTCCCTGCCTTAGATGTAGAGAGAGTCTCGTTAGGTGCAGTATTTGTATCATGCGCCCGTTTATTCGACCGCTAGCGAGACAGACAGACTCGTTGTCGTCGTAGTGGCCCTCTGGTGTTGGCCGGTTGGTACCCGGATCGTCCGGGAGGTGTTACGACCGCTTTGATGCCTCGACCTGTCGGCGTCCTGTTAGTAGTAGATCCGCCACAAAATCTATAATGTTTTACAATAACAAACACCAGTCGTATTATTCTATATTGGTTCTTAAAAATCAATTAGAATGGCTTTATTTCGTAGATATTATGTATTGTTAAGAACAACTATGACAATTATAAAGAATGAAATTATTGCAGATCAATTTAATAGTACCTTTTTCCTTAAAGTACATCTTGTTAAAGATAAGCAAGTGCCCGTATACTTTCAAATGGTAGTGTATGTATGAAGAAAAAGATGTTACGTCTTTTCAATTGAGATGCTTTCCAGGGATTTCTTTTATTAACCACGACAAACAAGATTCGGCTGAATAACATGCAAGTGAATAAGAGGTTATTCCTTATGAAAACGGAAAAAATATACAAAAAATATACAAAATTTGTTGAATTTATGTGGGATGGTGTGACGTCAGGGAAGGACGTGGTTGATTGTTCATAAACGTTGTCAAGATATGTTAATGTTGTCAAGGAGTGTTGTGAGCGTTACCAAGGTTTGTTAAGGGAAAAATGAGCGTGGTAATTGCTGTCAGAGTTGAATTAATTGTGATCGAGAGAAGTTCATCATGTTGCTGTGACGTAGAGTTAGTGAAAAGCGAATTCGTGAAACGCGATATTATATTCGATTTTGTGAGAGTGTAACGATATTGCGTTTATCATACTGTCTTTTCTGTTAATTTATAATATAACATTCCTACATTTAAAAATTATCATACATACCTAAACATGGCCAATAATAGCAAACTGGACAGAAGTAAATAATTGACAGAGCAACACGTGCGTGGTGGGCCTAAAAAAAGACAAAGGGATGCTGGAACGGCCAGAATGTGAGTTTAGAAGCCGCAGAGTGTGAGTGGAGGAGCTGGAGAGTATGAATCGGGAAGTTGAGAGCCGAGTATGATAATAAGATGCACGGCGATATTGTAATCAGTTTTTTGTATTGAGTATTGTTTCTTAAACTAAACTTTACTCCAAATAAAACATCATTACTTGTCCTTACTCTAAGACCCATATAAGTTACCACATATATGTGAAAATTAAAAAATATAAAATAAAATTTTTTCACAAGATGTTGCCTCCTCGCAACTGAACATGTTCAAATTCTATTTTTGATTCATCTTTGCATATGTTTTTATGTGTAATAACCTTTAGTTGGCGTATACTCATATCTAATCGATACTTACTATTAGCCAAGTTTAAGTATACTTGATAAATTTTCGAACCTTTTTTTTTGCACGTGGAGAAATCCTCATGGACACTCCGCTGCTGTTAATAATCGGTAACAGCAGAGTAGTGTCGGACTCTTACCGACTAAAACTCCACGAAGACCATCCTACGCATATGACACGAGTGCTCCAGGAACCTCCTATGAAATATCTTCCGTTGCACCCCCTTCCTGCGTCCTCTTGTTCGAGCCAGTACTAACAATTCCCTGACTGTTGAATTTGGCGTTAGGGGAGACGGCAATGAGGCGGCTCTAAGCCACATGACCGCCATCCCCCTCCATCGCGTTATCCTACAAGGGTGAGACTTTCTCTGTCTCTCCCTTTCCGCTCGTTTCTTTCCGAGCATAACTCGCTCGCAGAAGAGGCGGACAGCCTCATATTCCCGTGGTCCGCTCAGCATCGCCTCTCAGGGTCAGTCTTTCGCCTATGATGTGCCGCAGGGTGTAGCGGAACAGCTCCCACGCCGGACAAAACTCCAGCGTATGCTGCGCCATGTCCTGCGCACAGTGGTGGCAGATGTCTGTCGTCTCCCGTCCGATTCTCTTCAGGAAAACGCCGAACACGCCGTGTCCAGTGAGCACCTGGGTCATCCTGTAGGTGAGCGGGAGGCCGCGGCGGCTTTTCCATGTCTCCCAGTTTGGAAGGACCGCCTCCACGCCTCGATCTTCGCCTCCCTCGTTAATCAGCTGGGATCGCCACTGGTCACACGCATCCTCCTCGGCGGCTCCTAGGTCGTTTGTTGTCCCCTGCTCGGTCGAGGCCTCTCCCGGGTCCCATACTTTCACATGGGTGTATCTCCTCTTGAGCGCCAGTCCCCGCAGCTCCGACGGGGGAGACGCGGCCAGAACGGTTGCCGACGCGTGGGACACTGTTCGGTATCTCCTGACGACTCTGATGGCGGTTACCCTGTGCAGCTTCCGTCGTGCTACGACGACTCGCGATCAAATCATCCGCTCATACCAGGGCCGCGTACATCACTCGGGACCGAACAACGCCCTCGAACAGTACACCGCGACTCCCGCCCGCCGATGTTCGGCAGCAGGCCGCACAAGGCATTGGCAGCCGCCGACACCTTCGGAATCAGGGAGTCGAAGTGCGGCTCAAACGTCCACTAGCTGTCGATGACGAAACCCCGATATTTCATACGCAATTCCACCCCGACGGTTTTACCAGCCATGTTTATGCTCAGACCGAGCGGAGGAGTCCCTCGTCTTTATTGTCGTAAAACCAGATGGCCTCCGGCTTCGCAGAGGAAACCCACAGGCCCAGTCCGCGTACAGCACGAATGGCGCAGGCCGTTGCGACTTCGCTGATTCGCAACGTCTCGTGCCACCCGCGACTTCCAAAGTGTCGTCCGCGTAGCACACCATGGCCGCGCCCGAAGGCAGCGAGCAATGCAGTACCTCGTCGTACGCGATAATCCGCAGGATCGGTCCCAACGCCGACACCTGCGAAACGCCGCGCTCGACGGGTCGCCTTTCCTCCCCTTCCCTGCTGGCGTAGCATACCAACCTGTCGTTGAGGTAGGCGCGGATCAGCCGAACGAGGTAAGTATTCTTATCTTTGGTTTCGGGTGCTTTCCTGAGCATAAATTTAGCGCTGTACAGTACCCGGGGCACCCCATAGGGCCATAGGGGTTGGGGTTACGCCCAACCAGCGCACAAGGCACCCAGTACCTTGCTACCTGGATCAGCTAAGCATGGCAGGGGCTGTCGCTCGTCTCAGCTCGAACGTGGCGCATTCTAAGCCCTTCTGTCTCTCCAGGACGGTTTCGGAGCAGGTGGGACGTTGCTCACCCGCCGAAGGCCATTCGGGGGAGCCAATACCCCTTAAATCGGCCCTCCTGCCAGCATCTTGTCCATCAACAACTGCCACCACGAGTTCAAACCCATAATTGGCCCAGCAGAGGGATCGCTACTCTCTCTGGGCTTACACTCGATCCCCATAGTACCATCCTAAGTCATTGGTGAGACTATCGTGTGGATGTACGGCCACATCACTGCCGGCCGGCGACCTGCTAATCATGCTCGGCAGTTCCAGATGGGACTCACGTAAGCGGGAGCCTCAAGGTACAAAGTACCCGAGAACTTATCCCGACGGTCCCATCCTTGGCATCAGGATTGTGGGTGCGCTACTACCCAAGGCCACGTAGAGAGAGTGTAACCGTACTTAAACGGCTTATACTTCCGGCGACCTTCCCTGGGGTGTACATAGAGGACTTACGTAAGCGGGACGCTTATCCCGATGGTCATCCCTGGCTGCGGGAACGTGGGTTTGCCAGCCCCCATAGACTTCCATAAGCAAGTCCTCCCTGCGGGAGCCGAACAAGGTAGCTGGGAACCTCGAAGTGTTCCAGGGCCGCCACTATCCTGTGCCACGGCATGGAGTTGAATGCGTTGACGATGTCCAGAGACACTGCCAGCGCCACGCCGTCGCGGGAAACCATGACCTCCGTGAGTGTCCGCATGCGTCTGAGCGCGTCAATTGTCGAGCGTTTCTTCCGGAAGCTGTACTGGCTTTCATGCCAACCCGGCATCCGCCCCACCATGTGTCGCTCCAAACGGGCGGCAACCACTCTGTTACGCCGCCTAAAACATCTGCACGCCAGCCCGCGCGACCGGACAACAACCGACCTGCGTAACGGCACTTCGACCCTCAATAAACCTAAGGACCCACCATAACTTTCACTTCCCTGCATTGTTTCGCCATATGTCTTCAATCCGATTGCCTTGAAGAATGGCTAAAGCTTAAAAATATGCTCGAAACACAGTCGGTTTTATAGGTGTCCTTGGGTTTATTAGTCGCATTCAAAAACACGGAGAAAGCGGGTATGCACCCATTAGGAAAATCCGAATAGCCCGGTAATAAAACGAGCTAGGTTTTCTCAAGCACACAGTCATTTACGCACCACGATGGTAGGAGACTCCCTACTCATCCCTTCGAGCAGTAGTGCAGGTCATGACCAATCGACACCGCGGTTCGTTACCCTCACTTTTCCTAACGAAAGTGGGACCAACGAATCCGCGTTCTTTAGGCACAGGGGCACACCCACACCGAACTTTTCTTCCGTATTAAAACAAGAGCGACAGACAGTCTACTAACTAACGCCTAACGCGGCAGTCTACACATAGCGCGAGAGTTGCATACTTCACACACATCTTTTGTCGGTTCTCGGTGTTGTCGAACCTACATCTTCTCTCCTAAACACATCACAGTGCTAAGTCCACTGACACATTAATTTCCATTATAAGAGCCCTGCTCTAGCGTACATGTCTATCGCATCTTCGTGCGACAAGTTGTTAACTATTTATTTCTCTACGTCAGTGTAATCTAAGTGGTGTAAATATATATTTTATAATACTGTGAATCCCAGTGTTATACAAACTCAATCACCCCTTATTATCTCAACGGAAATCAGGGGATCGATCAATTCGTGGTGTCGATTGTTATAATCGTAACGGGGATTTACGACCCCCGTTGACGTCTTTCCTCGCGATTACGTCTCCCCGCGATTGGTCGAAAATACACACTCTCTCGAGGAGCTTGCCGACATCGTCCAGCAGATATATCGGCCTTTCTCAGACATCTCGTGTAGAGGCGCCGAAGTTTGGGAGTCATGACCCCCATCACTTCCCCCCAGATCCGACCCGGGATTCTGTCCGGGCCCAGCACCACGTCGCGGGAGGCCATTCTTCTGATCGCCTCCCACAGCTATTATATTCAAAACCTAGTAGATTTTAATCGAAATAATTAGTTAACTCCCTGTATTTGTACTTTACTTTATGCTTTCTCAATTATGTGTGTGTGTTGTGTATTATGCAACATTTATTGTTAGTGTTTATTAGGTAGTTACAGTTGTGCTTGTTGGAGTGGTTCGGCTTCGTGCTTTAAATTTTATAAAATAATTCACGATCTACATAATTACCTATAATCCTCCAAGAATGAAACAAAACTTCTAGTAAGCTTTATATACTTTTTTTAATTTTCAGGTCAGTGTTTATACATCTCAATCGTATCGGCTTAAAATATAATAGAATAATGTCATTTTAAAAAGACGTTGTCCAATCATTATGCTTCGTATATATATGTGGGAGTGAAAGGACACCGAAGCCTTCTCTTTGGAACTTTGGGAAAATTTAAGCTCTCCATAAAAAGAAATAGTTGTAATGGCACTCGACAGTAAACATTACAACGGTTTCTGTCCCGTGGTTCGCCACACGCAGACCCTATTCTTCGAGCAAGACAATCACCAGTACATGCTCAGCGAGCACGAAGAACCGTTATAAATCTTAAGATTTAGTTAACTAAGTTCCCTCAAACAGACAAACAGTCTTTGTCCCGACTACGGGAAGATAGGGGAAATCTATTTTTTCAACGAACGACGCTTCCCACTAGCAACCTTCCCTCAAGGACGGCTAGCATCCTTCTCTAACCACCAACCCTCACTTTCCGAACGAAGACTTTTCTCGACAAATCCGATGATCTCGTGTCATTAGACATACTCCATCATAGTTTTTTTCTGCAGCATCATCGTGACGGAAAGTTATTCTTCGGTGAGGTTTCATTAGCGAGTTACATAGCGTCTTTATGCTCAGTGAATACTTTTACGTTTTAACAAAGAGCTAGTTTAGTAATACTTGTATCGTAGACACGTAAGTCGACACGTAAGTATACTTTGGAAGAAAGTACATTTGTTATCCCGTTGACCACGGATTCGTTGTCGAACCTAGGACCATTGTCATTAGTGTCTAATCACCGCGGTTTCTTGTCAATTCTGCAATATCCACACTGGTACTAATAATCATATTTGCACTAGTAAATATCTTCTTTATTGCATAACAACAATGTCTAATCCAAATGAAGATTCGTCACACGCCCCTAACCCTAATTATAATGTGAACCCGACATAAATGTCGGAGATGAAGGGACACCGGAGCCTTCCCCCTGGAACCTTGGGAAAATCCGTACAATTGTAATTAAAGTTTACAGTGGTAATTAAACAATTTGCCGTCATTCTACCCAATCATACTTGTTTGCGATTTGTGATAATAAACTTGAGCTCAAGGCGACCATCCGTCGCCGAACGTAGCCACGGTCAACGGGACGGGTGCTTCGCCTAACAAAGGTGCGGAGTTATAGTATGACCCTCATTAAAAGAACTACCAATAGAGGTACGTGATAGTAAAACATTCCAACGGTTACTTCGGACAATGAATACCAGATGTTGAGGCACTTGCACAGCACAAGTTCAGTTAGCCTGAGGACCCGCTATAAAACCTGTGTTTTTTTGGTAATTAAGATTTTCAAACGGACAGGTAGTCTTTGTCCCAAATTGACCAATTGACAGCGACGTCAATTTCCCTTACTTTCGGAACGAGGGCTATACTCGACGAATCCGATGATCGCGTGTGTCTTTGGACACACCCCATCATAGTTTTCCTCTGTGGCATCATTGGGACGAAAATTCATTCTTCATTGAGATCTCATCGACGAAGGGAGTAGCGCCTTACGATCATTACACGTTTGAGTTAGAGCAAGTATATCTATCTTCCCGTTGACCGTGGATTCGTTATCGAACCTAAGACCAACGTCACGAGTATCGCAAGTGCCCAACAACCGCTGTTGATTGTCGCGTCGGTAGTATTCATTCTCGTGTTAGCAGACCGTACCCGTGTGACATCGCAACGATGGCCAATTCCAATGAAGATCTATCAAACGCCCACGACCCTCCTCCTGACCTTTCTCCGACATATATGTCGGAGATAAGAGGACACCGATGCCTTCCCTCCGAAACCTCGGGTAAATCCATAAAAACATTGTAATTAAAATCTACAGTTGTAATTAAACGATTTGCCGTCACTCTACCCAATTGTAGTCGCTTGAGACTTGTGACAATGAGCTTGGGCTCAAGGCGACAATTAGTCGCCAAACGTGGCCGCGGTCAACGGGACGAACTCTCCATCTAACAAAGGCATTGAGTAACCCTATAGCTCTCCTTAAAAGAAAGATTTGTAGCGGCACGTGGCAGTAAACATTCCAACGGTTTCTGTCCCGTAGCTCGCCACACGCAGATCCTATTCTCCGGGCAGGATGTTTACCAGATGTCAACGCCTCTCCGCAGTACGTGATCGGCTAGCCCGAGGACCGTTATAAACACTAATATCTAGTTACCTAGAATCCCTCAACAGATACACAGTCTTTGTCCCAGTTACAGGAAGACAGGAGAGACCTATTTTTCCACGAACGACGTATCCCACTAGCAACCCTCCCTCAAGGGCGGCTAGCATCCTTTTCTAACAACCGATATGGAGATTGGCCAATTAGCAGCAACCTCAATTTCCCTTACTTTCCGAACGTGTGATATCCCCGACGAATCCGATGATCTCGTGTCCTTAGACACACCCCGTCATAGTTTTCCTCTGGGGTATCACCGGGACGGAAAGTCATTCTCTCTTGCGACCTCACCGAAAAAGAGATTAACGCCTTACGGTCAGTGAATATCAACATAGAATCCGACTTAGATTTTTGCGAGTGCGTACGACTACCGTCCCGTTGTCCGCGGACTCGTTATCGAACCTAAGACCATTGTCACTAGCGTCGCGAGTATGTGGTCATTGTGAGTTTGTGTCAACTCTGTAACAATTTCGTGTGTGTCAATAAAAATAACTTCAGTGTAAAAGAAAACATGGATAGCTTCAGTGAGGAATCCTTACCTGTCCCAAGCCCCCGCCACGAGGACGACTCGGGCCCAGACTCGGAACTTGACTCGACATATATATATGTCGGAATGGCGTTGGGGATAGGGTTGTCGGTGTTTGAGGAGTCTTCATTGAAGGTAGCCATCGTTGCGGTGTAACGAAGATACGATTTATTGACACAGGTATGAATAACACAGGTTTGACAATCTACCACGGCGGTGAGACGTCCGCGACACTAGTGACAGTGGTCTCCGGTTCAATAACGAATCCGCGGCCAACGGGATGACAGATGGGCGTTCTCGCTGAATCTAAGTCTGACTCGTAAAAATAATTGCTGAGCGTAAAGACGTTACTCTTTAGTCGACAGGAGCGCGTAAAAGAATGCCTGTCCCGTCCCGATGATGCCACAGAGGAAAACTATAATGGGGTGTGTCTAAGGACACGAGATCATCGGATTCGTCGAGGAAAGCCTTGGTTTAGGAAATAAGGGAAATTGACGTTGCTGCTAATTGGTCAATCTCCATATCGGCGGTTAGAAAGAGATGCTAGCCGCCCTCGAGGGAAAGTTGCTAGTGGGAGACGCCGCTCGTTGAAAAATATGTCTCCCCTATCTTCCCGTAGTTGGGACAAAGACTGTTTGTCTGTTTGAAGGACTTTAGTTAACTAAACCTTAAGATTTATAACGGGCCCTCGGGCTAGCCGAACATGTACTGCGGAGACGCATCGACATCTGGCAATCATCTTACTCGAAGAATAGGGTCTGCGTGTGGCGAGCCACGGGACAGAAACCGTTGGAATGTTTACTGTCGCGTGTCGCCACGAATATTTCTTTTAAGGAGAGCTATAGAATTACTCCATACCTTTGTTAGGCAAAGCGTTCATCCCTTGACCGCGGCTACGTTGGGCGACAGACTGTCACCTCGAGCCAAAGCTCACCGTCACTAATCTCGAACAATTACAATCGGATTGAATAACTACAATAGTTTAGTTACAGTTATAGTAGACTTTAGATTGCAATGTTGCGGCGCTATCCGAAGGTTTCGGTGTCCTTTCATCTCCGACATATAGATGAGAAGTGATAAAATGCGACAAACTCGTCACCGAGGCGTGCGATGATTCTGGACTATGCTAGTGAGGTGTAAGTGTTGTCCGTAATAATAGTAGCTGCTGGCTATAGATGTCGCTGCTGGGGTACTGCTATTTTTCTTCTAATTTAGATGCGTGGAAGAAAAATCGGACTACGGGCACCGGGATTCGGACCTGAGTTCCGAACGTTCGTAACCTAAGGCGCTAATCACGATCATACACCTCTTTTTCGCTGTCATCACGTGGGGTGGTCGCCAATTTGAGGTGATAAGACGTGATAGTGATTGAAGGAACACTCGAATTTGTTTAACAATAAATATTTATTAACAACTATATTCGATGAGTATACTTGACGTAAAACTCGCGGTTAATAATTTCGTTTCGCGGTTCACGGTTACAAGTTCGAACTCGGGTAGATACGATTCGATATGCGCTACGAGTTCGGACGATGATTGCCTGAGATGTCGAGCGACTCGGATCAGTGATTGCTGCCCACTATTAACTATCAATTCGGACAGGCGTCTCGCGACAGACTCTCCATCATGATAATGCTGCATAGGAAAAAACTATGATGCGGTGTGTCTAAGGATACGAGATCATCGGATTCGTTGAGGAAAGCGTTGGTTCGGAAAGTGAGGGAAATGGGCGTCGCTGTTAATTGGCTAAATTGGTTGGAAAAGGATGCTAACCACCCTTGAGAGAAAGTTGCTAGCAGGAAGCGTCGTACGTGGAGAAAGCAGATTTCCACTATCTTCCCGTAGTGGGTGGTAAGTATAGGGACTGTTAAGACAAAGACTATTTGTTCCTTTGGAGGACCTTAGCTAACTAAATCCTAAGATTTATAGCAGGTCCTTAGGTTAGCTGAAAATATTGTGAAAGAATGTATCGACAACTGGCAATCATCTTGTCCGAAGGATAGGGTTTTTGTGCAGCGAGCCACGGGACAGAAACCGTTGGAAAATTTGCTGTCGAGTGCCGCTACACTAGAATACAGTAACCAACACTGATGCAAGTCTTGCGTCCACGTTCTTTGTTATAAGTTAGGTGCTGCTGTGGGGCAAGGCGTTGTGTGTGTCTGCACCGGATCCCGATTTTGGCATGAATATTTAGCTGCTCAGAAGCACGTCGAATCGCAAGCTTCACAAGGTGTAATTTCTTGGAGGTTGGAGTTTGCACATGGTGTGTCAACTAAGTGAAAACTGACTATTCAGCTCAAAAGATCATTCATCTATCCAAGAACAGATTACTCGTAGGATAGTTTATAAGATAATCTTTAGAAACTAGGATGTTTCAAGAAATGACCTCTACATTGGCTGAGATGTATCTACTCGACAAGACGAAACACTACAAAAAGCTAAATGATTCGACTTCCTCCCACTTTTTAGAATTTAGTTAATGTTAAGAGCGAAACTGTGGTGCAGGTTTCTTAACTAATCTATTTCTATGAGATAGTCCCAAGTCTTTCCCTTCCAATGCACCCGTTGTACGCTGCATACTTGAGACGGGGGCGATGAGATTAGCCATCGACGATCAGGAAGCACCGAGAACTGACTCAGCACCGAGCATCTGAATTGCAGACGATCCTATGAGATATAACTTTATGATACTTGCAAAACATGGAACCGATCAATCGACCGGTCCCCTACATATCTAGCACATAAAGTCCAGCATGTGGGCTGCAAACCAGTCTACTAAAAAAATTTAGTGAGCAGTGAACAAAAATACACGAAGCTTCATCGTATCATAAATGTCGCCGTTCGTAACATACCTTGAGCACGCGTTAATATGTCGGAACTTAAATCTATAGTATACAGACCTTAGTAAGACGGCAATTACATGATGAAACAAGGTATAATATTTACACAAAATGATATGGAGATGCCATATTTACAGAAAAAGGTCTGGTAGCTCTAGTTTAGTGATAGTTGATCCTGAAGGTCTCAATTATTAAATTGTTACAATTGTTTATATTAAGTGCTGATTTTAGTGCATAATACAATTATACATATAACGCTATGTGACTCCATGAGGAAATACGTACAGTTATATACAGCTATGGTGAGGGAATACAAGTAGCCGAATCAGGGGGAGAATGCTTATCAGCCTTCTCTGCGTCCGATAGGTATTTCATAGGAGGCAGATTGTGTTCTTTGATCAAAACTACCGTACCTCGACCTTGATCATTCCTGGTAAGTATGCAAATATTCACGTCATAGCCATCACTTCCAAAAATGTTGGGCCATTTGCTGGGTAAACTGGAATCTGCTTAATCTATTTTCGATAAGATTAGTAACGTCTAGCTGGAAAAGTGATCATGGGTCAAAAGGGTGACAATTTTAAGATCGGTAGAAAGGCGAGATAAGGGACATGAGTTCAAGCAGGTTTCAATTTGCGTAAGTTTTGAAACATGTGATGCATTGTCGTAGGACCCTTTCCCTGAGCGCATCCCGCGTCAACCGTACTCTGTTATGCAACGAGGCGAGCGTTTGCTGATAACCGGCGTGAAGTAATCGCAAATGTTTAAGTTTTATTATGAGGATGATGAGCGATCTGGAAATGGATAGAATTGCCGATGTTGCGTCGTATGGAACATCTGCATTCCAGCCAACGCTACCTAGCAGCTAGCGGCCCATCGCCAGCCTTCCAGACCCTCAATAAACTCAAGGACCCACCATAAAACGGCACTTTTTAGCTGCATTGTTTCCACACGTTTGCCAGTCAAACTATTGTCTAGAAGTATTTTCGGTTAGAGTTTGTTAGAGTTTCGGAGAAGTCCTTGAGTTTATTAGACTTTCAAAATTCACGGAGAAAGCGGGTAGTCGCCGAACGGAAAACCGAACACATGGCCACCAGAAGCGACTGGTTTTCCCCAAAAATGAAGTCAACCCGTTCCACGCTGGTGGGAGACTTCCCCATGTCCTTCTTCATTAGCAGTGGTCATAACCAATCGGCATCGCGGATGTTTACCCTCACCTCCTTAACGAAAAGTGTGAGCAACGAATCCGCGTTCTTCATTCTAAGGGCACACCCACACCAAGCTTTCCTCCGGTAAAACACAAGGGCGAAAAGCTCAGTCTCAATCAAGCATCTCGTCAAGCGGTCAGCAATTCGAATACAGTGAGTCAACAAATCCATCCGTATACGCGACAATCCGTCTAGAGACTCAGGTCGCACTCATTCGTAGTCATCTTATAACAAATATTCATTTTGTGTACACCGAAGTTGTTGGTTTGTGAAAATATATAATAACCTGTTAGCAACAGCGTTATCTTTTATTTAACTACCCTTATTATCCTAAAAGAAATAAGGGATCGAGCGATTCGCGGCGTCGATTAGCAAATCGTAACGGGAATTTACGACTCCCGTTGGCGCGCTTCTTCGAGATCGCGTCTCCCCGCGAACGTGCGAAAACAGCCGGATGTTCCTGATCGAAAGGTAATTGAGCGTCCTAAAGATGTCCACTTATTCTGAGGTGTCCGTCGTATTCATCGATGAATGAGTTGAGCGACACGAATGGATTGCATTTATCTAGATAATTTCCCTTTGTCAAGCTTTCCATCTCATTACGAAACTGAGCTCTTTGCGTGGCCGTAATAATCGCCTTTTTAGTGCGGGCGATGTCCGCGGTGGGAAGAGGGCACAGCTGACGACTAATGTTTTAAGTACGCGCAATGAAGTTTTTCACGCGATTATTTTCGAGAAACCGCAGACAGTAAGTAAATATACGAAGTAATTTCGAATACAAGGAGTACCGCAAAGCCAAATCAAACGACAACGAACCGTTGCACTCGTTCGATGCACTCAAATGTGTTACAATTGAATCCCGCTGTTCCGGAACGTTGAGAGCGATCGGCTCCGAGAGTAGCCATCAGTCCACGTCCCAAGAAAGCAATCGCAGCCCTTGCCACTAAAGATCGCTATCTTTTATAGCTATCGAACTACTTCCGCACGATATGGGATCTGCGGGATTGTCAGCCGGCGTCATGCTGACGTTACGTTCTATTTAGTTGCTGAGGAGAAGGTAGCCTTAACTGACGTTTAATGCAACTACCAGTAAACTCCACTTTCGGCTAACCTGCTATGTGCGGGAATACCGGCACGGGAGAGGATTAAATTTGCTCGAAAGTAAATTAACAATATTTAATGATTTATTCAAATCTTACTCGATTTCGATATTGACAATTGACTAACAGACTGACGGATATAAAATTCTTCGGTTGACAAAATGGTAATTCTTCGCTTGACAAGATGATGCTTCTTCGGTTGACAAAATGATGATTCTTCGATAGACAAAATGATAACTAGCTCTTCGATAGGTAATTAATTAATAATATTCGATAGACGAACGGTAATTAATATACTCCATACATAAACGATAATAATTATTATTACTCGATAGACGAACGTTAATTATTATTCTCACTTCTCTGAGTCGCTACACTTATTTATATCTGTCGGAGATGAAAAAACGTCGGGATCTTTCTTTTGAAAATGTTTGGGAAAATCCCAAACGTTTTTTCAATTATCGACTTTGTTTACAATTTAAATTGTCTTAATATTGTTATAAAAACATAATTAAGTAAATATAAAGACATAGTTAGATAAGTTTTCGCAAGATATAGCTTTTAGTGGCTTTAACTACCTTTCACTTCAAATACTGTAAACACAGTTTGAAATAAACGTTTTAAATTACCTTGATTTGAAAGCAATTATCAATTTTACTTTCGCTACGGATCGTGCTGGTTGCGGGTCGTGACACTGACACATGCAGTACCAATTATCAACAAACTAAGCTGTTGCATTTCAAAAATGTGATTCGCAACGAATGTCCTCTACTGAAATAGCTGGCCCTTCAACTAGGCTAATATTATAATCGAATCGGTCCAATAATATTCGCGAGCGAACTCAATGTGCAACACCTTTTTGATCTTGGTCGCAAGAAGCGTTAGCAAGAGAACGCTGTATAACTCTAAGCGGATGAGGGACACGATTTTTAATGGCACAACACATGATTTTACATATTATATTCGTGGCTTCTATATGCTTCCGTCTGTTTTTGCACGCGGATAGATGACAGCTTCGTATAACTCTTCAGATGCATTCAAGAAGCCATGTAACTGGACCTTCAGCGCGTTCGTCGGTAATACATGCCGCGAAAAGTAATGCCATGTAACTGTTGTGGGAGACTGTCATTCCAACCCTATTGTATTTTCCAAAGCTGCTGCATAAGCATCTTTGAGGGGATTATCACGAATAGATAAGGCCAAGCAAGTTGAAGATCTCGGATAGAATGTTATGTATCGTAATTCAGAAATTCGATATTTAGATACTCAGAAATGAGCTGATTGATTTAAAATGACCAATACAGACCTAACGTTTTTGAATCATTATCGGGAGTTCTAATCTCTAATGTATTAGGGGTTCTGGAATTCCCTTTCACAGGTATGTGTTTGAATGTCGTTGGTCATCCACTCGTTGAACGGCATGTTGACCGTGGACAATAGACATGTTAATGCGTGTTTCAGTAAAAATGCCCTAGAATGTGTTTCGATGACTCTTAGCAAATCGTCGATGTAAAGATGATCGGTGATGGATGATTGCTTACATTCTTCTGTTAATCTGGCTATGAACGCGAGTCACCAGGAAAGAGGTCGAGGACATACCGTAAGTAATTTTGTTTAATTGGCAGACGCTAATGGGAGCATTCTCGTACAGACGCTCAAGCATGCGTTGGAACCAATGTTGTTACTCCTGCACGCGAACCTGTTTTCGGAATATTGTTGATGAATCGATGTTTTCGGAAACAAATTAGGATGCTCATGAAATCGCTTTGCACCGCTGGACCTTTTTCTTTTTCTTTTTTTTTTTTTTTTTGTTTTTGTTTTTCAATGTAGAGAAAACTTTCATAGGCACCCCGCGTCCTTCCCCCCAGACGACGCAAGCGTAGGGCCCAATTCTTACCGGTTAAAAACTCCAAGATGGCCATCCCTAGCGCAAAAGGAAGGGGCCTTGGAATCGCTAAAAGCATACATCCCCTCGCGGAAAGTCCTCCGCAGGTCGATGAGGTCTATCTGGTATCAATATGTCAATCTGGCCGACCGGTTGCTGCTCCGTGAATATCTTTTATTAATCTCTTACATCTTTGCCCGCATTTGCGCTTTAATATATATAGACAAACAGAGTTGCATGAAAGATAGTTCTGTACGCTGTCGATGTATGAATTAATGCTGATCTTTGCACTTTTTTGAGAATTTTCTTATTGTTAGTCACCTTTAGGGCTCCTGCACATACTGGAGAGGTAGCATTTACCTGGAGAGGTATATTTGGTAGCAGGCACCTTATTGCTGCGACCAAGGCATCTGCTTTGCCGCATATTGCTTCCATATGAGTAGTAACCTTCTCGCACTTTCAATTATTATATCCATGTCTTTAATATTTTTACTTGTGATAATTTTCTTATTTCCAATGTTTAATTTATCACTTTGGGGATTCGCATACCAGTCAGTATTATTATTTCAGTTTTATCCGTAGCTATTTGCAATCCTACGTTATTACACCAATTTACAATTTTATTCATGAAATTGTTTGATTTATATTCTATGCTTTCTTTCATCAGCGGAGGCTATAGTTTTTAAGTTTTTAATATTGTTAAATTTATCGAGGGATCCATTATAATCTAGGTTCCATAGTAGAGGTCTCACTACGGAACCGTGTCGGATTCCTGCGCAGACCTTGCTTTTGACTATTCCGTTGTTGCCATTAATTACGACTCCTCCGTCATTCAGGTAGTCATAAATGACTTATTAAAATAAATTTATTAGGTTTCCAGGAAGCTTCCTATATTTGGCTTCGTTAATTATAGTCTCCCATCTAAGAGTATTGAGTGCATTTTTAATGTCTATGGGCATCAAGGTGCATACTAAATTGTTCTTTTTGCAGAAGTCAGCGAAATTACTAGTCTGCATGATGGCATCTGGAACTGTACTCCTGCCTCTACAGAAACCAAACTGGTTATTGTGGTATAGGTCCGGTCTCAGGTATTTCTCAATGGCAATTTTAAAAGTATTCTCCCATACTTTCCTCATTGCAGGTAAGATAATAATAGGCCGGTATGAAGTTAGATGGAGGGGATCCTCTCCTCGTTTTGCCAGCAAGATTACTCCGGCAATTTTTTAGGTATTTTGCCTATTTTGTATATAAAATTAATCATATTCACTACATCGTGTGCTCTGTGCTCGAATATTAATTTAATTTATGTACCAGGGACCCCATCCACGCCAGTCGCCTTTTTAAAATTTAATCTTCCAACGGCCTTCGCCGAGTCGTAAGTTCGTAAAATCCATTAATAAGTTTGTAAACAATATGCATCCCACATACAAATGTCGATGAGGTGGAGAAAAAATTTATGATATTATTTCAATGATTTTCGTGTTGAATCGACGGTACTTATCACCATATCTACCTTATCTACTATGCCCATTGATTTATTGTAATCCATAACGCAAACAGGCTTCTGCATACTGTGTTTCCCTTCATATTTTGATGCTGTTGCAAAATCTGTACTATGCATACTCGAAATCATGTAAACTTATTTTCTATCTATCCACTTCATGGCTAACAAACTTTTTGAAGACTGACAACATGTCTCTCCTTTTTTTAATTTCTCTTCAATCTTCGGCATTCCTTTTCGTCGTTTTTCCACAATCCCGCATACATTGGTATAATTGTTGTGTAAAAAGGTAAATAACTCGGGATTTGAATAAAAATTATCAACGTAGAGTGTATGACCTTTCCCTAGGTACGGTTTCAAAAGTGACAAAACTATTTCCCCCGATTTTCCAATTCTCGAGTTTTCACTTTCTATAATCGTTGACATTCCGGCATAAACTATTAGGTCTTGTACATAACCTGTTTTACAATCACAAGGAATATTTTCTTTTTTATTTCTCTTTCATTCACTTTAATTCCGATTCTTTGTCTTTCGAGTCATGTAGTAATCTCATTAATTTAAATGTCAGTTGCCTATATTTCACTTCACTTAATATTGTTTCCCACCTAAGGGTATTGAACACGTTTTTGACGTAGATTGACATCACGATGCATTTTAGATTTTTCTTCTTGCATAAATGAGCAAACTTATTAACTTGTATGATCCTGTCCACTGTACTTCTGCCTCTACGGAAGCCATATTATTTACTATGATATGGGTCCTGTCGCAAGTGTTTTTTTATTGTATTTTTGTATGTATTTTTTCATATTTCTCTCATTGATGGTAAAATACTGATAGGCCTATACGATTTGGGAGGAGAGGTTCTTTTCCTGGCTTTGTTAACAAGATTACCCTGCCTTCCACTTTCTGGACATTTTACCTAGATTGTAGATATTATTATTCTTATTAAGTAAGTCGTATGGTCTATATTTGTATATTAATTTTATTATGTTTCAAGGGACACTGTCTATGTCTGCCACTTTTTTCGCATTAAATCTGTCCACGGTTATTGCCAATTCTGACATGAGGACGGTGGAACTGTCATCGGCTCTTTCACCTTCATCGCATCTGCCCATCGATATTCCACTATCGGTTTTCTTATCTCTTTTTGTGATGAAGAACGTCTCTATTATTTTACTCCATTGTTCAATATTTAGGTTATCAATTGGTTTTTTGTTTTTTTTTTAAATTGCCGATCATGCTTTTATAGGATTTCCCCGTGAGACTAGCTCTAAGGTAGGGTGAATTCCTTCCACGCCTGGTTTTTACTTTTAAGTATCATCCTTTTCAGTTCGTTTTTCTTGTTTTTATATTTTATGGTTAGCTCCTTTACATTACCGTCTGATCTCTTGTTGGCTCTTTGTGCTGTCCTTCTATGTTTCTGTACGGCTCTTTTCAGATTGGCAATTTCGTCGTTTCACCAATAGTGAGCGTTCTTCAAACCCCTAGGTGGGTAAACTTTCTTTAGTACGTTTTTGCAGATAGCTTCTATTACATTTTGGAGAAATTCCTCCTGGTTTCTCCCGTCGGCTAAAAAAGACTTTAATAAATTATTTTTGTTCTCGTTGTAGTTTTTAATAAAATTATCTGGATCCAGGGCCTCCCTCGTATACTTAAAATATCCTCTACTGTTATACCTTGATTTCTTATAAAATTGATGCATTAAATATGTATGGTCTGACGAGTTAAAAATTAGTGGGATTTCCCTTCTCTTATAAAACTTAATTAATTTGCAGCTCACGTTCATTACGCGTAGGAAGCTTCTTTTCTTTCCTTTTTCGTATGTATACTTCTTATCAACATTTACGGGTATGATATTCTTTTTGATCAGCATCTCCATGAGGGTTCTGCCTCTTTTATCTATTAGGTTGTCCGAAAAGTTTCTTCCGTTTCGCGTTTCGTATGGTGATAATTGATCAACAACAATTACTCTTTTATAATATTTTATTGAATTATGTATGATCCATTTTGTTCTATTTCTATTATTATATTCATGCATAATTCAGTAAAGTAATATAAAACAAGAAAACATTGTGCGTCTATGTCTTGCTTATGAAACGAAAGAAATTTATCGGACAAACTAATATTTTATCACCGACCCACGCTGTGGATTTGGTGTAAAAGTCGCCGGCGATGATAATATTATTTTGTGCGTTTCGGATTGAAATTATTAATTTTTCTAAATTGTTAGTAAAAGTGTAAAAACTGTCAATCTTGATGTTGGGGTACAATAACCACTCACGCAGTGCCAGTCAGCTATTTCTACGCCCACCATGCCTTCGTCTTGCATTGTTGTCCTATTATTGGGATGAGTAATCATGTTCGCTGCTACCACATTTCCTGCACAATTCCTTACCCAGACATATAGCTCTACAGTGGTTAGTCTTATGTCCGGTCATATGACATCTATAACGTTTCTTAATTTTTGGTATTATCCTTGCTGTAGCGATTGTTAATCCTGTTTTAATTTTTATTATTTTATCGTCATCAGGCATACATGACGCAATCACTTATTGCTGCAATCACTTGCCGTGTCTCCCATTTTGTTGTTCGGATCGCTTTTATGTTGACTCAATTGTCTTCCTTAATTTTCAACTCATTACTGAGCTCCTTTATTAATTCCTTCTTGGTTAACAGTGGATTTATATTTTTTATCTCTAAGGATGTTCTGTCCTGTAGTGCTATCAGTTGAAGTCTTTCTTCAATCATTCTTCTGATGTCCTCTATCACCTTTGCCGCTAATATTCTGTATTTTAAATCAATTAAAATATCATTCATTAAAATTTTGTATGTTTCGATCCACTGAGCAGTTCTACTTTTTTGCTATTTTCTGTTTTACTTTTCCAATACTAATTACCTCTATTATTCCAGAATTCTCTATTTTTTTCCTTTTTCTTCTCCTTCTTTCATCTATTTTCCAAACCCCGTTATCATCTTCTTGCGTTATCTAATTTCCAGTGTTTGCTCTACATACATCGGCATAAGTGGCTTCATCCCTTTTCTATTTTCTTCTTTCTTCTTCTCAGCTGGTGAGATTTGCTTTCTTTTCGTCGCTTCGATCATTTTTTGCCTCCTACTCATTAGGGTTTCCTTGCTGTTGTTCATTTCGTCTGTATAGCGTGGAAACATCTGTGTCATTGAAATTCTGCTATCAGAGATTACTCTCTTGTCCGTCCTACCACTCGTTATCTTTCTTCTTCTTGGCTTGTTAGTCCATTCAGTCAGTGACGTAGCATATCCGTCCATCATTCCTTCAATTTTAGCTATCTCCGAGTCCCTTTTTGAAACCAGATGTATTCGTCTTTTTAGGCTGCAGATACTTTCCACTGCATCCATCAATATCTAGGTTAAATGTTTCAGCTCACCTACTTTTATAATGATTGCATTCTTGCCATCTACTAGTTTGGTTTTATCTTTCTTTCCATCATGAATTGCAGCATTATTCTTTCTTTTGTTTTCTTTCTCTACGTGGAGACCGGGCTGGCGACTTACACGTTGGTTGTACTATCCGGTGCGACGTATCGAGCAAGTGATGACCGAGTGCCCTAGTTCGCCGCACCGAACACATCGGTTGGAAATGAAGGGTACATGTCCGGCGATGTTCACATTGAACGGCTGAATCCCCCTCGGAATTCTCGGTAACGCCTCCACTAGAGCGAAGGGGGGTAGGGGGAGGTCAATATTACTGCGCGCGCTTGGGCCTGCCCGCTCTGCCCTCGCACCCAATTCCTTCAACCCTTCACCTTTGTTCTTCTTCTTACGTCCGCGACGTCTTCTTCTCTTTCCCTTTTTTTTTTCTTTTCTTTCTCCACGGCGGAAATTCCTTACTACCTTCGCATATTCCGAGAGCTCGGAGGCCACCTGGGCTAAGGTCATTCCCGAGTTCCCCGCTGCGGCCGCCCCTCTCTCGATGTTTTTATTTTTTCTGCCTTTTGTTCTGTCCACTTTCGAGCCGACGATGTTGGTGGAGTCGTCCACCTCGTATTCCGACGTATCCATGGACGATAGCGAGGAATCCCTCCCCGTCTGCGACCTCACGGATTTCGCAGCGGGGAAGGCGCACGCACCTGAGGGTACCACTCCCTTGTTTTTAGTTGGCAACGGCGACTGCGACGGCAGCATGTACAGCCGCATTTCCGTTATCATAAAGTGGAACAGATCCTCGAGTCCCTGCAGTAGTTCACGAAGCCGCCAACGACCGAATCTTCTGTATTTTTCTTCTTCGTTATTACACGCTTCGCCGTGAAAGGGGCGCTGGCTCAACGCGAGTCGACGAGGTAGGCCCATGTCAGCCGTTCGGACTCCGGGTGTCATTCTTGTTGTCGTTGTCGTCCCTGTGACCGTCGGCCCCTCCGCCCTCTCTTTTTTATCTTCGCTTCTTTCCATCTCTGTCCCCTGCGTCAGCCGCGTCACCGTCTGTTGGAGGCGGCCCACCTTGCTCTCGAGGTTGCGCAGCCTCTCCAACGTGCGTGCGCTCGCCTCAGAGTCCTCTTCTCCCTCTTTTTCCGCTCCCCTGTCGTCGCTATTGGAACAACGGCGGTAGCGAAGAGGACTGGTCGGCGTCGCAGTTTTGCAAGTGGCGTCTATTTGCTCCCGAAGCATAGCGCTGGCTGCCCGCGCCTTACGGGACGCAATTATCAATCGCCTGATAAACGCCGGTTCCAAGTTCTCGGAGAAGGTCGCAATCCGCTCCACTTCCGTCATTTCGTGTGTTATCTGCGCGTCAAGTTCGGCGGCTGTCTGGCCGACCATTGGTTCCCGACTATTACTATCCGACCGCAACGATTGGGCAGTACTTCTCCTCTTCTTCACAGGAGCTGACGCTCCTTCGGTTTCAAGATCCGAATTCTCGTTCGTGCTATCGTCGTCAAATGCGGCGATCCTTCGATTCGGGCGCTTCTTCAACTTTACCAACGAGGAAGGTTTACCAAGCGGCGATTTTTTATCATCGAAGCTACGCCCCAACGGTAACTCGTTCCAAAAGTATTTAGACTGGCTCACTTCGGCACACGACGCGCTAGAATCTGTGGACGTCCTTCGTGGACGTGGATAGTAATCCACACTGCCTTTCTCATCACCAGACGCAGAGGCGCGTCCAAGGGCCTGGTGGTCCACCCCCGGACGGCCGCGGTTGCACGATGTCGACGCAGAGGGGCCCGCTTGACAACCCTCTACTGCGCCGGTACTGGGGTCTCCCTCCCCTGCACCGTAAACTGTATTCTTGTTACGATTGATATTCATATTATTTATTTAAATTTCGCCGAGGTCGTCACCATCAGTTCCAGTCCTAGTGCCACTCACTCTTCCGCACCTTACCCCGGTTAAAGCCGGTGTAGTGTGACGGGGAGCCCCAACGAGAAGGTGAGGTGAGTGGTCTTGACAGGTATGGGTCCACCAACTTCTCCGAAATTCTCCGCACCGGATCGGCAAATCGACGGATGTGCAAAGGCACCGACCGGCCGCCACCCGGCTATAGGACAATATCAGATTCATCAGGGTTTCCCAGGGCGTGGTACTACGCCGCGAGAACCCATACCCGTCTCGTGCTCCCCAATCTATCCCCAACGTTTTTCTTTTCTTTTTTTTACGTAGGGAAATCCTCATGGACACCTCGTCGCTCATCCGGAATCGGCGGGGTAGTGTTGGACTCTTAACGACTAAAATCCTACGATCGCTTATCTAATGCCGAACAGGAGTGCCTCTGGACCTCTTTCGAAGTGCTGCCGGAGCACTCCTGCATCATCTCCCTTTCTGAGGAAGCCAATTCTCGTATCTAATTCGGGCGTTAGGGGGGCATCACGGCTCCTAACACCACCCCCTGGGCGGTCGTGCAAGTACGAAGAGGTTCCAGAATCTCCTCGGCGTGACAAGCCCTATGACAATCCTTCAGGCTATTGATGTAAGTATCCTAGAAGCTAACAGTAATCGCGTTCTGAATCGATTGAAACAAACTTGGATACGCGTGATTTTTTCATGCTAAACTAGCATTTTTGCACAACGTTGCAGCGCGTGCTCACCTTTGCATACGGAATATTTCGTTGGTTGGCTAGCAAAGACTTCTGACTCGTTCTACCATGATCACTAGTGGTTGTATTGTTCGCGCTCACGGCCGGCTTGCTCGATCTCTTGGGCGTGAAATATTTCGCTCAATGTTCTAAGGATGCTGCAAAATCACGGCAGGCAGGCGTAGCCGGTAGATCCATACATTATTTTTCCTATTCATCGAAGGACGATGTAGGGTCCATTTTCCGGGGCAAATGTATGTGAAGCAGTCTCCCAAATTCTGCTGAGTTTTAGTGGCAACTCTAAGACTCATTTCTCGTTAAGTTACCGTTTCTCGGCGTACGAAATTATACGAAAAGGAGTCTTGTCGAATGTCTCGCGTCCTACTAATTGCGTTGCCTCGTCGTCTATTCTAATTGCCAGAGTTTCTATCTGCGATTGTACCTTATCAAATGTATCGTAAAGACCTTCATTGATCTTCACGCGCTTTTCGAATGCTGTTATATCAGTCTCACCGACTGCTACTATGTTACTGTTAAATGTTGACCATACGTATTTTTTTAACCATGTCATCTTCGATTTAACCAATCACGTTTCGCTATTAATGCTTTTAATTGAGCCCTTATCATACCGTAATTTACGCAAGGTAAAGACAAGGAAGGACAAGACTCGCGTTAAGAAGATGGAATCAGATCAATGCTGCTGAATTGCTTTTTCCAAGCATCGTCCAGGTTTTCATTGATGCGTCTTAGCACAGATTGCTATCTCGTCCAGTAAGGTGCAATGTCAAGTCAACTTCACTTATCCCTATTTGTCTATCTGCAGAACTGGTCTGATGCAAACCTTCTTCTTTGTCTGACACCTAAGGAGAACTCCAACTCCGACCGTAACTTCCACAATCCATAGTAGAAAGAGAATAGCAAAGTGAACGTCCTTAGAGTCGGCAAATTATTAATAAATTATTAATAAAAAGTATAATATAAATAAATATAAAGTAACATATATAGTAAAAATAAAATAAAAATAGAGAAAGGTGGTTGCAAGCTAATTAATAGAATAATCACAAATAGAAGAAAGAAGGAAAGAAAACAGATTGGATTTTAAATGTACGCAAGAAAAATTCAGAACCGCTATACAAGCAATAAAAGATAATGGTGTGAATGTCAGTAGAGCATATAACGTATTCCTAGGGTAGTAACGTAATTAATAAATTAAAGAAGCATGTACCTCTTCAAAGGAAAATGGATTCTTTATTCGTACTAAATCAGGAAGAAATACGGATTGAGAAGTGGATTTTATATGGATTCAGAGTTGTTTCTCCTATGTGGATTTGTGAAGTATAAGACACAATAAGAGTTACAGTAGTAAAAGACACAGAAATTAGTACAATAAACAAATCGCGGTACACCATTTAAAAAAGGTAGACTTGGTAGAAAATGGATGGAATTGTTTTCAATATCCCTGAAATAGATAGGAAAAATTGATATAATTTCAAAGGCTTGAGCCTCAGTTATAAAAGTAAGTAATCAGGAGTAATTTTTCGAATTGAAATCTTATTCGAAATCTATTAATAGAGAAGAAATTCTGCAATATCCTATGTTATGTACCTCTATATGTGACACTCTATATAAACTAGAATCCGTCTCTTGGTTAAGACGGTCACTAGTTGTGTAAATATAATTATTCGGACCGCAATAATCCTAAGAAACGGTCATAAAACTAAACACGTTTACTTTACCGTCAAGGCCCTTAATTGCTGCAACATATCTTTCAAATCAAGACATTTCTTAGGGTTATTGTTCAAACCAGCAAAAAATGGGAACAGCAGGGTTTTCCCATGTTCAACGGTCGTTTCCACCCGCAAGTAACCGGTGGTGGAACGACCAGCGACTATCACTGGGTCAGTATAAATAAGGCCGTTACAGAACATGACTGAAGTGTGTTTTTTGATCAGTTACCATCTTCACATGTATTGCTGACTCCGTTCCTTCAATGTCTTAACTTATATCAGTCAACATATTAACTGTTATATCAAAACTGGTATTCTACGAGAAGAAATTGTTGGAATAAAAACTGTATATCGTAATCTGTCAATTAAGTATTATAATCGCGTCCCCCGCGAGTCAGTCGAACATTCTAGAAGAACATTTAACTTGGATGAAGAAGGTTTTTTAGCATGTTCAATATCTGAATAGCTGTGGTGCCGAAACAGGTACGAAAATGTGTATCACTGCTCTGTGTATTTTTTCTGACAAAAGAGAAACTGTTAATCCAATGGTAGTTTGCCAACACAAAAAAATTCTTCAATATATAGTTAATTCTGCATCAGCTCATGTTGCAATTGGCCGAAGCGACCAAGCGAGTGCAACCTTTTACAAATACATAGCAAATCTTTTTTATCCTTTGTTTATAAAAAATAAAACTATTTTCCCGGTACCTATTACTTGTGAATGGTCATAAAACACATATAAACGAAGACCTTTACAATTTTTGCATTGAGAAATGAATTATATAGTCTTGTTTATTTTCTAATGTTCATATATTACAATAATGTGATGTATCAATTTTTCGATTATTGAAAAATAGTTAGAAAACAGTAGTTGCAAAATGTAAGCACATTACAACTAAATTTTTTAGTAATTAGTATTAGTAATTTAGTATTAGTAAAAGAAATTTTGCTCCTCTATTTTGTGAAGCTTTTCAAGATATAAAGCCAGAAGAAATAATATGTAGCCTATATCCATTTTAGCCTGGTCGAATAAATTATGAAAAATGTATTTCAAGGAGACAAGAAATAGACACATTTGTAATAAGTACAAAAGGAAAACAAAATCTTTGTAAAAATGATTATGTCACGATCCATAAAATCATTGATGCTGAATTATCGATCGAAACCGTAAGATTGTTTGAAGATATTTTCAAAAAGCTTTAGCTGAGGAAGAAGAATGAACTTGAAGGAGAGGAGAATTTGTTCACCCTTTGAAAAAATAATAAATTAAAATCACTGAACAATGAAAATGTTGAAAGTTTCAAGAAGAATCAAGACAAGAGGATAATTTTGCGTTGAAACAAGATGCATCCTCATCGTTTGAAACACAGCAATAGCAGCAAACACAGATATTTAGCAGGGTATTAGGTTTATATTTACAAAATATTTTTAAAATCCATAAATGAAGATCTCAAAATTCTGTTTGAAGCTATTGAAAACTTGATGGTAAATCATTTTATTAATGAATCTGTACTAAAAAATGAGGAAGTAATTGAGTGTAGTAGTTTATGTAGTTAACATATATAAAAACGTAATCTTGTACTAATAGATAAAAATAATAACATTGATATTGATGAGCATAATAATACGATGGTAAATACAGGCGGTAAATACATAAAATGCAGGCAAAATGGCAAGATCGTTTTAATGTGGATGATTCCTGGCATGAACATCTGCTTTGCTCACAAATGGTCGCTCCAGCAATTAGAAATAAAGAAACAGTCCCATTTACTGTTACATATGAAAAAATGGAAATAATATTACAACAAGAAAAAAAAAGGAATTGGCAGAATAAGAAAAATTAAAAAAAAAAATACGAAAGACAAGCAAATAGGATTGAGATGAAAACACAAAAAAGGAGTAGAAAGAAAAAATAAGCATGTGGACATACTAAGTGCATATTCATATGGAATAATAGTTATGAAAAATATTTTTAATGTTTTCAATTTATCTCTATGTAACTTTTTATTTAACTGACAGTACATTATTCTAATGTCATACATTACTCTAATTGTTATTCATTTGTATATAATAAAACATAACATAAGCATTTTATTTAAATTTTTATTTGCTCCAGTTTCTGTTCTAATTTTTCTGTATATTGCCGGTTACAGCGCTGTGTTTACTTTCCTACACCTTAAATTTGTGCATGTGTGCCATTTGTTTTCACTGACACTGGAGTAATGATCAATGTCAATCAACGGACTTTATGATTTTGTACCTTTTCTCATCATTTTTCCGCTTAGAGTATGTCATAGAGTATGTCTAAAAAAGTCATCTCTGAAGGACAAGGACTGCGGTTTCTGAACTAGTTGCTTGCAGTAAATCACACTCGGAAAGTTTTTGTCCACAACACTGTTCTCTCTTATGGTATATTAGTTGACTTCTTACATGTAGCGAAAAATGACCGATAACGACGATTTGTTTGTGAAGATTAAGGATTTCTTTGAACTTTTTGAAACTAGAGAAGGGATTACAAGTCTTCTAATCAAATCTAGAAATGTTAAACAATGTTAATGTTAATAATAGAGTTTCTAAATTGGAATCTGCTATGAACTTTAATGAAGAAGCTGTGCTTGTAAAAATTAACTAGTAAAATTAATTAATTAAATTAATAAAAATTAATTGATTAAATAATTAATAAAATTACAAAATAATTAATTAATATGCAGTTAACAATATTTTGGCGAAAATCATTCCTACTGTAGACTTTGGTAATTTTCGTATTAAAAGTAGAAGGAAAGACTGCTGATTTTCTTCGTCCAGCATGTTTATTTTTTGCATCCCCCGATATACCGAAATTAATACTAAACAACACGAGGATATAGAGTCTTTTCAGAATCGTTCAGGATTGAACAATAAAACAACGGACTTATTTCAATAAACTCTAGATAGAACTGCGGAATGCCAATGATAATAATAAAACAATTTTTATTTTAATGGTTTGCCATAAATTGCGTTTAAACTTAATCCACCAAAAAACGATTAATTGAACTGAACATTTGTTATCTTATATAATGGAACGAGTCCGATAATACCATCAATGTTGCGACCTATCAACTAGGCAACGATCAATCTGGTGCAACTGTTCGGTTGCGGTCAAGGACCTTGAACGATATTATCGCTCAAAGTAGAGATAGATTAAAGACGCAGAGTAATCTTGTGTTGAGTTGATTTATTTGCATTGTTTAGTAATACACGGAAGAATATATACTGCACGTAACTTAGTTTAACTTAGATCTTTGCCTGATGGCTCGTGCTTGATAACTGACTTGTGCTTACATTCTAACTCTCCGTCCAGGGAGTGCCCTTTGTCCTGAGAGGTGGGAATCTATTTTTATCCAATCCTGTAATTCTCGAACCATCGTGGGCGTATCTCATGTGGTCCGTCTTGTGCGTACATGGTCGAGGGTGTGTAAACTAACATCCTGTTCTAGTGTCGCGTTTTCATCGGGTGTTGATGATTTGGACAAGTGGTTTACTTTAGAGCGGACCCGTCGAGCACTTAGCCTCTTGACGAGGTCCGCATTGTAAATCTTACAACTTGCGAGATGAGAATTTCTAACTTTCCAAAAAACGCAGATGTGCTGTCTGTGTCGAAAACTGAGAATTACCCAAATCCTGAATAACCGACGAGGTACAGAATAGACGTATCATCTTATAGAACTTTTTGTCGTACTTTCTGAAATACCGATCGTATAAAAGAGAAAGCTTTTGCCCTACCCTCTGCGATTTACAGTGGTAAATTTAGGAATTATTTTCAACCCAATTATTTTCAGGCCAAGATTGATAAAGTCAATAGAAGTAGAAATATGGTATATACAGTATAGTAGAAATACTGCCCAAAAGCATAGTTGTCAAATCGCATATCAGAAGATTGTTACATCTCTCGCGCAATTTCCATATTCCTGAAAAATTCAATTTCGCTAGAAAGAATTATTTACGTCAGTGGTTCTTAACCCACAGGTAAGTCATCATTGTGTAATTCGAATAACAAATATTTAGTGTGTATATTTATATATCCGTAATAAATCTCTTCCCTCCAAATTTGAAGGTTGTGGATGAGTGATCTAAATATATATTTGGCACATTTAAATTATAGGATTTAAATTTTGAGTTTAATCTTGGTTATCTGCGACGACACAAAATTATTTGAAGAGGTTTTGTGGTAAGCAACAGGATGCAAATTTCAGGTTTATTTGTAGTATCGCTCGCTTTTAACACTAAACCAAATTTCTACACAAATTTAATCATATTTAAACGTTATCATATCGCTTCATAATTTATGACTTTTCATAAAACATGCATACGATATATTTTTCGGTATTTACCTCTAGTTTGTTTTTCTTTTTCTAAAAAAAATTGTATTCTGTCCTGCCTACCGCGGGCGGTTAATTTGACCGGTCGATAAAATATTTCATTTACTCTTAAAATAAATAAAATAAGTACAAAAACCTATCTCAAGGTCAGATGACAAACAAAGTTAGTAATAATAAATAATAGCAACCGCTATGCTCGTAATTTTGTTATAAACCATAATCCATCCCCCGATCAAGATGGCCGCCAGGTGTCAAAGCATATCAACTTAAACCTATAATAATCCTAAGGAACCGCCATAAAATTTAGTATTTTTAAGGTCAATTGTTACGAACATTTTAAAAGTCGAGAAGTTTCTTAGGATTATTGCTCATTCCGATAAAACACGAGAAAAGCGGGTTTTTCCCATGTTCAACGGTCAATTCCATCCTCGAGCAACCGTTGATAGAGATGGGACAACATCCATAAATATTTTCGAATAAATATCGCAGTCACAGACCATTTCTTACTTTTTATCGTCCTTTCGACCAAAATCCATCTCAGTTTGTTAGTCAATCAGCCAATCTAAACTTGTTATCTCTAAAACTCACACAGGAAGCATGTCAGGACGTTTTGTGTAAAGTTGTTATAAAAGAAAAAGTAAAGGATATATTCCGTATATGGTATTATTCTGTGATAAATATTTAGCCTAAAAGTGTCAAGACTTAAAAAAAAATTACTTAAAAAACAACGGACATAGAAGAAGACTGTTCAGTGTGCAATAAACAAGAAACTTCAGCGACTGAAAACAGCATGGAAACACAAGAAAAGATATTTACAACTGAATAAGAGTTGAATATTATAAACAAGCGTTCACGTCCAGGGCAGAAAGGGAAGAAATTATCGTTGACATCAGAGAGTGAGACTGATGTAGATGTAGAGAACGAACGCATGCGTAATAGACGCAAGTCCCAAATCTGACAGGACATCAGTTCATAATATTTTTAGAGATATGCCAAACGTCATATAATGAAAGGACATGTAAAGACGGCATTTTATCTTATCATTGATCGCCGTATAAGGGATCACATAATAAGATGCACAGAAGAAGAAGCATTTAGAGTATTGGGGACTAAGTGCGAGCTAGATACAACAAAACCAGATGTCTCATACAGGGTGGTTGGTAGCTGGCGGTACAAGCGGAAAGGGGGTGATTCTACGCAAAAAAAGAAGTCGAAAATATAGAATAAAAATTTTCTTTTTTTAATTTTTTTTTTAATTTTTCCATCGAGACAGTGAGATCCATTATAACGAGAAGTGATAAAGTGCACGCGTACCGAGCGAAAATTCAAAGTCGATTTTCTCGAAAACAAAGCCTCAAACGAAAAATTTTTATTCTATATTTTCGACTTCTCTTTCCGCGTAGAATCACCTCCTTTCCGCTTGTACCACCAGTTACCAACCACCCTGTTTAAAAGGAATTAAAGATGTCTTATATTCGTGGAATAAAATTTGGGGACCTGCACTTTTTTCAAAAGCAATGAGCAGGAATGACTTTGCTGAAATTATGAGGTTTATACGATTTGATAAGAAGAGCAAAAGAAGTCAACGTTTTCGAACCAAAAATTTGCAATAGTATCTACAGTATGGGTCCAATCTATAGAGAATTCACAAAATTGTTATATACCTGGTGCATACATTAGTGTTATATAAAGAATCGCGGGAAAAGACTATGCAATAAAACTATCAACAAGTTCAGATACATTACTACAAGAAATTGTAAAGGTTAGAAAACTACGAAAATCTGTTCAAGATACGAGAAATATATATGCGGCAAATGTACCTTTGATAATAAGATAATTTGTAAAAAATGCAGCAAATTTGAATAAGATATAAATAAATCTATATAAATAAAAGTGTAATTTTGTCTAAGTCTATGATTGAAATTAAACAAAAGTAAATTTGGACGAAATTTTCTGAAAGTTCATCATTTTATATAATCAGTTATAAATTAACCATTATCTAAGTTAAATCATAAAAACTATTACTTCTTTAATCACCGTTCATTTTGACTGCACACGGTAGGAATAGGTATACACGAAGTGTCGATAGGTTTAGTATTAAAATTAACGCAATGTAACAATTTTTTTCTGATAAATGCACTATATGACCTAAATGAACTCGGCGGTAGAATTGTAAGAAGGAATGAGGAAAAAAAAACAAAATATAAAAACCGCAATATCTTTAACTTTTTAAGATGTACGTATTACTTGTCCCATTATCGTCAGTAGACGTGTCGTATTTGAACTCATTTTAATCGGAAGAATCTTAACTATCCACTGGTTCGAATTTTGAATATTGCCTAACAATTTGTTTTACTTATGACATTACTCTAAGATGCGTATATCACGTTTTCTTGCGTCACATTTATTTTTATGAAATTATCGATACTTATCTGTTACATCTTCTAATGTATTGATATACGTTTCATACTTACAGTGATTGGAATAACAAAAAATAATCCCATTGTTAACAATTTATTATCTTTACGAACACTTTGAACTCGATAATCGTTGCGACACTTACCGGAGCTATGATAACCGAGTCAGGTGCTGCTTGCGCGAAGACGGTGTACGACTCAAAAAAAAAAGGAACGAAAATGATGATCGCGTTTATAAACACACGAATCGGTCGACGCTTCGAACAAAAAATTCAAAGGACGAATCGTTCCGTTGGTAACGATAAATAGCGACGCGACTGTCACGTAAAATAAAAAAAATCGAAGATGAAAATAAAAAACAGAGAATTTATTCACTAACACCTTGATTACAACAATGATAATTTAGTTCCGAACTCCAGCCGTGACTTTCCAAGACTGAAGCTCTTACAATTCGACTTTCGATCGAATTCGATTATTTTTCCTTCGTTGCCCCTCAATATCCCCACTCTCCACGCGTTTGTTAGGCATACGCGACCGTTGCCACGCATGCCTTGTAGAACATTCGGCGAAAGGACCGTTGGGATATTGATGGCTCATTAGACACTTTGCTTCGGCGATATTGTTGCCGATTGTTGCCGATTGCCACCACATCTTTATCTCCGTCATTAGTCCAAGAAGAGGCGGACTGTCTCGTATTCCTGTGACCCTCTCAACATCGCTTCTACAATCGCTGAGGGGGTCAATCTTTCTCCTATGGCGTGCCGCAGAGTGTAGCGGGGCAGCTCCCAAGCCAGACAGACCTCCAGGGTGTGCTGCGCTGTGTCTCTGCCCTCTCCGCAGTGGTGGCAGATGTCTGTCATCTCTCGTCTGATTCTCCTCAGGAACTCGCCGAACACGCCGTGTCCAGTGAGCACCTGGGTCATCCTAAATGTGAGCGGGAGGCCGTGGCGGCTTCTCCATGCCTCCCAGTTTGGGAGGATCACCTCCGCGCCTCGATGTTCGCCTCTCTTGTTGATCAGCTGGGATCGCCACAGGTCCCACGTGTTCTCCTCGGCGGGCGATAATAACCTGCTAAACCTAAGAATGATTTCACGTCTGTGGCATTGCGGGGTAATCGAAAGTTTTTTTACAGCGTCCAATTTTTTGGGGTTTGGTTTAACTCCTTCAGCTGAGACTACATGAACTAAGTATTCTAGTTCTGGTTTTACGAATTCACATTTGTCCGATTGTAACTTAAGTTCTAATTCTCTGAGTCTCTGGAATACTACCGCGAGGTTTTCGCTATGTTCTTAAATCGTTTTGCCGAATATCACTATGTCGTCCAAATAAATAAAGTAATATTTTCCTACAAGTCCAGTTAAAGTTCTGTCCATTAATCTTTGAAAGGTAGCGGGCGCGTTTTTAAATCCGAACAGCATTAGATTGAATTGAAAGTGTCCTTGCGGTGTCGAGAAAGCGGTATATTTCTTAGAGTTCTCGTTCATTGTAATGTGGTGAAATCCTGAGAATAAATCAAGCGCCGAAAATAATTTTGCGTTTCCTAGTTGTGTTAAAATGTCGTCTATATCAAGTAAAGGATAAGCGTCTTGTTCTGTGAGTTCGTTTAGTTTCCTAAAGTCAATAACTAACCTCCATTTCTGTTTTCCTGAGGCGTCTAATTTTTTCGGAACTACCCATACCGGAAAGTTATAAGGGGTTTCGGATTCTTCTATAATATTTTTCTTCGTGTTTCCTATTTGTCGTGAAGTCTCGTCTCAACATTCCTGTGGTCTGTACGATCGTGTGTTAGTAATCTTGTCTTTGGTTAACGAAATTGTGTGCTGAGTTAAATTAGTACAGGGAAAAAGGTCGGGTACTAAATTAAAGATATCAATGTAGTGAGGAATAATCTTTTCGATGGATTCACGGATTGATTTTTCAATGTGGTCTGTTCTCACTAGACTTTTTACTTTTGATACGTTGGAAACATCATAAGAATTTTGTATATTGTTAGAAATTTCAATGTTTTGCTCACCAATGTTAATAAAGCATATGTTACGACCGTTCGCGGAGAGACGCGGTCGCGAGGAAAACGCGTCAGCGAGAGGCATAAATTCTCGCTACGATTCGGTGAATCGACGCCGCGAAGTAGTCGGTCCCCTGTTTCGGTTAAGATAACAGAGGTGGTTGAATAAATATGACACAGTAGAGTAAGTTATATTTCACCGTTTATTCCAACAACTTATAACGAAGACAGTTACGCTGGTGCGTATGTACGAGATGAGTGAGTGACTGATCTGCGGGTGTGTATACCCGGTGGAAGGATGTTGACCGTTCGAAGGATGTAAAATCAGTACCCTCTTGGGAGACGATGCTGTCTCGGAGGAAAGCTAAGGATGGGTGTGTCTAGCGCACGGGACCATCGGATTTGTTGGTGCCGATGTTAGTTAAGAGAGTGAGGGAAATAGGCTTCGTTGTTAATTGGTTAAACGAAGGGTCTTAACCGCCCTCGAGAGAAAGTGGTTAGTGGGAGGAAAGTTGCAGCGTACGTGAGAAAAACTAACTTTCCCTAGTTAAGCCGTGGTAGACAATAGTCTTTGGAAATTCTTCGGGAACAGATGTTTGTTTGGTTTGAAGGACCTTTTCTAGGAAATCTATGAGATTTATGGAAGGTACTTGAAAATATGGAGGATACGCTGCGAGTATCCGAAGACATCTGGTTGCCATATTGCTCGCGGTGTGTGGCCTGGGCTAGGTAGAGTGTTACGCGACGTAACAGCATACTTTAGTTGGTTTGCTTTCCAGATAGGTTTTTTGAACTCTGTTTTCTCTAGGAGTCAAGTGTATTGGTTTCTGAAATAAAATGGTTTTGTCGTTTAGTTGGATTTTGTCATTGGATATTGGATAGTTATACTTCTCTAAACATGGTAGCCCAATGATTCCGTCTTCGATAGGGAAGTTGTTCGGTACTATGTAAAAAATGTGATTTTGTTCAAAAATTCGTTTCGTCGCGTATTCGTTCGTTTCGTATTTGTCTCGTCCCATGGAAAATTTTTGTTTAGGCCCTATTTGTATCGCGTTGATAGTTTTGTTACGTTTCACTAAGTTTATTCCTGCTCCTATGTGGGCCAGAAATACTCGCTCTGCGGTTCGGGTTGATGAAGGTATTATGAGTAGTCTTCCTGTGGTGGTGTTGTCTCGTATGTCTCGTACGGTTTGTCCATATCCTGGTTCGATGTTGCTTCTTGTATTTTGTCCCTTTTCCCGGACTACCTGAATTCTTGCGGGTGATCGGGTGCGCTGGCGGTGATGGAAAATCTTGACATTTGTTGGCAATGTATCCCAGTTGCATTGATTGGTTTTTGGGACGCTTACTAGCAGAAGGTAACCGATTACTTGACCAATTGGGTTGCCGTTCTTCTTGTAATTAGCGTTCTACATCGGCTACTTTCTTTTCAGCCTCCACACGATTCAAAGGTTCACTGCTTAGTAATATTCGTCCTATGTCGCATCTGAGTCCCTTTAGGTAGACACGAATAGTCTTCTTTGAAGATTTCTTCAGTCATGATCCTGCGTGTTAGTGGTTGTGGATACTCGTTGGTTACTGCGTACACCAAACGGTTGAGTATTCTTCTAAAGCGAATATTGAAATTTTGCACTAATTCTTCGCGTCCTTGTCTTAATTCTTATAATTGTTTCTGGTATTCGTCTGAAGTTACTTGAGCTGCTAAATTGGAGCTCAATGGGAATGTTACGAATACTTTGGACTGCTTTTCTATGATCTTTTCCACTTTTATTGCTTTTAACAATAGGTCCTGCTCCATACAACGACCTTTCATACTTCTCACTTCTTTGATAAAATTTTCGGGGACGTCATCGTCCCCGTTGAGCGTTGGGATGTAACGTATTGCCTACTTAGCTCGTAGAGTGAGAGGAGCGGGCGGAACATAGCCTCTCTCTTCCACCACGGGTTGTTCGATGTCGGGGTAGTTAGGTGGAAAGTCTGGAGCTGCTAACCCTGACAGTTTGCGTGTCCTTGCAATATTCCCAGTATGATTGATTGCTGTCGATACACTTTCATTATCTTTGATGATAATAGAGGCAAAGTCGTCGGTCGCAAGGGATCCGAAGCCAGTCCGTGGCTCTGCGAAGGTTTTCCCAAGTCTCTCGATTTCTGCTGCCCCTATGTCTATTCTTTTCGTCACTTTGCATAGACGAACGTAACATATCTTCTCGCAAACGGCCAATATTCTCATTCTGTTTTTGGATACTGTCCAATATTGCTCGTAACATTGGGTCAGTTGAGGTTCGTTTGTCTTAGGCACTATAATGCTGATGTTACTACTTTCGGACGAAGACGAGTCTTGGCTACAGAAGCTAGGTTTTCCCTCCCGGTAACGTACAAAGGAATCCAGTTTACCTTTTATTGTCACTCCACTTGGTTCATGATAGTTGCTTCGTTGTTGCGGATGACCGCAGTTCCAAATAATTCTATCATCCGTAGATGATGAATGTCTTTTGGTTTCCGAACAAACATTTTTCACTATCCTGGCAGGATCGCCAAAATGTCACGTAAAATAAAAAAAATCGAAGATGAAAATAAAAAAAAGATAATTTATCCACTAATACCTTGATTACAATAATAATAATTTAGTTCCGAACTCCAGCCGTGAATTTCCAAGACAGAAGCTCTTACAACTCGACTTTCGATCGGATTCGATTATTTTTCCTTCATTGCCTCTCAATATCCCCACTATCCTCGCGTTTGTTAGGCGTCCGCGGCCGTTGCCACGCACGCCTTCTTCTCGAACATTCGGCGGAAGGACTGTTGGGATATTGATGGCTCATTAGGCACTTCGCTTTGGCGATATACATTGTTGACGAGTGCCGCCACATCTTTATATCCGTTATCAGCCCATCGGTTTTGAAGTGTGCCGGTCGTGATACTACCGTGGTTTGATTCCTTAACATGTTTTGATATTCGTTTGATACTGGTGATAAGACAAATATCAAATGAGTAATAATGATATGAGGTACTATTGATAAATTATGATACCGTACCGATTTTATATGGTTTTTATATTATATGGTTTTTAAGATCTGGTCTTGATCTTCGGTAACCGTTATGTGTTACTTCAGATGTCGAATCGTAGATTTCTCGAATTATATTTAAATCAAAGCAGTAGAAATAGACCACCAGAAATAGACGTTAAACTATTTCGATTAGTTCGACTATCGTTCGTTATTTCGAAACGAGGCGAACGACTGAATGGGATAGATTCAGACATTTGTCGCATTATTCTAAAGCGCGGCACTATTCTAAATATTCCAGAAGAATCTTTAACCTCAAAATATCGCTACCAAATAGAAACCGAAGAGCAATTTGAATAACACTATCGCGCTATGAGTGTGAAAATTGTGACGTGGGTCTATATGTCGTACCGTGCTTTAAAATACATCATACACAATTGTATTATTAATTATTAAAGAGAATTATTAAAGTTAAAGTATATGCATCATATCTTTAAGAAAAATTATAATTTAATTATCAAAAACTTCATTCCAATGTGCTTGCGTACAGAGCAGCATTATTCGTCACACATTGCAGTTCTGTATCGTTTACGCGTAATTCGTGTCAAACTCTAGCGTACAAAGAAACAGCTCTGCACAAAATTCAAGTCTAGTTTTTCAAGATTCGATATATAAAAGATTATACAGTTTGATGAAGGAACGCAATATACAAGTAGAAAATTTAGTGATTTTGAAAAAAACTGGGATTTTAAGACTACCACCTCGTTTGCAAGATATCTACAAAGCAACGGAATGGTGGAAGGACATATTCAGACTGTTAAACGTATATTGAAGAAGGCGAAATTTGAAAATAAAGACCCATTTCGATTCCTATTAGAATGTAGATATTTATTAACGTTCAATATGAATTATGAAAATACGGAAGACAATAATTATGAAACAGGGACAAATTGTGGGGCAGACAAATCACACAAAAAAAGTATTTTAGCAGGAAAACGAAAGCTCTTTCGGATTTCTCAGTTGATTATAAGTTTAGAATACAAAATGAGAAAAATAAAGTGTTTGATAAATCGGGGATATCTTGTAATATTTTAACAAAATCGGAAAGGATTGTTAATCGACACAAGAAACATATTATGCGCGATTCGAATAATAGTAAATTTAAGATTGTTAAACAGGAAATAAATGAAAACACACTATCTATTGGTGATAATAGTGTAAGAAGCGAACTAGATACTAAACAGAGAGTAGGTAGTAAGAAGAAAATGCGATAGGCCTTAAAAATAGTCAAACAGATGTAAAAATAAAAGATGAAAAGCGCAAAAAAAAAACAATAGATCAACCAAAACATCTAGTTATTTAAAAGGTTACATTTTAAAATACAAATTTTATGTTATGTTATTTTAAGATGCCAAGATTATGATTCTTTATTTTGTTCAAAAAGTATATGAGTATGTGTACGTAATAGAGCCAGCATGGCGCTGACCAAGAGACTGAGCATCTCTATTGTAAGACATGTTCTAGGATGAAGGTTTTATATCGTATTATAATAATATCATAATTTTATTACAAAACATAATAGACGTCGATAGTGAAGCGAAAATGTCGTACAATTACTTATCTGTTGATACTGATCTGTTGACGTATGTATTGTTAAATTATACTTATAATAGTTCAAAATATCCCAAATAATTTTTTTCACTACTAACTAAATTAGTGACAGCTAAACGGGGACCCCATCTAAATTATAAGGAGACTCCCATTCGTTTACTATTTACATTTTTCAAATCTACGATGTATATGTAATAAATTAATTGCAGGATGTTATTCCACATATGTTAACAATACCGAACGTCCAATAGGATTTAATGTCAACGTCGTTCAAATTGTTCACTTCATCTACTGCCGATTCAACCTGAAATAGTTATAAATAACGAATGTATTACTGATATCTTTATACTGTTTATTTTCACAGTGTCCCTGTCTCTGACTTCGTCTTTTGATTTTTCTCAAATGACATTCAAAATATTATCCATACATCTAGCCTTCTTATTGATATCAGCGATGTATTCTCTAAACTGAATTCTTAATAATACGTAGGGCTCAGGATATGATTCCGTTCCTCCTATCTTTTTTAAATATTGTAGTTTTATTTTAGCTGGACTATATTGGATTATTTTCAACAAATTCTGGAATTCTCATCCAGAATTCAAATGAATTCTGGAATTTTTCCAACATGTCGGAAAACCTTCTTAGTTACACCTATTCTTAAGTTAGAAAATGCTCCAGATGTCGGTAACTATAGCCCGTTTCTATGCCCAGTCTAAAGGTCTGAGGTGGGATTTGATGTAAAGTGCCCAAGAAATACTCTCGATGTTCAACAATATAATTTATTTAACAATCGACAGTCAACAACCAACAATCAGCAATCAACAATCCTCGCTTCTCGACTATGTTTGCTTCGCTGTTACACTTGACCCTTCGCACTCCGCTGTTCAAAACCGAATGAATTATTGGACAGGTTCTTTTCTTTTGTTGTCCCTCGATATCCCGACTACGCACGCGTTCGTTAGACGTCCGTGACCGTTGCTGTGTACGCATTCTCCCGAATATTCGGCGGAAGGACTGTAGGGATATTAATGACACATTAGGCATGTCTGTCTTACGCTTTGATGATATTATGCTGTGTCACGAAGCCATCGGAAAATTCCGTCGTCGAGCGCCGCCACAGGTCTTTGAAAATGTCGTTACCGATAAACTTGGTTTTATTATTATTTATTATTATTCTTAATTTCGAATTTTAGCTTTCTCAATTGACGCTTGAATCTAAACAGTAGTTGCTACTACCAGAAATAGTCGTTAAACTATTTCGATTAGTTTGACCCTCGTTCGACCTTATTTCGAAATAAGGCGAACAATTGTATAGGATAGATTCAAGAACTTGTCGCGCCTTTCTAAAGCACAGCACTATTTTGAATTTCCAAACTGTTGCATTCTTGATATTTTATTTCGTTAATATGACGGTAATAGCAGCGTCAACTAGCGTGTCAATGCGACTGGTAAATAGACTCCACGTTTTGGCTGTGTCCAGGAGTATTAGCATGGGAAGGATTAAAGTTTTCTTGCTTATATGTGAGGTGTATAGGTATAGTTAGTTAGTTGTGGGTGATAGTGCTACTGCTGGTGTAGAGGCCGAGATAGGTTCTGCTGCTGGTGTAGAAGTCGCTGCTGGGGTACTGCTGCTTTTCTTCTCGTTTTTGTATCGTGAAAGAAAAATCGGACTACAGTCGCCGGGATTTAAATCCGGGTTCCGAACGTTCGTAACCTAAGGCGCTAACCACTGCGCTGCCGTCGTTCGATACTAGTTGGTGTCGAGTGCCGCTACATATGTATTGTCGATCGCACTTTGGAATTTTTTTTTTTTTTATTTGTTGAAATTACAATCAATTCTCGCGTTGAGAATTTTCAGTAATTTTTCTGGCGTGGCGCAGTGACATGGCTGTTTATTTACAATAAGTTAATACTTATTATAGATAGGTATAATTTATAAGTATTATAAGTAAGTGCATATGCTTAATTTGGATAATTAAATGAATCTAACGTTTAGGTCTAGCGGGTAGTGCCTCTTCAGCCTGCGAATCTGGTCCGTCGTATCGAGTAGTCCAGTGATTAGGGGGTTTCGGTGTTTGTTGATTCTTTTGCTATATCTGTCGCTATATTTTGCTATTTCCTCTTTGACGGCGGGTATCTTGAGGTCGCGGTGTATTGTTTCATTGGTTACATACCAAGGTGCGTCAATTAGGGATCGTAGCGTTTTCGATTGAAAGCGTTGGAGTATTTCAATGTTGGAGTTACTTGCTGTTCCCCATAGTTGGATTCCGTAGGTCCAGACAGGTTTTATTACGGTCTTGTAGAGGGTAATTTTATTCTGTATGTTTAGTTTGGAGCGTCGGCCCGTGAGCCAATAGAGTTTTTTTAGTTTGTCCTTTAGTTGCTTCGTTTTATCTGAGATGTGTGTCTTCCACGTTAGTCTCCTGTCCAGGGTCATGCCCAGGTATCGGACTGTGTCCCTGCTAGGAACTGTTGCATTGTTGATGGTGACCTGGGGGCAGGTTTGTTTTCGGAGCGTGAAGGTTACATGTGAGGATTTCTTTTCGTTGACTTTGAAGCCCCATTTGTGAAACCACTTTTCCATGGAGTCGACACTTCGCTGGAGAGTGGATGAGGCTATTACCGGGTCTGCGTGGGTAGCTAATAGCGCTGTGTCGTCTGCAAATGTCGCTATTGTTATATCGTTTGATATAGGTAGGTCGGTAGTGTAGATGGAGTACAGTAGGGGTCCGAGGACACTACCTTGGGGTATGTCGGCTTCTATTGGGAATGTTGCGGAAGTGGCGTCTAGGCATTTAACCATGAATTGTCTATTGGTTAGGTAAGATTTTAGGATGGAGTAGTAGAGGTGAGGTAGGATCTTTTTAAGCTTGTATAGTAGCTCTTCATGCCATACTTTGTCGAATGCCTGTTGGATGTCTAGGAAAACCGCTGAGCAATATTTTTTCTTTTCGAGTGTTTGGCTGATCGTATGAGTTAAGCGGTGGATTTGCTCTACTGTAGAATGATGTTTTCGGAAGCCGAATTGGAGATCTGGGAGTGTTTTCAAGTTCTCTAGGATTGAAAGGAGTCGGTTCGTGAGCATCTTCTCCAATAGTTTGGACAGGGTAGGTAAAAGACTGATTGGGCGATAGGAGCAGGTTTCGTATATCGGTTTACCGGGTTTAGGGATGAGGGTAATCAATGAGATTTTCCAGGCCTTAGGATAGTGTTCCAGGCGAAGGATAGCATTAAAAATCGATGTGATGAGTGCTATCCCTTTTGTGGGAAGTTCCTTGATTGCTCTATTGCCTATTAGGTCGTGTCCTGCTGCTTTCTTGGGGTTTAGGCGACTGATTGTTTCTATAGTCTCAGCAGAGGAGAAGGGTTCGATAGGAGGGGTCATTTGGAAGGGGGTGTGCAGGTATTCAGTAACGTCCGCGGCGGTTTGGGGGGAATGGAGTTTGAATACTTTTGACAAGTGTTTTGCAAACAGGTCGGCTTTTTCTATGGGGCTTCGCGCCCATCCACCTTGCGGACGGCGGATAGGTGGGATTATTTGTGGGGGGCGTGTGAGTTTCCTGGAGGCCTTCCATAGTGAGTAGTTGGCGTCGGCTGTGGGGGATAAGCTGGCGAGGTATTTATGGAAACAGTCGTTTTTATAGTTTCTTAGGGTTCTGGATAGCTTTCTAGTTGCGTTGTTAAGTTTGCGTTTGTCCTCCGGTGTTCTATGGGTCTGCCATACTCTTCTTAGTCTTCGTTTTTCTGCTATTTTTTTTAGTATGTAATGGGGATATTCTTGTTTGCTGTTAGATGGCTTTGTCGGTGTGGAGAGGCGGATTGCGTTCATTATGCTCGTGTTTAAGTATTCCGTGGCTGCTTCGATATCTTCCTTTGTTTTTAGTGGGGTGAAGGCTGAGGTTGAGTGTGTAAAGACTTCTCTGAAGAGCTGCCAGTTGGTGTGTTGGTTGTGAATGGTGCCATTAGGTGTATTCTCGATGATTGTTGAACTGACTGTTGCTATCACGGGAGAATGATCAGAGGAGAGATCAGCCGAGGAGTTGATCTGGACGTGTCTTGATGGGATATTTTTAGTTATGAAGAAGTCGAGAAGGTCGGGTATTTTGTTGGTGTCAGTGGGCCAGTATGTGGGTTCGTATGTGGTGAGGTAGTTGAGGTTGTTGTTTGTTATGCTGTTTAAGAGGTTTTTGCCTCTTGCTGTAACCAGTCTGCTGCCCCATTGGATGTGCTTGGCGTTATAGTCTCCTCCAACTATGAATCTGTTGCCCAGGGTGTCCAGGAAGTTATCAAAGTCTTCTTTGGCGATGGAGTGTCTGGGAGGGCAGTATACTGCTGAGGTGGTGATTGAGCCATGACAGTCTTCTATTGCTACGTTTGTTGCTTGGAGGTAGTCTTTCTGGAATGATGGGAGTTCGTAGTGCTTAATACTTGCTTTGATTATTATTCCGGTGCCTCCGTGTGCCTTTCCGCTGGGGTGCTGGGTATGGTAGAATTTGTAACCATTTATTTTCAGGTAGCTCTTGTCGGTGAAGTGGGTTTCCGACACGAGCATTACGTCGATTTGCTGGTGTTTTAAGAAGAGTTCTAGTTCAAGTTTGTGTTGCGCTAGACCGTTGGCGTTCCAGAGTGCTATGCGCCTTGGTTTTATTTTGAGTCGGGGCGTGCTAATTTTTCCACGATGAGTGTTAGTAGCGATAGCAAGTGATGTATTTGCTCCGATTGTTTCTCTATTAGCTTTTCAAGCCTTGAGGAGTTGTCTGTGTTTGGTGGGTTGGGGTCACTGTTTTGGGGAAGGTTCCTTTGGCTGTTCGGGTTATTTTGGATGCCTTGTACTGCTTGGGCATAGGAGGTTGCGGTGGAGATGAATTTGGTAGGACTGTGCGTTTGGTTGGTTGAGGGGGTTGGGGTAGTCGTGAATTTCGGCGGGCTGGGTGTTTGGTTGGATACCTCTTTTGCTCTGAGCTTAGGGTACCTGTTCGTGTATAGTGTTTTATATGCTGGGCAGCCTTTGTAGTTGGCAGGGTGGTCCCCTTGGCAGTGGATGCATTTCGCTGGGGTTTCCGGTGATTTGGCGCACTGGTCAGTGGAGTGAGAGCCTGCGCATTTAACGCAGCGGAAAGTATGGTTGCAGTATTTCTGCGTATGACCGTACCTTTGGCACCTTTTGCACTGCACTATTTCTTTTTTCACGAGCGGTGGTTCGATCTTTACTATCGCGTTCATTAGGCGACTGATGTTATATATTTCCTTATTGTTCGGTTTTTGTTTAATGTCTAGGAAGAATAAGGATAACGGGTCTTTCGAGACTCTATGCCTTATATTACTTACGTTGACGACTTCGTGGCCGAGTTTTGAGAGTTCGCATTTTAGTTCGTCTATGTCTGCTGAGTGGTGTATGTTTCGTAGGACCACCCGGAAAGGCCTTTCCTGTTTAAGTTGGTAGGTGTGGAAGTTGGCGTTCAGGGTCCTGAGTGTCTTGGTGAGTTTTCTGTAAGCTTCTGGGTTCGTCGGTAGTATTTTCACCTTGTTGTTGCTTATCTTAAGGTTATATTCCTCCTTGCTGGTATCTCTCTCTAAGGACTTGGTCATTGTTTGTATGTCAATGACGTCGTCCACAAAAATTGGTGGGATAGGGGGGATTCTCTGTGAGTGTTGGTTTGATGGCGGTTCTACGATTTCCATGGCGTCGTTTGAGGATTCCAATACGGCGAACCTGTTGTGTGTGTTTATTTGCGTTGCTGGTTCTATTTTCCTCTTCTTTGTAGTGTTAGCGTCGTTAGTGCGGAGAGTTCTGCTACACTTCTGCCACGGGGGGGGGTAGCTCGGGGTAGCTGCGAGTCTGCTCCGGAGAGCCTGGTCGCGGTTGCTGGGCCATCATCGAGCTAGTTAATTCGGAATGAACAACTAGTCGTGAGGCTGTGAGGCTAGTATTCGGGTTGGGGTTAGGTGCGTGGGATTTTCTTCTCCCTAGAGGGTAAGGGACACTTAACTGTGTTCTCTTTCGACGGTTGGGCGACACGTGTTGTTTTCGGACTACGCTGGGCACTAGAGACACGTCTGCACGCTTCGACACTCCACAACGAACTGACTTTGGAAATATCGCACTAAACAATCTAAGTATAAATGTTTGAAGACCGACTTCTTGATCTTAGCTCTGACTGTTAAAACCCTCAACTTCTCAAAAACTACTGCTATAACTGAACTCAGCTTGATATTAACTCACGATCAATTCTTTACTCAACTTCGAACTGACTGATTGACCCTTTACTCTAAGTGGCTATGCTCATTTATACTAAAAACTATCACGGGATAATTGTTATGTGACGGTTTATTCCACGAACACGAGGAATTTTGGCACGTAATTGTTTCTGCGAACACTGCAATTTTCGTTTTTGCTGATGTTCTTCCAAAAGTGTTAGGGTTTCTTTTCTCCGCTGATGTGGTTTTCGTGAAAATGTTTCTGAAGTTTTCCTTTTCTGAAGTCTTTGCTATTGCATTCCTCTTGCAGTTTTAATTTCTACTGGTGATAAGTCGTACTCCTTGACACGTAGTTACCTTTGTTGATGCCGATACTTGATCCCTTGATGCGTGGCAGTGCTACGTGAGAAGGTCATGGTTCCTCATCTTTCGTTGCTGCTTATCGTACTAGTTATTGTGGTGGGGAGAGCGCGCGCAAGGTGGTGCGTGTCAGCGGGCGTCTCATTGTTCCTTGTTTCGATTTCGATTTCTTAGGTTACGTTTTAATTTTGTTCAATAACATTGTTGTGTATTTGTTTGTTGATTTATCGCGATATTCAAGTATTCATACGCGCCGTATCTTTTATTTCCTTTAAGCTTTCTGTTCTTAATTACATATGTTTAGAGTAATGGCTCGCGCTATTCACGGGTTGTGATGTATTCCTTTTCTATTTTATGTTACGGCTCGTGCGAAGTGCGAGACGTGACATTGGTAATATTTCATCTGGCATTATTTGCGGGGAACAGCATGAATTTATTCAAAGTTGCTGTGCGATCACCAATCTTATTATATTTCGAAATTATATTTCCACTAACTTAGAAAATAATTTTCAGATTAATTGTGTTTTTAATGACTCTAAGAAATCCTACGAATCGTTTGATCATTTAATACTACTATAGAAACTCTTAGCTATAGGATGTATGGGAAACTTGTTGATGTATTAAGTTTTAATTAACTTTAAGATATTAACCTTACCGCTTACAAATTGTTAAAATAAGGAATTGTATATATTTGCTTATAAAAGCTACCTTTGGAATTCCTCAGGGGTCACATCTTGGCTCATTATTTTTTAATATTGTTATCAGTGATTTATCTGATGTTTCTGTTAATAGCAAACTTCTTTTATATGCTGATGACCTCCATATTTTTAGATGAATTTAGAATATGAGCGACAAACATAAAATTCGAATGTGATTTAATCAGATTTGTGATTGGTATAGAATAAACAAAATGTACCTCAATTTCGCTAGAGGCTATCTAATCAGATCATTTCGTAACAATTATCCTACTATCTTTAATTATGTACTTTAATGGTCAAGTTATTGTATTTCATTGTATTATAACATTTAGTTAGGCCTCGATTAGAGTATGCCTCAATCATTTGGCCTTCTAAATTCTTAAAAGACAGCTTGACGATTGAAAGATTTCAGCATAAATTTCGAACATATATAGCTTTCCGTTTAAACAAACCTATGTTGCAACGATAATGACCATGAAAAATTACTTAATGTGCTTAATGTAACTTGTGCAGCTGATGATAGAATTAACAGTGGGCTTCCTTCCCTATTTAAAATTATCAATAGTCAGGTCTCATTTCCTCTATTACTAGTGTTTATTTACTTGTACGCTTCTGCAAGGACTTTTAGAAAGAATCATATATTTTACTATGCTGTGCAATGCAAGTGTTGCAGTACCTAAAAATGTAACACAGAGAGACACTTCAACATTGCTTATATAATCTTTAATACAAACTTCCCAATAAAATCTGTAAATAGTAAAAAGAATAGGATGCGTGAGCTGAAAATGAATTTACAGCTAAATAGTAAAATATTTTCACGAAAACAGCTTCACAGTCAAAGAAAACTCTTTTAAAATATCTTACTTATTAGGAAAGAAAAAAAACATTTGTAGGTGATTTAGTAGAGGAAAATTTAGTAGAAGAAGCCACATTGTTAACTTCTGAGATACCTTTGGATGAGTATAAGAATAAAAATGAAATAATAATAGCAATGGATACAATGCAACTAGCAGCGGAAACAGTAACGCGAAGTATCGAAATTATTACAACAGACGTTGAAACAAAATTGAAAAAGTATTTAGAAAAATGCGTTTACTTAGTTTTGCAATTATACGAGTCTACTGATGCATCGGACACTTCTCAATTAGCTATTATTGTGAAGATGTTTTTCGACAACTTTTTACAAAGGAAGAATTCCTCAAGATTCTGCCTTTAAGAGGACGAGGAAGAGGAAATGATATCTTCAATTTTCAAAAAATATATGAAAGAAAATAATTTTTCACTAGGAAAGTTTACCGCAATTACAAACGTCAACGCTCTAGCTATGAAAGAACCAAAACAACGACTTATCACGTTATGTAAACAACATAGTTCCAAAATTTATGTCATACTGCTGCATAATTCAGCATAAAATGTTATGTACAAAGGTAATACCTTTTCAACATGTCATACAAATAGTGACGAACATTAATTTGATAAGAGCTGCATCAATACAACACTGATTATTCAAATTATTCTTACAAGAATAGAACGTCGAACTTAATGATCTTACTCACACGGAAGTGCGATGGCTTAGTAGAGGAAAAGAACTCGAAATTTATTTATTATTTAGATTTATTTATATTATTTATATTATTTTTATTTTTAGATCGAATTTAGATTTATTGACTGAAGTGAAGAAATTTCTAATATCGAGGAGTGAATCCTGCCCACAGTTAGAAGACAAAATATGATTATTTGATCTTAGCTTTCTCACCGATTTGAGAGAGAAAACTTAACGAATTAAATTTAAGATAACAAGACAGCAATCACTACAACGTTCAAGTGATAAGTGCAATAAATTCATCCAAAAAGAAATTGTTACTTTGAAACTCGCATTTGTTGAGAAATAATTTAGTCCATTTTCCAAATTTCGAAATGGACAAAATGAAACATTATTAACAATAATTTTGCATGACATTTGGGCATATTTATGGAAGAATTTAGTGTTAGATTCCAAAAATTCTCCGAATTGGTTTCATTAATGACATTTTTTCTAGAATTCTCTGGATACATTTACTATGTACATCTTAGGATTGTCTAATTAACACGTTAATCATCCATCAATATCGCATGTGTTTCCTATTGGCCAATGTTTATATATCACTATACGAAATTCCGGTTACGCAGTACGAGATTCGAGTTACGTCGATCAAAGTTTGTATTTCAAAACATTACTGATACGCAGAAAATATTGTTTACAGTTTACTGGCAACTCAAACTCGCACTCAACGGGAGTATTATTTATCTCGAACAGTATAGTGCTTGTAGTTGTGTTGATTATGAGGTCCGTGAAATCTAACAGGAACGTAATTGCAAGTGAGGCGAGCAGTGATGGGAATGAATTTATTCATTCGAAGCGTAGGGGAATATAGAGGATTTTATCAAGTTGTAATTGCGAAAATGATAACGAAATAGAATATAATGAACATGGTAGAAATATTAAAGACATGTTGCAAGAGTTAGTTTTGGAGGAGGAAGTGGAAATCAGAAATGGCGATCATCGTCGACTGGACAACATTGAATGGAAAACGTTTTCCGGAACAAAGGTCTTTTGTTTTCACTTGCAAAAATTGAATTTGCCAAAGGAATTATCTAGTGTTGTTCGCCCAGTAGATGTTCTGCCCTGTTCATATATGACGAAGTAGGAAGTTCCAACATAAGTTGCGAAAGGGGATTATCTATTCCCACCAATGGTTACAGTTTGTCGTGACCGCAGATGGCTAGGGTAGGCTTTTGAGGAGCACTTCAAGTTGGTGGGGCCTGGTAAACACTGGTTTGGTAGTGGCTAATGGAACAATTGCTGATGGCTCCTTTTCTCATACCTATCCTTGAACACGGATGTACGATTCTTGGCATGGACGCCAACATTTTAGGAAGACGACGTAGGCCTCAAAACCCACCTTTCCAAGTAGGCAAATGGGGTGATGACGTGGGCTAAACACCTACACGGCGCGGGTTTTCCGACCGGCGGTCTTCGCGGGTTAATAACCTGCCGGACTCGCGTCAGCTCCTGCTTGCTAGGATATATCCTTGCTAGGGGCAGTGATCGGTGCTCCTCCTGTCTTATTCCTTTATTCCGATCCCATTCCTTTCCAATCGCGTATCCCACTTGATCATAGCACGTCTCACCCAACAGTTTCATGGCTACGTTCGAGGAGTTCTTAGACGGGATTAGCAATTGGGTGAGGCGATGCCTTCCCCTCCAGGTGCTCGTCTTGGAGGATTTAAATGCCCATCCTTTGCATAGTGGGAATCCCCGCACACACGTTATCGACCGAACGCTATCGGACTGGGCACAGTGCCGCAGACTCCTGCTGGTAAACAGGGGCTCAAACAGTACATGTGTGAAACGGAGAAGATGTTTTGTTGAGGACATCACATAAGATACCCCCAACGGGTTCCGATGGGTCTCAGGCTGAAGAGTAGCAGAGGATACCTCTTGGACCACCTCTATATATTTATGGAGGTGGAAACTGTATCCAGGTCTGAAACAACGTCCGCAGGGGATGGTTATGGTACTCGGGGAACGGGGCGTTTACTGGACGGAAACAGATAGCGGTTGAAGGAGAGAGACCGCAATTTGCTTCTGTTACCGTTACGATGTTTTGGCGTTTCGGCGAGCTAACTGTGGCCTATACGGTACAGGCAGTGCACGGACTAGATTTCAGTGTCTCCCCCGCCAAGTCTGAGGCCATTTGGTTTTACGATAAGCGTTGGAGGGGGACTCTTCCACCTGGCCTGTGCATAAATATAGCTGGGGAGGCTATCGAGATGGGATCTCAGATGAAATATCTGGGACTCATTATCAACAGTCAGTGGCCGTTCGGTCCGTGTTTCGAGCTGCTAGCCTCCAAAGTTTTATGCCAATGTTTTATGCGACATGCTACCGAAAATTGGCAGGGTTGGAATGCAATGCGTCAACTGTACGAGGGGGTATCCAATCTCGGGTCCTGTATGGAGCCTGTATGGTCATTACATTTGTTTGTCAGAGAGATATTTCAGTTTCCAAACAATTGCCTGATATTCTGTGACAATTATCCTCGTTAGTGGTCGTTCATTGTGAAAGTAAACGACTACGTTTACGATACCTAATATTCAACATGACAATTGTAAGTTCATCAGTAGTAAATTGATAAAACTGTAAAATAACTTTGCTTAACTTTAAACGAAATAAACTACATGCATGAAACAATTACAGATTACGAATGGTGGAATAATTGTAGCATATCTCGCCCAACAACTTTATAAATAATAATGAAAATTATATAATACAATACAAAGGTAAGTAACAGATAAATATTTTTATCAATATTACATGAAAAATGTGCAAAGCTACTTTTTTTATTATAAAAAAAGAAATGCAATATGTTTGTTTTCCTTTCAATGGCAAACTGTTATAAAAAACGAGTATCAGGTTTAGGAATTAGATATTATTTCGCTTTTTCCCCAAAAATATTAAAAAGTCGACCATAATAGAGCACTACTAATAAGAAGATCGTTAACAAACAGAAGAGAATATTTTCAATTTTATAATATTATTAGTTAGAGCTACTACACGTACAACGAGTTTTCCTGTTGCTCGTGTCCTCTACCTTCCTCTTTCTTTCGTCCGTGCTTGACTCAGGAACAGAAAATTGATGTCGCTCGATATTTCTTTATAATTGGTATTTTATATTATACTTACCCGAAGTGTAATTGCAATGTAATGTTATTTTATTTAAAATTGCATTCAAATGTCAGAGTTATTAGCGAATTACAATAAAATCGTTCACATTCTTACAAATATTAAGACCTTTTTTCTATTTCGTTCGGTAATTTTCATATTTAACCTATTCAACATTTTCTTCTAAATTAGTTAATGGTCACTTTCCAAAAATTGACCGCTATTATCTAATTTGATCTGATCGTTCCGCTGTAAATACATCGAATGTTAAAAATAAGAAACGAGAAAAGGAATCGAAATACAGCAAGATACAGAATTCATATTCAGACAGATCAGTTTTAAAAAAACGTAAATTAATTTAATTTTTGTACTGCAGTGCTTTGGTCCGTTTGAACTATTTAGCAAACGACGGAACTTGTTTATGTTAGAACGATAAGAAGTCAGAGTCCGAAAACAATCCAAATGACAGATTTAACATTAACATTCGGCAGCTTATAGATGGTTTGCAATATTTGGTGGTAGTGGTAGCGTACATGTTACACTGTTGCCATTCTGAATGTTCTCATGAGCGTGGGTTCCGAGTTCATGACCACTTCCACTTTCTATCTGTACTGTAGTACATCGGGTCTTTCTTAAATAATTTTTTTCACGATACTACAATATTATTACTATTAATAAAAAAATCAAAGTAAATAAAGGAAAGCTGTGAAGAAGAAAAAAAGTTCAGTTATATTCGATGACGCATTATTTTATATTTTTATAATATCGATATATTCATGGTATATCCATAAATTTTTAGATGTGTATGCACAATTAATTTTATTCCAAAACATTTAATTTATTTAAAAATTCTGGAACACGTAATTGTTAGATATTAAAGTATAAACATAATAGGAGCCATTAGTTACATCAATAATTGCTAATACTTTTACTTATTAAACAATTAGATGAACTTTTAGGACCGTTCTGTCCTTCCCGATTTCGATAATATTTGAATATGTAAAGCTCAACATTTTGAACAACTGTTTCATAAACAGATAACCGCTGGACTCGCTTAGTTTTTAAGATATTCGCAAAAAGCTACGGGTACCGCTACAGTGTATTTCCGCTTATAGTTTGCGCGTTTATAGCAGCGTATGCGTTAGTTTGATTGCCAGCCGTCGGTTGCTAATCTTCTGTTTATAAACGTGGATTAAGTGAACTTAGAAACTCCGTGCACAACTTATTGTGAGGCTACAAGAAATGTCTATTACATTTTACTGAAAAATAGTTGAAATAATAACAAATTATTTACGAAACTAAGAGGTGAATGAATAATAGATACTATTTTACAAAATAGGATAATCGTTATTACTTCACCCAAGCGATTGAGAAATCTAACCCGAACCTAGACTCAATATACTGATGACATTCCCCTTTGATTGAATTATAGGTTACGATAGACGTTTTTTTACAGTTTTGCCTATTGGCGTTAAGCACAGGTTATTTAAACTTGCTCGTCCGTCGTTTATATACATAAGATAAGCAATCAGTGGCAGGCAATTAATTATGACGCATACACTGTCACAAACGGACAATTATAGACAGAAATACACTGTAGCGGTACCTGGAAATTTTCGCAGAAATAGTTGAAAACTAGGCAAATCCAACGGTTACGTGTATAGAAAAAAGTTTTTTCTATAAGATTTCTATAAGATATAAAGAAATTGTCGAAATTGGAGAGGATGAAATGGTTCTACAGTTTTATCAACAATTAATTACTTTTTATATATAGGCACTTTTTTTTAGAATTATGGCACACCATAAAAGTTGAATGACATTACATTACTCTTTCCGAGAATAAAAGAAATATAATTTGTAAAGTATGTCGAATTTCATTGGCGTATAATGGGTCGACCTCTGTTACAATTGTTTACAGAATGCAAATGTATAGATCGTGCATGATATCTGTGAACTTCACAAAACACAATCCCTTAATTGATATGAATATAATATCTCTTGAAGCTGTAAATCAAATAAAATCTGTGACAAAAAATCTTGTCCACTATTTGTGCAAAAATGTAGGTCATAGACTGTTTCCGATCGCTCGCGGAGAAACGCGATCTCGAGGAATCGCGTCTACGGGAATCGTAAATTCCCGATTATACAATCGACGCCACGAAGCTGATCGATCCCCTATTTCGTTTAAGATAATAGAGGTAATTGAATGGATTATAACGCTGAGGCAACAGATTATAATTTACTCTTTATTCTTGTTAAGGTAAGGTTAATTCGTACAAAAAAAGGCATGTTTTTGTGCATTTTTTCTGACGATACAGTTAAAATTTCTTTTTTAAAACCAATAGTACATTAAAGTATGACATTCGAAGAATATTGTATAAAATTTTCACGGAGAAATATTAAAAAATACGGCAATGGCAGCAATTATTCAGACGTGTCTCGGAAAAAAATATAATTGCGGTGCCCCTCAGATCGTAGAGCTGGATCATCAAAAATCAAAAAATTGAAGTTCATTCGTTAGGTAACAGCTTTCCCCAGGTAATGCTGCGAAGATTTTTTCGAAATTTCAATTTTTCACTTTTTTGGAACACTTTGAAGGGAAAAACGCGATTTTATGCGAAAATTTTCGGCTAATTTGTTATTTTAAAATAAAAATAATGAACAAATTTGAAAAAACTCCACAGCGTTACGTCGCAAATTATGTAGAGAAGTAGTTTTCAAAATTTCAAAAGGATCGGTGCAGTAGTTTTGAAGTAATTGGGGGCACCGACTTTGAAAACGTGAGTTGTGGGGAAAACGCTTTAAAGTTTTGAACACTAAAAAATCTAGTATAAAACGTTCATAAGCGAATTTTATCGGTTTACCTCTTCACTAGCGTAGCAATTGTTGAAAAGACTAATAAAGAATAAATTATCCTATAATATTTTTCACGATCCTTCGTAATTTGATCAACAGTCACTTTTATTTTTTTAGCTGACGCGCTATTTGTTGAAGTGCCTCCGTATTTACGTTTATGCGGAGGTACAATTTTTCTAGGTCGATATAATCTCGAACCAGTTGATTGTCTATCAGATCTAGTAACTTTTTTAGGCATTTTAGTAATAATTTAACACAAAACTTAATGAAAATGGAATATTTACTCCTACACTAAATTTTTTACTCTACACTGACAAAATATACAGTACAGGTATAAGGAGGTTTGTACTTAAGTCGTTAAGTACTATAAATAGATCTGGGGGTAAGATTAGGTATTATATAGAGAAAAAAATGTCTGCGAAGTAACAATAGCACGCTCGGGTCGAGTACGTAATATCATCCGACATGTATAAAAATACTCTTAACTTCGTCAATTTTGCACCAATCGACTTGAAATTTTGACACAATATTCTTAAGATGTTATGCATTCAATTAAAAGAATAAAAAAATGCAAAAAAAAATTGTAAACCTTACCCCCCCCTTAAATAGATGGTACATTTATATTGTATGTGTGAAAGTGTATGTGAGCGTTGAAGGACATCCAGGTCTCAGTTGAGACAAAAGCGACTAAAAGCGGTTAGAAGTTATTAAAAGCCGTTAGAAGTGATTAGAAGTAATCAGAAGAAAACAAACAACTAAGCGAGTAGGTTATCGAGTCCTTCAGAGAGTAACATACACGTAGAGCTGAATAATTTGTAAATAAATTTTAAACTATTTGTTTTTCTCAATCCTCTCTATACCTTAACAACCCCAACAACTTGTAGACTGGATGATTACGCTCGGTGCGTATACAGGGTGGTTGGTAATTGGTGGTACAAGCGGAAAGGGGGTGATTCTACGCGAAAAGAGAAGTCGAAAATATGGAATAAAAATTTTTTTTCTTTTTAAATTTTTAAATTTTTGCTATAATTTATGTGTTCGCTATAATGAAAATGTATGAAATATGTGAATAGTTGATTACGAGTCGAAAGTAGAGCAGGTTCAAAATATCAAAGAGTGAAAGTGGTTGGTTAAGATGAGAGTTACGATTCCATTAATTCAAAAAAAAAAAAAAAGAAATAAAATAGAAAAATAGAAAAAAGTAGCAAGTTTAGATTTGTAAATTTCGAAGGAATGAGTATGCTATATGTTGAAGTGGTTACCACTTCTAAGAAAACTCTACATCTGGTCTTTTTTAGTTTTCTCAAGCACTGAAGCCATCGACAGCGCGTAGACAAAAGACTGCGACGAAGTCAGGCCATAAACAGTAGACAGGCGACGTTGGCTTCGGGGTTTTTCAGTTATTAGGTAACACAGCTAGCGTGCGGATCTGGACCAGCTCAAATTGTATTTTACTTATTCACTTCTATTTAAATATATTTTTCTACCTTACAATTTATCCACGTGTTTTCTCTGTTTACACACCGAATAACCTCAACAGGTTATGGGCCCAGGGCTGTAAATTGCAAGGTAGCAACGTGAAGTGAATAAATTATTAAAGTGTTGTGCTTAGTAAAATAAGGGATAGTGCTAAAATGGAATCAGCAAGTGCGAAGGTCGAGATGTTACGCGGCGAAGAAAATTGGCTACAGTGGCGTTTTGTTATGCGTACACTTTTGGAGGAAGATGACGACCTGATCAACGTGTGTGAAGGGAATTTGCGTCATCCAGGTAACAGCGCGGAGAAAGAAATCGCTCGTGGAAGATTTTTGAAAGCAGATCGATTAGCGAGAAAATCAATCGTGACCTCAGTAGGAAAGAAACCGTTGGATCTTCTTTTATGTTGCACGACAGCACATGAAATGTGGAAAAAGCTGAATACAGTATATGACATGAAGTCGGATGAGAATTTAAATATGGTCCAGAAGCAGTTCTTCGATTTTAAATGGGAAGAATCTGAAAATGTCTCTTACAACCTATCAAAGTTGGAACTCATAGCGGCGAAGATGAAAGCCCTTGGGAGTGAAATTGGCGAGAAAATGCTGATAACACGCATTTTATCGGTGTTACCAAACAAATTCGATCATTTTCACAGTGCGTGGGATTCCATGGAAGAAGAAAAGAAGACCTTAGACAGGCTTAGTACCAGGCTGATGACGGAAGAAATTAGATGGAAGAAAGACGACCAGGAAACATCGGTGGCACTGGTAACAAAAGGTAATAATTATAAAAGGGAACAGCAGAAGCAGTCAAGTAAACGTGAATACGAGAAACAAGGACCAAGTTGCTTTAACTGTGGAAAAGTTGGCCATCTAAAGAAGGATTGCTTTAGATGCTTTATATGCAAAAGGAAAGGCCACACCAGCAAAAACTGTTTTAAAAATAACAAAAGAAGCAACAGTAGAGATAACCAGGAACCTAGAAACCAAAATCGGGATCACAGCGGAATTGGTCTATTAGGAAGTACCTCAGCGATACAAACGGCAAACCTTGATGTTTGGATAATCGACTCAGGAGCTACGGATCACATGACAGGACGACGGGAATGGTTCAGCGTTTTCGAAGAATTCGATAACACGGTGAAGATAGAGATCGGCGATGGTTCATGGATGCGTGCGGCAAAGGAAAAATCAGAGTAGAGACTTTTGTGGACGGCAAATGGGTAATATGTACAATGAACGATGTTCTATACGTACCAGGTATGAAAAGAAATCTGTTTTCGATTAGATCTGTCGCAAGAAGGGGCATAGATTTTTGTATTTCAAAGGAAGGGACCAATTGCATATTTTTACAAAATCAGAAAATAATAGCAAGAGGTTCTGTTATCGGAAATTTGTATAAAGTAGATATGCGAATTATCATACCGTCAGTTTGTAATTTTAGCAATAGAGCGGAGTCAAACGCGAACACAGCAGTACATGTCATAAATAAGACGGGGCCGACAAGACAAGATAAGAAAACACCATATGAACTGTGGTACGGGAAACCGCCGAATTTAGAAAAGTTTAGGGTTTTCGGTACTGAGTGCTTTGCTCACATACCTGCGGAGAAAAGGACAAAACATGACAAAAAGGCTAACAAAGGATATTTGGTAGGCTATTTAGATGACGGACGAGGGTATCGAGTGTACGTGCCAACAGTAAAAAATGTAATATTAAGCCGTGACGTAATATTTAAGCCTGAACTAGAAAATGCGAAATTCGTAAAATTAAGTTTACCGAAAATTGTCGAGCGCGAAGATGTGAGTGCGCAGAGCGATAGAGCATGTACGTATGAAAGTGCAGAGAGTGAACATGAAAAACAACCTCATGGAACTAGCGACAATGTGAGACAATTGAGAGATAGAGATAAGATCAAGCGAACCGATTTTTATGGTAACCCAGTAACGTACGTAGCGGAAAAATTACCGGTGGATTTTAACGAAGCGGTGAGATCCGAAAAGAAAGAGTTATGGGAAACAGCTATGAATGATGAAATGAAATCGCACCATGAAAATAAGACGTGGATACTTGTAGAAAAACCTAAAGATCAGAAGGTACTTAGCAATAGGTGGGTTTTAACGATAAAGCTAAATCCGGACAACTCGGAACGATACAAAGCGCGACTTGTAATAAAAGGGTGTTCACAGAAAGAAGGCATAGATTATAAGGAAACATATAGTCCCGTTGCTCGGTTTGACACAATTAGATTAATGCTCAGTATTGCAGCCAAAAATAATTTACACCTCGGACAGTTCGACATTAAAACCGCATTCTTATATCGAAGTCTGAAAGAAGATATTTATATGAAACAACCTAAAGGTTATGATGATGGTACAAATCGGGTTTGTAGATTGCTAAAAAGCCTATATGGCTTAAAGCAGTCTCCAAGATGTTGGACGGAACGTTTCACAAAATTTATCTCGAACTTAAAATTTTATCAGAGTAACGCAGATCCTTGTTTTTATATTTATACAAAAGACGACAAATTAATGTTGATGACCATATACGTAGACGATGGACTGGTAGCAGCTTCAGACGAATCTTTAATTGATAAATTCTTCGATGATTTAAATAAAGAATTCAAAATTAGGAGTTCGAAAGAAGTAAAGAGTTTTCTTGGACTTGAAATTAATAGATTAGAAGATGGTTCAATATTCATTCATCAGAGTAGGTATATCGAAAACATATTGGAAAAATTTAATATGAATGAGGCAAACAGTGTTTCTACACCTATCGAGACTAATGGGAACGAAAGTAACATAGGCGATAATGATTGTAACGCACCATACAGAGAAGCCGTAGGGAACTTAATGTTTTTACAAACCGTAAGTAGGCCAGATATTAGTTTTACAATAAATATAGCGGCGAGACACTTAGAGAATCCAAACCAGTATCAATGGAAATTAGTCAAACGAATTTTGCGCTACATAAAAGGGACCGCAGACATGGGACTCTTATATACAAAAGCAGGCAGTCTCGAAACCTTTAGCGACGCTGACTATGCAGGCGACAAAGAAACAAGAAAGTCGACATCAGGCGTTGTATGTAAGTATGCGAATGCGGCCATCACATGGCAATGCAAGCGACAACAATGTATAGCTCTATCTACGACCGAAGCTGAATATGTCAGTGCAGCCTCAGGAGCGAAAGAAATTATGTGGCTAAAGAAAATATTTCTTGAATGTAAATTAGAGATCCTTAAGTATATGCTATGTGTAGACAATACTAGTGCCGTGAAATTAATTAAGAATCCAGAATTCCATCAAAGAAGTAAGCATATTGACGTAAGATATCATTTCTTGCGAGATTTATACAATAGAGGCGAAATTGATATAACGTATGTAACAAGCGAAGAGCAATTGGCAGATATATGTACAAAGGCGTTGCCAAAACCGAGATTTGAATATTTAAGGAAAAAGTTAGGTTTGAAAAGTAAAAAAGATATTAAGAGGTAATTGTTTGTAAACATGTAGAGTTTTTAGGGAGGGTGTCGAAGTGATTATTACTTCTCAAAAAAAAAAAAGAGGAAAAACTCTACATGATCTGTTTAGTCTTCTAGTTTTTTTGTGTAATAAATTAATTTGTATGGAAAAGAGAAAGGCGGCTGGCAAATGTACTTGAGAAGGCATTGACAAATTAATTTTCAGATATTTACGACAAGAGTTAGAAAATATTAAGAGATAATTCGTAAATTTGAGATAATTGTTTGTAGGGATGTAGAGTTTTAGGGAGGATGTTGAAGTGGTTACCACTTCTAAGAAAACTCTACATCTGGTCTTTTTTAGTTTTCTCAAGCACTGAAGCCATCGACAGCGCGTAGACAAAAGACTGCGACGAAGTCGGGCCAGAAACACTAGACAGGCGACGTTTTTTTTTTTTTTTTTATTTATTTGTTGAAATTACAATCAATTCTAGCGTTGAGAATTTTCAGTAATTTTTCTGGCGTGGCGCAGTGACATGGCTGTTTATTTACAATAAGTTAATACTTATTATAGATAGGTATAATTTATAAGTATTATAAGTAAGTGCATATGCTTAATTTGGATAATTAAATGAATCTGACGTTTAGGTCTAGCGGGTAGTGCCTCTTCAGCCTGCGAGTCTGGTCCGTCGTATCGAGTAGTCCAGTGATTAGGGGGTTTCGGTGTTTGTTGATTCTTTTGCTGTATCTGTTGCTATATTTTGCTATTTCCTCTTTGACGGTAGGTATCTTGAGGTCGCGGTGTATTGTTTCATTGGTTACATACCAAGGTGCGTCAATTAGGGATCTTAGCGTTTTCGATTGAAAGCGTTGGAGTATTTCAATGTTGGAGTTGCTTGCTGTTCCCCATAGTTGGATTCCGTAGGTCCAGACAGGTTTTATTACGGTCTTGTAGAGGGTAATTTTATTCTTTATATTTAGTTTGGAGCGTCGGCCCGTGAGCCAATAGAGTTTTTTTAGTTTGTCCTTTAGTTGCTTCGTTTTATCTGAGATGTGTGTCTTCCACGTTAGTCTCCTGTCCAGGGTCATGCCCAGGTATCGGACTGTGTCCCTGCTAGGAACTGTTGCATTGTTGATGGTGACCTGGGGGCAGGTTTGTTTTCGGAGCGTGAAGGTTACGTGTGAGGATTTCTTTTCGTTGACTTTGAAGCCCCATTTGTGAAACCACTTTTCCATGGAGTCGAGACTTCGCTGGAGAGTGGATGAGGCTATTACCGGGTCAGCGTGGGAAGCTAATAGCGCTGTGTCGTCTGCAAATGTCGCTATTGTTATATCATTTGATATAGGTAGGTCGGCAGTGTAGATGGAGTACAGTAGGGGTCCGAGGACACTACCTTGGGGTATGCCGGCTTCTATTGGGAATGTTGCGGAAGTGGCGTCTAGGTATTTAACCATGAATTGCCTATTGGTTAGGTAAGATTTTAGGATGGAGTAGTAGGGGTGGGGTAGGATCTTTTTAAGTTTGTATAGTAGCCCTTCATGCCATACTTTATCGAATGCCTGTTGGATGTCTAGGAAGACCGCTGAGCAATATTTTTTCTTTTCGAGTGTTTGGCTGATCGTATGAGTTAGGCGGTGGATTTGCTCTACTGTAGAATGATGTTTTCGGAAGCCGAATTGGTGATCTGGGAGTGTTTTCAAGTTCTCTAGGATTGGAAGGAGTCGGTTCGTGAGCATCTTCTCGAATAGTTTGGACAGGGTAGGTAAAAGACTGATTGGGCGATAGGAGCAGGTTTCGTATATCGGTTTACCGGGTTTAGGGATGAGGGTAATCAATGAGATTTTCCAAGCCTTAGGATAGTGTTCCAGGCGAAGGATAGCATTAAAAATCGATGTGATGAGTGCTATCCCTTTTGTGGGAAGTTCCTTGATTGCTCTATTGCCTATTAGGTCGTGTCCTGCTGCTTTCTTGGGGTTTAGGCGACTGATTGTTTCTATAGTCTCAGCAGAGGAGAAGGGTTCGATAGGAGGGGTCATTTGGAAGGGGGTGTGCAGGTATTCAGTAACGTCCGCGGCGGTTTGGGGGGAATGGAGTTTGAATACTTTTGACAAGTGTTTTGCAAACAGGTCGGCTTTTTCTATGGGGCTTCGCGCCCATCCACCTTGCGGACGGCGGATAGGTGGGATTATTTGTGGGGGGCGTGTGAGTTTCCTGGAGGCCTTCCATAGTGAGTAGTTGGCGTCGGCTGTGGGGGATAAGCTGGCGAGGTATTTATGGAAACAGTCGTTTTTATAGTTTCTTAGGGTTCTGGATAGCTTTCTAGTTGCGTTGTTAAGTTTGCGTTTGTCCTCCGGTGTTCTATGGGTCTGCCATACTCTTCTTAGTCTTCGTTTTTCTGCTATTTTTTTTAGTATGTAATGGGGATATTCTTGTTTGCTGTTAGATGGCTTTGTCGGTGTGGAGAGGCGGATTGCGTTCATTATGCTCGTGTTTAAGTATTCCGTGGCTGCTTCGATATCTTCCTTTGTTTTTAGTGGGGTGAAGGCTGAGGTTGAGTGTGTAAAGACTTCTCTGAAGAGCTGCCAGTTGGTGTGTTGGTTGTGAATGGTGCCATTAGGTGTATTCTCGATGATTGTTGAACTGACTGTTGCTATCACGGGAGAATGATCAGAGGAGAGATCAGCCGAGGAGTTGATCTGGACGTGTCTTGATGGGATATTTTTAGTTATGAAGAAGTCGAGAAGGTCGGGTATTTTGTTGGTGTCAGTGGGCCAGTATGTGGGTTCGTATGTGGTGAGGTAGTTGAGGTTGTTGTTTGTTATGCTGTTTAAGAGGTTTTTGCCTCTTGCTGTAACCAGTCTGCTGCCCCATTGGATGTGCTTGGCGTTATAGTCTCCTCCAACTATGAATCTGTTGCCCAGGGTGTCCAGGAAGTTATCAAAGTCTTCTTTGGCGATGGAGTGTCTGGGAGGGCAGTATACTGCTGAGGTGGTGATTGAGCCATGACAGTCTTCTATTGCTACGTTTGTTGCTTGGAGGTAGTCTTTCTGGAATGATGGGAGTTCGTAGTGCTTAATACTTGCTTTGATTATTATTCCGGTGCCACCGTGTGCCTTTCCGCTGGGGTGCTGGGTATGGTAGAATTTGTAACCATTTATTTTCAGGTAGCTCTTGTCGGTGAAGTGGGTTTCCGACACGAGCATTACGTCGATTTGCTGGTGTTTTAAGAAGAGTTCTAGTTCAAGTTTGTGTTGCGCTAGACCGTTGGCGTTCCAGAGTGCTATGCGCCTTGGTTTTATTTTGAGTCGGGGCGTGCTAATTTTTCCACGATGAGTGTTAGTAGCGATAGCAAGTGATGTATTTGCTCCGATTGTTTCTCTATTAGCTTTTCAAGCCTTGAGGAGTTGTCTGTGTTTGGTGGGTTGGGGTCACTCTTTTGGGGAAGGTTCCTTTGGCTGTTCGGGTTATTTTGGATGCCTTGTACTGCTTGGGCATAGGAGGTTGCGGTGGAGATGAATTTGGTAGGACTGTGCGTTTGGTTGGTTGAGGGGGTTGGGGTAGTCGTGAATTTCGGCAGGCTGGGTGTTTGGTTGGATACCTCTTTTGCTCTGAGCTTAGGGTACCTGTTCGTGTATAGTGTTTTATATGCTGGGCAGCCTTTGTAGTTGGCAGGGTGGTCCCCTTGGCAGTGGATGCATTTCGCTGGGGTTTCCGGTGATTTGGCGCACTGGTCAGTGGAGTGAGAGCCTGCGCATTTAACGCAGCGGAAAGTTTGGTTGCAGTATTTCTGCGTATGACCGTACCTTTGGCACCTTTTGCACTGCACTATTTCTTTTTTCACGAGCGGTGGTTCGATCTTTACTATCGCGTTCATTAGGCGACTGATGTTATATATTTCCTTATTGTTCGGTTTTTGTTTAATGTCTAGGAAGAATAAGGATAACGGGTCTTTCGAGACTCTATGCCTTATATTACTTACGTTGACGACTTCGTGGCCGAGTTTTGAGAGTTCGTATTTTAGTTCGTCTATGTCTGCTGAGTGGTGTATGTTTCGTAGGACCACCCGGAAAGGCCTTTCCTGTTTAAGTTGGTAGGTGTGGAAGTTGGCGTTCAGGGTCCTGAGTGTCTTGGTGAGTTTTCTGTAAGCTTCTGGGTTCGTCGGTAGTATTTTCACCTTGTTGTTGCTTATCTTGAGGTTATATTCCTCCTTGCTGGTATCTCTCTCTAGGGACTTGGTCATTGTCTGTATGTCAATGACGTCGTCCACAAAAATTGGTGGGGGAGGGGGGATTCTCTGTGAGTGTTGGTTTGATGGCGGTTCTACGATTTCCATGGCGTCGTTTGAGGATTCCAATACGGCGAACCTGTTGTGTGTGTTTATTTGCGTTGCTGGTTCTATTTTCCTCTTCTTTGTAGTGTTAGCGTCGTTAGTGCGGAAAGTTCTGCTACACTTCTGCCACGGGGGGGGGTAGCTCGGGGTAGCTGCGAGTCTGCTCCGGAGAGCCTGGTCGCGGTTGCTGGGCCATCATCGAGCTAGTTAATTCGGAATGAACAACTAGTCGTGAGGCTGTGAGGCTAGTATTCGTGTTGGGGTTAGGTGCGTGGGATTTTCTTCTCCCTAGGGGGTAAGGGGCACTTAGCTGTGTTCTCTTTCGACGTTTGGGCGACACGTGTTGTTTTCGAACTACGCTGGGCACTAGAGACACGTCTGCACGCTTCGGCACTCCACAGCGAACTGAGGCGACGTTGGCTTCGGGGTTTTTCAGTTATTAGGTAACACAGCTAGCGTGCGGATCTGGACCAGCTCAAATTGTATTTTACTTATTCACTTCTATTTAAATATATTTTTCTACCTTACAATTTATCCACGTGTTTTCTCTGCTTACACACCGAATAACCTCAACACTATAGAAACAGATAAAATTTTTGTCGGTGCATCCGCCATAAACATGAAACCTATGGAATATAAAGAAATTCGTATTTGTTGACGTGAGTCTCACTTCTAGGAAAACTCTACATCTTCTCTAGTATTTAGTTTTCTTAATCCTTGAAGCCATTGAGTATTCTTTAGCTCAAAATCATAGCCTTTCTAGGAACATGCCACGTATAGATGGTGGAGCGGGGTATAGACGGGCCAACTTTCGTAATTATATAAATACCCACAGGCCTGTAACGTCAATTCGCATCAGAGACCAGGCCACATACCGCGGACAGAATGGCACCCAGATGTCTACACATCCTTGGCGCGTACCCTCAATAGTCTTAAGTACCTACCAGGGGTCTTGGAATTTAAATAGTTAAGGTCCTTCGGACCAAGCGAGTATTTCTTGTCTTGGATTTCCCTTTACGTTTATTGTCTACTACGTGTTAGCCTAGAAAGTTGGTTTTCTTTATATCTGGTATGTTCCGTTAGCAACTTTCTTGCGAGGGCGACTAAAACCCTTCCTGGTCCACCAACCGTCTTATTATCCAATCGGAGACGGTGTCTACTGCCCTCACTTGCTTAACCAACATTGTCATCAACAAATCCGATAGTCTCGTGTTCTTAGACACACCCACCCCTAGCCTTCCTCAGACACGGTATCGTTAGTAAAACTCACTTATTCTGTATCCTTAGAATAGTTAACATATCTTTTACCGGTCTCTACCCTTATAACAGTCTCGTACTTAATGTATCATTGTAACTAAGTTTTACACAACGTGGTTGGAGTGAATTGTGATTTATGTTAATTCAGTGTGCATAACATTGTGATTGCTGAATTCATAATAAATAGTATAAATAAATAGTTGTGTTACGACTCAGCTATTTTATTTCATCACCCAACCCTTAAGTTTACGTGACAGGCCCATGGCTTCGGAGTTCTATTATAATGTAACGCTGCCAGCGTTCGGATCTGTATTAGCATACACTGTACTTATACTTACTTAAATATATTTCTATTATACATTCATCCACGCGTTCCCTCTATTCTATCGAGAAAAACCTCAACAGTATTGACAATGCTGTTAATTATTGCATATTACAATTAGCTTAGGCGATACGCTTTTTTTATCGTATTTCTAGAAGAGTCATAGAGCAGACTGCATATGAACCGTGGAAATGACATAAATAAATACAGAATTTTTAATCGTGTTAGTAAAACAAGGTTTGCTATATATATGTCGAGTTCTTATTAGGGTTAGGCGTGTAACGAATCTTCATTTGGATTAGACATTGTTGTTATGCAATAGAGAAGATATTTACTAGTACAAATATGATTATTACAGAATTTGACAAGTAGTCGTGGCAATTATATATTCGAGATGCTAATGGCAATGATCTTGGGTTCGATAACGAATCCACGATCAACGGAGTACTAAATGTGCTTTCTTCCAAAGTCCAAGTCAAACTGCACTTATATACTCTTCTCCGTACCTCGTACTCTGTGCTGTCAACTATATGTTTAAGGAGAACTATACAATTACTCCATACCTCTGTTAGGTGAAAACGTTCATCCCGTGACCGTTCAACGACCCGCTGTGTTACTTCGAGCCCAAGCCTATGGTCATAATTCTCGGGCACACATAATCGGATTAAATCATAAACAACTACTTCTAAGTTTTATATATTATTTTATAAGGCTTTTCTCTACGAATCCGATGATCTCGTGCCCTTCGACACACTCCATCATAGTTTTCTTCTACAGCGTCACCGTGATGGAGACACTCTCTCGTACGATCTCATCAACGATTTAAGTAACGTTTTTACGAGCAGTGATTACTTCACGTTTTAACATAGAGTCCAACTTAGACTTTGACGAAGAAGTAAATTCGCTATCCCGTTGACCGCGGATTCGTTATCGAACCTGAGGCCATTGTCATTAGTGTCGCGAGTGCCTAATCATCGCGGTTAATTACTAATACTGTAATATCTCTACTTGTGTTAATAAACTTTTCCTTTGTTGTACCGCACCGATAAACGCTAATTCCAGTGAAGATTCATCAAACACCCATAACCGTAATCCCAACGCCAACCCGACATATATGTAGGATCTTTATTTATTAATTTATTTAAACATGGACTAAACATATATTGGTTAAACAGGAAATGATGGTTATTTAGCGTGAACTAAATACAATAACGTATTATAATTAAGACAACTAAATAGTTAATTTACAACTCTCGTCACCACGGTTCCAACGCTCTCTCTCATGCAGACCACACTCACTCGACAACGCAATTCGCACTCCGCGACTTCTCAACTAACACTGACTGTTAATTCGTCTCTCTCTCTCTCTCTCTCTTAGCATCCCTTTGTCTTTTCTCTTAGCTTCACCACGCACGTGTTCCGCAACCGCTCGTTGCCAGGGTTACGCAGGCCTTTTCCGCGTAACTATTCGATTGAAGGACCGGCGATACATGGATGGGCCTGTCTGCATTTAGGTTTTCTCGAGAAATTATGAAGATAAAAATTTGTGAAAAGCAACATGGCGGCAGAGATGCATTAAAAGAATATATCATTGAAAAAAGATTTTGATAGTTGTATTTTGTTTAGCTAAATCCCATTACACCCTTTTTAACGGGTCATTAAAAGTAGATACTGATATATGAGAATAATTAAAACATCCTATTTCGTTCTTTCATTCTTGAGCCCAGTTGATATCTGTTTTTTTACAATGTGATATATCCAATATCTTTCGTTGATCGTTTTTATAAGACTATATTCTCAAAACGTAATAAAAAATGTATATGCATCAATCTTGTTTGACTGTAAATAGCAGAATAAACGAACAAACAAAGGAAGTAAACATACGTATGAGAGCTAGATTTTCAGTGAAGATAAGAAATTGTGTAAACGATGCTTTCGTCTGTTACTGATTCGGTAAAATTAACGAACTGCAAGTACGCTTGTTGTATATAAACAGTGTACGAAGAAAGTGAACTTTTTCCCAGAAAAGTACTCTCGGTCTCAGTTTCTAGATTAGTGTGCGATGTTCCTGTAGAGCAAAATAAATTGATTCATGTCGAAAATTGACAAATCTTATGCGATAAATCGTTGAATAGTGTTTGAAATGAGATTATTAGGAATCAGCGTCAATAGATAAGATAAGGGATAAAAAGATACACTCTGTATTTGTAACAGTTTAGGAAAAATAACAGAAAAATCCATTGGAAGTGAGAAATGACAAAACGTCAAAAGAGGTAGGCCACCATTAGAGGTAACTATTTCTGGCGATGGAACATGAAAAAAAGAGAATTTCCTTCATTCTTCGGCATGTAGTAATAAAGTGCTTGATACTGTAATAAAATCAAATATCTTACAATGATGCAACGTTTGAAAGTACAAAGTAGGTACCACAGAGTATAGAAACTAGTTAAAGAACCGTAAAGAACAGTGTACAATAAATCATCAAGTTAATGCAGGCAACCTGGAAGTTGATGCTGTGAAGGAAATGTTTCTACGATCCGAATGCAGATTTAGAGTGAAATATTACATCGGAGACGGAGATTCAAAAATATTCAAGTAGCTTTTAGAAGGAAATCCGTATGGAAATGAGACACCTATACTAAAAAAAGAATGCGTTGCACACATTTAAAAATGAATGTATACGCGGCTTAAATATGCCAAAAAAAAAAACAAAAACAAAAAAATGTAGATAAAAAAATTGAAAAATAGACGAGCAAAGTGATAGAAAAACTGACAAGTTATTACGGCTTGGCTATTAGGACGAGTCCTGATTTAATAAAGTACATAAGCAATGATGTTTGAAGATTTGTAGCCTGACTATCGGTCTGCTAAATGATGTACTTGGCAACATGTAAAGGCGAAAAACGGACTTGTGAGTTATAAACACAAACCACTATCTTTGAACCAAAAGGTTCCAAAAATTATTCGGCCAATATATGAAGACCTGACTTTAACCAATTTGTTAGAAAGATGTTTAGGTGAATACACCCAAAACAATAACGATCACATAAATTCATTAATTTTGGACTGTTTACAACAAGTCGTTCAAAGTTAATAAAGGTTTCTGCGCGTAAAATCGGAGCTCGCTGTCGATTGTTTTTGTATCGAAAGATGGTTTTGTATTGTATTTATATTCGATCGCGCACTGTTGAAATTTGCCGAAGTCGGACAATATGCGGTCAACTGCTCGAGGCCATTAGAAAAACAAATGCGACGCTTAAACAGTCGGATTAGTATGTTTTCATCTGAATGGTACGTGAACGCATCTCTGCCAATTGTTTGTCATATTGACATTTTTCTTCTTTTCACATCTTGGAACATAAACAAGGCATTCACAACAGCTGCATTAAAAAAGAGCTCGAAAACTAATTGTCTGTACCATCTTATTGTCTTTCTCAATGGACAGAAATATGCACTTCTTTTATCAGAAAGATCAATGGCGGTTTTTCCTATATTGTATTCAACGACCATTTTTGGTTTGCAACAAAACCATCTTTTTGTTTTTATATTTACCATTTCGCTAGAATTTTTCTTAGAAAGGACCAAAACATTTCTTTTATTTTTTCATTTCAAAATTATAATTTCATTACTATTTTCTTTCGCAACAACTTCTCCGCGTTTCAATTTAGTTGTCATTTCATTTAGGTTTTTTTACGATTTATTCGTAGTATACCAATCAAATGCATATTTTTCTTTATTAGCTTATGCGCGAAATCCACACTATTGTATCACTTATCAGTACATATGGTATGGCCTTTATGAAACACACCCTTACATAAATCCATCACGATATTTGATGATGCTATATTTTGTTTAGCCAGAGCTTTTCGCGTACAGACATGGGAACTATAAGTGTGTCCATAATTTTTACGTTATGAGAGTTTTGTGAATCCTATCCATAACATCAGTCTAAATTGACGCTTTATTTCATTTTTGTTCGTTGGTATCCATTTATGTAAACGTTTGGAAGTCATTCTTGCTTGTAAAGCATAAAGATTTGTTTATTCACTGATGTTTAAAAAATTTTATCCATGACGAGTAATCATCTATAAAAATCTTCCACTTCGTTACAGTTTAGCACTCTCGCGTTGTTTTGGCACCGTAGATAACTCGTAAGAGGCACAATATTCAACCGGTTGCATTGAGGAGCACTCATTTTGATAACTAGTTCCAATATTACTTATTGAACGATCAGAACAGTGAGAACTATCTTTATCAGATTTTGCTATTTTGTCTGAGGCATTCTCAGATGATGCCAACGATTGCCAAAAATAACTCACTTGATGAATCGCTATCTCCTTCTTCCCTCAACATTTTCATTGAACATATTATGTTCAACAACTATTTTCGAAAATAATGCCTGAGAAAATTGCTTCGTAAAACGCAACTTTGGTTAACACATAGAAGCAAGGAATTATAATTTTCTCTGTTCAAATGGTCTTTATTCTTTCGTATCTTTTTTCTGTTTAACTGTCTCTTGGTACCCGCCTTTTTGTCATTCCTCATTGATTATCGATTGTTTATACAAAGATTGAAATAAATTAATGCATTTTGGATACTTCAGATAGTGATAGTGATGTTTTCAAAATCGACGCGCAACATACGTTTTAACATTAACATGAATTGCCGAAGAAATTTATGTACAACGTGATTTTTCCCTGAGTATACAAAAAAATCTGGACCTCGATGCTAAATAACAAAAAGACGGTAGAAAGAATGAGAAATGCGTTCGATAAAACCATTTATTTTTCATTCTTACAATATCTTTATGAGTAGTGTCGGCGAATCTGATAAAATGCTGTATATCTATCTCGATGAACGAAAAACAGTGAAGTACTGGAAAAAGGTGGCATTGAACGTAATCGGCCGTATGGCTTTCATTTACAAAAAAAATAGTTGGTGCAAAATCAATGGCTCGATTACAATTCATTTCGAAAGTTATTTTCGGAATTGAACGCGAGTGGATGGAAGAAAAGAAGAAGCAACATTTTCAACGTTCTGATAAGGGGGGCAGGGGAACGTTTGGTTTAGTAAAAGTGCTAGATCGTAGTTCGCGAGAATGCTTCGTTTGCAGTAAAAAAACTAGGAGAAAAAGAGCTCATTTAATTTGTGTGCACTGTAAAAAAAGGGTTCATCTCACGATTGGTAAACATAAATATCATCAAACTTAATTATTTATTAACTGAAATACTGTTTCTTTCTAAAATAAAAAATATTTTCAGTTTATAATATATTAGTTTATGGTTTATATTAATATTACTGTATATTAGTACCATTAATTTATAAGTAACTTTAGTTTCTATTGAATAAAAATAATTGAAAAAAATAGCAACTAGTAACGAAATGTATTACTTATATGATTTGCGTTAAGCAAATCAAAATCTGATATGGTGCTAATATTTACCAGCGGCAGTCTTCTACTACTTAAGGAGATTTCGACTAAGTGAAAGTGATTTAAACGGGACTGTAGAGTAAGGACCCTATTTGTGGTAGCCCTGCATTGAGTGTGGGATTTGAGTTTCTTCACTTAGGTTTATTCAGTGTAGTAGAAAGGCCACGAAGGAAGTTAGGTTCTCCCCACCTCTTGGGTGGCCGCCTGTAAAATAGAGTACGCAACTTTACACCTTGTATCTATTGCAAAACCACGAGTTGGTGTTTCTCAACAAGTGGCCCTAATATATGGCTCTTCATAAATGAGATAGCAACTTACGGCTGCATGACTTGATCCTTAATGCTATACGCATGCTATCATTATGGCTAATTAACTGCCATGACGGCTGATACAGAGTCAAATACAAGGCAAAACGATTAGGTGCATACCGTTAGGAAGGGGCAATCCCATCTAAACGAACTAATTGACCGAGCGGTCTGTCGGCCGCCAGTCGCGTAACTACTATGTAAAGGTTCCGAAGAAGGTGTATCTTAGAGTGACTTTATATCCTGCCATCCAGTCTCTGATAGATTGCGACCTATTCTGGCGGATAGTAGTGATTGTATCTGGCAGTCTTGTGTCCGTGCACCCATAACTGACCAATAAAAGGACTAACTAGAAATGTTTGGTTTTGAAGGAAGAATGGTTCAGATGGCTGCGAATCCTTATTTCCGGCCCTGGGGCCCATGTGGCGGATTGGAGGGTCGAAGATAAATGATGACCTTTGCATAAATTTGGGTACGAGATTGTTCAACGTGTCCCTTTGGGCGAGGAGATACTATATGAAGTGTGTCAAAAAATTGGATAAGTTTGGAATTCCTAAGAAAGTCGTAACTTAATGATCATATGGAAAAGCAGCACTCAGAAATTGTAATAATATAACAGCTGGAAGCCAAAAGGAAATTAGAAAGTCCCATAATTGCAAATATCTCCTCGCTACATGCAAAGGAATATCAACTAAAACATATTCAAATCTGAATTCAGCGGGTGTTGGAGAATTTAGGTACGGTTTCCATACGGAACTATTTAAAATTACGAATGTCCTATCAGGCATGAATTATGTAGGCACCCGAAAATGAAGAATGCAACGCGTATGGTAGGCACGAGCCAGAGCAACAGGGAACCAGTCAATGGAATTTCGGTCCACACAGAATATGGACCTCTCCATTCAGTTCAATGAATAATTCAAAAATTATATCAACGATATAACCGTACGAGTAATCAAACTCGTACCGTAACGAGACCGTAACGAGAATCAAATTCTCGAACGAGGCAGTAAATATTTACTTGGCAAATCACTAGAATAATCAACGATAAAAGCAGGATTCTGCGGAAAGATGGCGGAAGCCATGGCCAAAATGGACCAATTCGTTTACAGATAGTGAATGTGAGTCAGTTGTGGAATATACGGTGAAGACCTCCCCGGCAATTAACGATAATGGTAGCTGGAAGGATTGGTTTCGGCAGACTATTATGACCAGCCAGTTAGATAATATTTATGTTTTCAATAATGTTAAGAAAAAACTCCTGAGTTTGGTTGGTTAAAACTCCGTAACAAAGAAATTAATAGACCTGGAAGTGTTAGGTGGAGTTGGAGGAGGCAATGCTGTCATAGAGTCTCCTGATCGCCTATCGATACTCCAGTTGTATATGGATCTTTCAGGAACATCTACTCTCCATCTGTGAACGTGTTACTCTCAAAATTCACAATTCTGCCAATTACGGGACTTTAGTCTGGAAGCTAAGGAAAATAAAGGCTTGTACGGCAGATGAAGTTGACAGAATCAGAAAAGTCCTCCTCGTGAAAAATAAGGCCACACGAAAAGCTTGCTTCTAGCGGACAGCGCTTATATGCGCCCTCTATGAAATGCTTGTTCGTAATAAACACCGTCTATAGACGTTATTCTTCTGTTAAATCAATTGAGTTCTGAACAATTGAAATGATGTATTGTTAAGTCTGGCACTAGCTTCTTGTGTAGTGTTTTTTCAAATAAAGACTAGTAAATTTATACAAATTGTGAACCAATTATGGAGGAGTAGAGATATAATCTGCGATGCATCGGAACAGTCATCAGGTTCTGAAATTACCAGAGAGTTCGGATGCAGAGGTAAAAATATAAAAACACGTTACAAAAACCTAAAAATATTTAATACCTCGGAATTTTATTGCGGCCAAGAAATAAGAGAACGTTATTCAAGTTTAACGGGAATTAATCCGAGAAAAATTCTGTGAACTATTGTGGATTTTGGACTACTCTTACTTCATGTGGTGGAAAAGATGTAAACGATTCGAACACACGGACGAGACTACACTAGTCGTTCCTAATGGTGAGATTGAGTCTATGATTTGTAGAGGATTGGTCAAGGATTGATAATACTGTTACGACCATTCGCGGAGAGACGCGATCGTGAGGAAAACGCGTCAGCGAGAGACGTAAATTCTCGCTACGATTCTTCTAATCGATGCCGCGAAATAGTCGTTCTCCTGTTTCGATTAAGATAACAGAGGTGGTTCAATGAATTTAACACTGTATTAACAAGTTAATATAGCTTGTATATTTAACAATAATGAATGTAATATTAAAAACGTCACAAATTATTTAGAGATGAATACAGTTAGTATGTTACAGAAATTCGACCCGACTTTACGATATCTCTCGATGAATTCGTTAGACTAAGCTACTTTAATTTTAATCATCAGACCTCTCGATATATAACGTTTGATTCTTCAGAAGGGATTCATTGCCCTTCGATTCTTTTCGTTGTCTTCTCTGGAAGACGACCCCCACTATGCTCGGATCACGCCACCGTTTGCGCCTATGATCACATATGCCATCTTCTTTATGTGTATGAAGTAACGGACCGAAATCGACGTTTCTACAACTCGCTGCTTGGTGACAACTATGCGCTTGTCACGTAAAGTTGCTACTTGGGTGGTAGTCAGAAGGCTGAGTCGTAACCCAACTACTTATTTTCCTTTATAAAACTTTATTACATATGTTAACACTTACAAAATAACACCGAACCGGAGAATAGGAGTTGTATGAGTACAGCAACTAAAAGAGGAACAAGAACTGCCCGAGCTGGGTGAAGTTTCGGTTTATATACGTTTTGGTTTTAGGATATTGAGGGGCTAGGTGTAGGTTATGATGTGGAAAAGTGTCCGAAGGTCGGGGGTCCATATCCTATCTCTGATGTGGACTAAGGTGCGTCACAGCCTTGGTGTATGCTATGATGATAAGGTGGTGATGTGTCCAAAAGTGTCCGAAGGTCGGCGGTCGATATCGATGTCTTATCACTGATGTAGGTTGAGATGTGATTGATGTCACACGCTCGTCGATACATTGTATATTTTCCGTCGAGCAGATGAGACGATCTGTCTGCTACACTGTAATGACCGCGAGCGACGGTTAGAAGTACGACCTATAGTAAGCCTCGTGGCGTAACAAATACTAAAATAACGAGAGCAAGAGATTGCTGTTGTAACCCGTCAAATATATTTGGAATAAGTTAAACAAATAAATAAATAAAAGTACAAAAGACGCTCGTTGACTGTATTCGCAACGATAGTATATGTTCGCTCACGAAAAACCCGATTCGTAGATGTTGATCGCTAATTCGTGTCACTCGGTATATACTGACTCGCTCGCGATCGCGTCAGTATATGGACAATAATTTTGTATTCCGTACATTGTGTTATTCTGGGATAAATATTTACCCTAAAAATGTTAAGACCTCTCAAAATAAAATTATAAAAAAAATAACGCACATAGAAGAAGACAGTTCAGTGTGCGATGAACAAGAAACTTCGGCAACTGAAAATGGCATGGAAACACATGAAAAGCTATTTACAACCGAATCAGAATTGAATATTATAAATAAGCATTTACGTAAGGGTAAAAAGGAAAGATATTATCGTTGACAGCAGAGAATGAGACTGGGACCGATGGAACAGTTTGAAAAGAGATAGATGCAAGTCTCAAACCTGGCAGGACATCAGTTCATAATATTTTTAGGGATATGCTAAACGGCATACAATAAAAGGACAAGCAAAAACGGCATTTTATCTTATCATTGATCACCGTATAAGGGATCATATAATAAAATGTACGGAAGAAGAAGCATTTAGAGTATTGGGGACTAAGAGGGAGCTAGATGCAACCAAACAAGATGCATTTATTGCTCTGCTATGTGCCCGCGGTGTAAATCAGGCAAAAAATTTAGATGTCTCATATTTGTGGAATAAAATTTGGAGACTTGCATTTTTTTCAAAAGCAATGAGCAGGAATGACTTTGCTGAAGTTATGAGATTTATACGATTTGATAAGAAGAGCGAAAGAAGCCAACGTTTACGAACCAATAAATTTGCAATGGTATCTACAAAATGGTATGTAAGAATTCACAAAATTGTTATAAACATGATGCATACATTACTTTAATATAAAGGATCGTGAGGAAAAACCATGCAATAAAACTATCAACAAGTTCAGATTCATCGCTACAAAAAGCTTGTCAAGTAAAAAATTGTAAAGGTTACAAAATTACGAAAATTTGTTAAAGATGCGGTAAATATTTATGTGAGTGGGGATGGGTGGGGGAAAAATCACACTAGAAAAAAAAAAACACGCATTATTATATATATGTCGGAGTCAGGTTGGCATTTTGGAGCGTTCGATGAACCTTTATTTACTTTACCGTCGCGAATGTAGCCAATCGTTATCAGTATGAATGTGGACACTACCAGAGGCTACGAGTAATGGTAATAGGATGGTCGAGATGATGGTGACAACGAATTCAGGTTCGATAACGAATCCACGGTCCGCGGGAGGACTAGTATCAACGTGCTACTCGATTCGGGCAACTTCCCGATAACTCAATCGACAATTCGTCCAACGACTCACTAACCAACTAACTAACTCTAACTCTAACTCTAACTCCCTTAATCCAAAAGAGGCTGCCCTTATATACCCCTGTCCCCGCTTCTCGGGTTAATCTTTGTTTTAAGGAGAGCCATATAATCATTTCATACCTCTGTCAGGTACATGTCCCTCCCGTGACCGTGGCTACGTCCGCTGACCTGCCATGTCACTTCGAGCCCAAACCCATCGTCATAAAGTCAGATTGGAACATTAAGACTATTTCTTATTTTTATTACTTAAGGGCGGCTATAGTAAAAGTCTGGACTACTGTATTGGGGTTTTTTCCAACATTCCGAACGGGAAATCCCGCTGTCTTTCCCTCTCCGACATATATATGGGTTTAAAAGAAAAGAGGGAAAAGTTAAGGAAGTGGATTGGAGATAGAAGTTTGGCAGAATGGAGTTTGGCAGAAACCAGACCGATTAAACATGCGGGGCATAATATTCAAAAGAATAGAAGACAGGAGGAGCACTTAAAGGATAAGACAAGGATAGGAGTGGTGATACTGAGGCAAGTTTGGGGGATGAGAAAAGGACATTCAGAAAGAATTAGGGAAGGAAAGCATGAATGTTTGATAGGTTAGTTTGGTCAACGATGCAGTATGGATCAGAAAGTTGGGAATAGACCGAAAAAAGAGAATAAAAGAGTTACAGAGAGGTATCAGGTATAAACCGTAGGAGTGCAATGGAGGACATCTAAGTCTTGACATCTAATCACAATTAGAGTGGAACTCTAAGAGCGAAGTTAAGGAAAAAGCGGAAAGAAAGCGGATTTTGAAGAATGGTTGAGGGAAGGGTGGGAGGGAAGATGCTGAAAGGAGGCGAGAAGAGAAGGAAGAAGAAGAAAGAAGAAGAGCTGAAGAGGAAAATAGAGAATGGGGGGGGAGGTTACGGAGGAATAACAGAAAGAAGAGAAAGAATAAGGCAATCAAAATATAATAATTGGTACAAATGGATAACAGGAGAAGGTTTGATGTAAAAGCAGATGGAAGAGCGTTGCAATATTTAGGTTAGAGAACGATCAGAGAGGAGGGTTGAGAGAAAAAGAGGTATTGGGAGGAAGAGGGGAGGAAATATAGAGTGTGCAAGAGGACAAGAGGAAACGTGGGCACACGTATACGAAAGGTGCAGAGAAAGAAAAAGTGAGGCTGGTATGAAGTAGTTAAGGAATGTTGAGTGAAGAGGAAGGTGAAGAGTGCTGAATGGCAAAGGTGGAGGAGGTAAGGGATACGGTGAAAAAGCGGGAAGAACGAATAGTGACACGGAAATAGATGGAAATTGACAGGAAAAGATATCGGAATGAAGATCCAACACAATTAGATTGTAAAGGAAGTCTGTGTTAGGCTCAGGTGTGCCGCAAACTCTAACTTTGAGGAAGCGCAGGAAGAAAGTATATGCATGCACTTGGGCCTCTCTCTCACTCCCACTACATCTTTTGCACTGGACAGATGCTAGGATTGCAGAAACTATCACATACCTCTTATTTCTTTCCTGATGTCTCCAATTTCGTGTTATTTCTCTCGGACGACGTGGGAGGCAGTCTTCTGAGAAACAAATAAAAGTAGTTCACACCAGAGATAGTGAACACGATACAGGAAGCTCCAAAGTTCAGATACCTCTATGGGTATTTCCTTTAATGAGGGCCATACTATCGCTCCATACCTTTGTTAGATGAAGCGCCCGTCCCGTTGACCGTGGCTACGTTCGGCAGCTGATGGTCGCCTTGAGCCCAAGTTTATTATCACCAATCACCAACAAGTACAATTGGGCAGCATGACGGCAAATTGTTTAGTTACAACTGTAAGCTGTAATTACAATCTTACGGATTTTCCCGAAGTTCCAGAGGGGAGGCTCCGGTGTCCTTTCATCTCCGACATATATGTGTCGGAGATGAAAGGACATCGGGGCCTTTCTTTTGGAATGTTTGGGAAGGTCCCCAATACTTTAATTCAGACTTTTTATTATAGCTGTACTTAAGTAATAAAACTCAGAAATAGTTGTTTATGATTTAATCCGAGTATGGGGGTCCGAGATTTATGACAGTGGGCTTGGGCTCGAAGTGATATAACGAGTCGCTGAACGTAGCCACGGTCACGGGAGGGACGTGTACCTAACAGAGGTATGGAGTAATTATATAGCTCCCCTTAAAAACAAAGATTGAGCCGAGAGGTACGGAGAGGAGTATATGAGGGCAGTTCCACTTGGACTGCAGGGCAGTTCATTCAGATAAGTTCTATTTGTACGTTGAATCACACCTGAATCGTGTATCGCATTCGTCATCCCGTTGACCGTGGATTCGTTATCGAACCTAATTTCTTTGTCATCGACATCTCAATCATCCAATCGCCGTTATTACTTGTTACACTCTGTAATAAGCACATTTGTACAAGTAAATATCATCTACAGTATATCACAACGATTCACGTGAAGATTCATTATACACCCCTAACTCTAATGATAACCCGACATATATATACTACTGCTTTCAGCCTCAATTGTTTTTCTTTTTTAAATTGTAGAATTTTTTATACAAATATTACAATTAAGTACTAAGTCTTTGCTAATCTTATTTTTTACAGAGATTGGTGTTGCATTATGAACTAAAGAGCGACTGGTCAGGTTCAACCGATCGGTCGATATATCTTGAATGAATTAACACTCAAGGTGAAGGAGGTTTAATAAATCAAGTGTTAGTGTAATTTGGCACTTTATTTGCACTTGTTTTATACAATCAATGTTTGGTGATCTGAACACGACGGTTGTAAGATCTTGTTGAGACTCCAGTATTTTACCCGCACGGTTCGACGCTCTGTTGATGACTGTCCTCGTATTTTGTTGATACTCCCCACCAGCCATTGAGTCTCATCCGTCCATCGTGGCTTTCCAGCCGGTGATTTTCCCTGGGTTTTCCCCTAACTTCTGAGTTATCAGGTTTGTAGCTCGGGGAGGACATGTAATTCGGGCTTTTCCAAAGAAGAACATACCGCCCCCCCCCTTAAACGGTCCCGTTCAAAAGTTGCCGGTAATGATGTATATTTATTCCGTATCTTCCTGTTTATCGTCGTCGATAGGTAATGGGGCTATTTTATTGACCCTGCGATTGTATCCTCCATTAATTGTTCTTACGGTAACTACTCGGGTGATCCCATCAGTTCCTGGGTGTAGATTTATTATCTGAACCACAGGCCACCGAAGTGGATGGGTGCTGTCTTTCTTTAATATGATTAGCGCGTCTTTCTTGAGTTCCGTCGTTTCCGGCTAGTTGTATTTCTAGAGTTTCTGATTTCCTCGAGTAGACCATCTCGTTCATATTTACACTTATCAATTTCGATGTTGATCTTCTTCAAAATCGAATCCAAGGTTGCAAATTGTTTCAAATACTCGTTAGATTTTATTGCTCTCCCTAGAGATAAAGGACTAAGTCGGTTGCTAACTTTTGTAAATCCGATGCGTAGTCGCTGTAAATTATCGTTCAATTCGTTGATTTTCTATATGTATTTTAAGCAATCCGGATAGCAGTCATCCCCTTCGTTGCTCATATATTCTCCGCTGTAATCCACCGCCGAGGAAGTATCGTTGGGCATCTTGGTTATTCTTTGGATCTTTGGTGCCGAGTCTCTTGAACAGAGTAACCACGGAAGACGAGATCAAAGGTGGCTTTTCTTCCGCTTTTTCAATTCCTCCCAGTCGATTGGACGCAGATGATTGAGCTTTCACCTACTGGCATTTGTAGACATCCTGGGTCACTGTGTCGATATTTATTCGTTGTTAGATTGTTCCAAGGTTTGCTTCTTGATATAGTCGTCGCATTCGGCGTGATATCGTCCTCTTGTTCCGCGTAAAGCGGACTACCCTGCTTTGACTCAGTTGTCAGAGGGCTGTTGCGCTTTGCATTGACCGACCTAAAGCTTAGTTTGTTTCTGGAACGTGCCATCGTGCTGGAAATTTGCAAGGAAGTCGATGGTACATTATATTTAGCGAATTTGTCGTTGGGAGACCAGGTTGATGCGACTGATCTGTAGTCTTTCAATTACCTTCGTAATCCGAAATCTTATCTCCGGGCGAACTTCGAATCGTACACCACATTTATTATGTGTGGTGGCTTCTTCGTGACTGTCTCGCCCGTTACAATTCAACCTATTTCTGCGTTCCGTAATTGCATGTGTTTATCTGCTAAGTTGACCCTTCCTCCGCGAAGGATATTCCAAAACAGTTGAGGTCCAATGAGACCGTCAACGCCAGCTGACCGATGGAACTCTGGATCGGCTAATGGAATATTTCTTGATAAATCTAACTCATCGTCATCAATATCTTCCGATGGAATTGATTGCGACACCTTGTCCATTACCAAAAATGTTAACTCTGCCGTATTCTCACTGATTCGCAAGTGAACTTTCGCTCGAGTCATTTGATTAATGTATCAGGTCATCTAGTTGGTGCCACATAGAAGTACGTCGACTCTTTGTGTGGTTAACCCTAGATGCCTCTATGTGTCGTTAGTCAACAAATATGCCTGTGAGCAGGAGTTTAACAGGACTCTCCACCGTTATATTTTCCAGCTCTGATCACCGAGATTTATGACGGCTGTAGATAAAAGAACATTAGGAACATCTTCGGTGATCGACATGCTAAATTAGTTCGATTTGGCTGCCTTGATTTATCTATATTAGCATGCAGGACAGTGCGATGCCTTTTACATGCAACTACCAAATGTACATTCTTCCAAGGAATGTGTGTTACGCAGGCAATTGGTACAGAGGTTTCCCTCTCTCGTTAGTTTAGATCTCCTGGAAACTGACAGCGATAAGAATTATTTGCAGTTTTGTGCTGTGTGAGATCTGTTACAAAAATTGCACGTGATTGGAGGTTGGGCGGCGAGAGTCTGGTTTGGCGTCAGATTGCGTATACCGCTCTTGGCTGTTGACACGTACATTATACGGAAGGATTGTAGGGTGTGATGGTGTTTGATATCTGGAGCCTATCTGCCTTAATACATTGCAGCGATTGTGCAAATGGTGGAATAGTTCTCCGACGCTTGGAAAGGGTTTGTGGTCTATTCTTTCCTTCCATCGTAACTGTGTGTCGTGATCTAGCTTGGATGCAATCAAATATAGTAGCACGGTATCCGCCGTTGGCTGGTTGAGTGCTTGCAATGCCTTGTAATGCGTTTGTAATTCGTTCACATAAGCTTCTATGGCCTTGGCGCGATAGCCGCTGTAAAGGACGAACAATACTTTCAAATAGTTGGCTCTGATTGTTGCCGGTTGGTTGTATCGCATTTTCAAAATTTCCCATGCGACAAGATAATTGAAAGCTGTATTTAAAGTCGATGCTATTGCATTAGCCGCTTCCTGCGTTAGAAAAGAGCGGAGATACATCAATTTCTTACAGTCGTCAATCCGTGAATTCTTGTGAACTGTGCAGCGAAATTGATCCGCAAACCCTGGCCAATCTTCGAAGGGTTCAGAAAAAGAAGGTAATTGAATTTTCCGTAGCGCAACTTCATTTGCGACTAGATCTGAATATGATGTGTCCGGTGTGTTTAGCATATTCCTATCAGTCGGCTCTCTGAACCGCCTTTTAGCGCTCTCAATTATATCCGTAGCGCGTGCTTTACTGTCCAAGAATTTATATCTTATGGCAACGCGTTCATCTCATGCCTGATCCTCGTCTATGTCGTCCAATTTGCCCTGATTTTCACTATGCGTAGCATATTCTGCCTCTAAATCGTTTAAACGGTATTGAATAACGGTTACTGACCCTCCTTCCTGATAGTTATCAAGTAACTATTGAAAATTTGCTAATTATTTCGTGAATCTTTCCCGTTTCTTCTGTAATTGTTTTAAGCGTTCTTCTTGATGAGATGGCATGGTATATGCGCGTGAGTTTCGATACGATAATTTTACGCCGTGTATAAGGGGAAAAGCGAATCAACAAGTGTATGACTTACGTCTCTATGATATTCGTCTCAATTCGTTCGAATCGATGCCTCGTCTGCTGCTCTTCGTTATGCAGCGAGATATTGGCTGTGCACTTCGCGATGAAGGTGTTTCCTTCCCGAAGGTGGCTCGCGCTTGGAGCTGTCCCAGCTGTTTGTTGACGCAGATCGCTATGTAGCGGAAGGTTGTGTGCGGTGTACTTCGTGATGCAGGTGGGTCCCTCTCGCTATTTCTTAGGCAATCTGTCCACGATACTACAGTACTATCGTCGAATCTGACCAGAATGTAATTATTTGGAATGTAACATTTAATGCTTTAATAACATTGTTAAATAATTTGTTTAGTAACATTGCTGCACATAATTCTAATCCTGGTAACGTTTGAGTTTTCAATGGTACTATCTGCGATTTGGAACCTAGTAAATATATCTTGTGATTGTTGGTTGGATCTGTGCTACGGATGTACATAGATGCTCCGTACACTCGCTTACTTGCATCAGAGAAACTGTGCAACTGCTATTTGATGTAGCTGTCTACAATAACACGCCTAGGAATCATATCTCGGTGAATTTTTTTCCATTCTGATTTTACTTGCCATTTCCATAATTCCTGCAATATAAGTTTCGTGAGAACTATTACAGGCCCCAATAAATCGAGCGGATCGAATAATTGTGCTAGTGTAAAGAGTATTCCTTCTTGCATTATTATTATTATTATTATTTATACTTAGTTCATACCTCCATACCTTTCAGCTTTGGACGACTTTCGGTTTACATCCCCTATATAATGCCCTTACATCACTTATGTATCTCTTACACTAGCTCTTCTATAACTATATACAACTGCTTATACTTATCTATTGCACCTTACTTGATCTACCTCTATGTACTAACTTATAACTAACACTTATAACTGAGTGCTCATTCCTTCTTTGGCTTTTGCTTCCTTGCTGTGCTCCGTCCCTGTCGCCCCCCCCCCCTCTTATGCTACTCTTCTCTTCTCTATTATCGCTTTCAGTTCTGCCAGTCCTTCTCCAGTCTCATTCAATACTTCTACCATGTTCCTTGCTCCTCCTGTTATCTCACATTCCTCTACTACGTGCTTCAAGTCCTTCTCTCCTTTTTTGCATAATCTGCATCCTCTTTCTCCCTCCTCTTTCCAGTGTTCCCTTGCCCTGGTTTCGTTACCACATCTAAATCTTGCTACCATACTTCTGTCCTTCCATTTCATTTTTCCTTCTAGATATTTTGGTAGCCCTTCTTTTGCAATGTTTCTGTAGTATCTGTTGTATTTAGATTCCCTTATTCTTTTCTCCCTCTCCTCTGTTTCTCTTTTCCTTCTTTCTTCTATGATTTGGTTAGCTGACATCCTTTCCTGTCTATCTCCTGCCTCCACTTGTGTCCTTCCCTCTCTCGCCTCCTCTAACCTCATCTTTCTTTTCCTTGCTCTTTTCCCTTCTTGGCCCTTTCCCCAATTCCTTTCTCTTTCTTTTATACATTCCTTTACTAATTCCTTCTTCGATTCCAAGGCTCTCTCCTCATACTCCTTACTGCTCTTTTCAGTATCTTTTCTCTTATTTCCTCTATCTTGCACTCCTCTCTCAGAATGTAGTTTAGCGTTGTTATGTCTAAGCCTAGAATCCATCTCACGTATCTCCTTTTTACCCTGTCCAGTCTCTCCTCTATGTTCCATCCCCACACCTCCGGTCCAAACAGCGCTACACTCTCCACCAGTGCTCCAAACATCCTCATTCTCCTTTTGTAGTCCCTTTTAACCATACCTTACTGTAGTGACCATACCTTACTGTCTCCTACCACTATGCCTCCTACTTGACCTTTCCTTATTTCCTGTTCCAGTCGTGCCACATAGATGTTGAATAATGTCGAGCTCAACGTGCACCCTTGTTTCGCTCCCCTCACTGTCCAAAACTCTTTTGTGTTATGGTTCCTGATCCTCACTACGTTCTTTGTCTCGTATATCTCCTCTATCCTTCTGGTTAACTTCTCGTTAACCCCCTTGTCCTCATTATCTCCCCAGCTTCTTCCTGCTGACCCTATCAAACGCTGCCTTTAAATCATGCATATAGCTTCCCTCTTTCTCTATTCCTTTTTGTAATTTTGTGTGTTATTGTAGTTTGTTTTAACGAATAACCTAACATATCTTGAGTAGCTCTCTGATGTAGTCCTTAAGTCTTTTTTGTATCTATGTGATCTGAAGCAATACGATCAGGATCATCTGTTTTTGTTCGTATTGTTAACGACTATCTATTAAGCTGGGTTCGTTCCATACCCACTGTTTGAGTTTGAATCCTCCTTTCGCGGGCATGTCAATTATTTCGTCGCGTATCGTAATTGCCGCTTCAATAGACTTCTCCTCGGCTAACAAATCTTGAACATAAAAATCTTTTTTCAATTTGTATGTCGCTACTATGTAGTACTGTCCTTCGCCCTGAGTTCATTGGTATAACATACGTATTACAAGGTATAATGCAGATGCCGTCCCGTTCGTCACTGTGTTTTATTGATACGTTTTTCTCGGATCATTTACGTTCTTCCGCCAAAGAATTTTGTGATATTGCCGATTGTCATTTTATCTGCAGCTATTTCATATTTGTATGTTCTAAGTCGTATAATTAGAGCGAATAAATCATCCTGTATTGTAGGGCCGATTATTAGATGATCATTTAATGAAATTTCTAATGACGATCGAGCAGAAGAAACAAGTACAACCCGTACTTTTGAAGTGACTCTGCTTGCCTTTATTACTGGATGGTGTGGGAGGTAACAAACACTACTTCCGAAATCTATCTATTCTCTTGTATTCGCAAAGAAATTCTTGATACTGCGTATTATAGACAGGGTTTTTGTAAAATGAGCGTTCTAAGGAAGGAAACTTTTTTACAACCATACCATGCGTGTCCTCTAACTTGAGGCACTTGTCTTTGACCCTTTTAGCGTTGAACAACAATATGTCGTCGTTAGCAACACTTGAGGAAAGTAACACCGACGACGATATATCGTTGCGTATGTGATGACACCTTATTATTCGCATCGCGAGAGAATTATATCTCAAAATAAATTTATAATGATGACGATGTGATGTGATGATGAGACTATATGATGTTTCACAAATTAAGAAAATTGTTTATCGGTTTAACTTTTTGTTATATTCCGCGATGTTGATACCGATACTATGTATACGCTAGTGTGGTAAGATAAAAATTCGATACGGAAGATTTGTTTCAGATCGTAATCACAGGTTTTAGGTAACACTGTTTATAACAAAATATCTCCTTACGTTTTTATAGGGTTACATAGACAGGGCGAAAGTTAAGATTTTTGGTGGATATGTACAAAGATCACGCACAATTTGTAATCTGTACAATGAAGGATTACACCATGTATACATTAGAAACCATTAATGCTAAGTAAATGGTTTATATGAGTAATAATAAGTAAATATTACACATTTCAATAGCCGAATAACTATAAATGTTTATACTATTATTAAAATGTTATTACAAGGATGTTATATTAGCTTACGTGTTTTGGAGTAAGTAATCCTCTTTGCGCTTACTGCGCATACTCTGATTATACATGAGATTATCATTTAGTTTTGTGTTTTGATATTAGAAGTTTTGTTATAAATAATTGATAATGCAGTCACCGCCGAGGCTCCGACGCCACAGGCGGGAACTGTTCTCTGTGCGAGTTCAGTCGCGGTGGATCTCGCAGCCTCCCTCAGTAATTTAACATAAGTACCATTAAGGTGACTAGATGTTTCCGCCATCTTGGAGACTTCCGTAACTCGCCATATCAGCTCCGCTCCGATGTCCGCAACAGAGGACGTTCTCGTCTCCTGTACGAGTTCCTCCGGAACCTCGGGAGACTCGACAACCCTCCTCTTCTTCCCACGATTGCTTTGGACGAGGGGGAAGGGGGTTTCCTCTCCTCCGATGTCTCCGTCCCGCGGACTCCCTACCGTTGACCTTATTGGAGAGCGGAAGAGCCCCTCCTTGGGCTCCCTCTCTTCCTACGTCTAACGTCTGCCTGCGCAGACTCAGGACCAGTGTCCTCTTCTTTCCTTCCTCTTCTCTTCGTTTGGTTTTGGTTTGATTTTTTTGGAGTTCTAATCATCTGGATCGTTCGGCCCCATCCACCGCATCAGCCGCATCAGCAACCTCACAATGCCCTCGGGGCCAGATAATAAATACATCGCTTCGCATCTCTGCTTAGGAGAGCTAGGGATTTTTTATAAAGGTTATCATCCTCGCGGTCCAACCATTGAAGGCAGGACCCCCGGCACGTTGAGACATGACAAATCGGATATGGTACTTGGGCTAGGGTTTGTTGGAATTGCATTTTCGTACTGCGACTCGTCAGCGAGTCCGCAGCCCCCTGAGGGATTGGATTGTAAAACGATAAGGGAAACGGAGGGTAGTAGAAGAAGAAGGGAAGAACCATGATCCTCCCAGCTCTTTAGTAAGATGCCTTCTTCTTGTCCATTCCCGAGCCAGTCAGACCTGCGCCGTGTGGATGTTTATGCCACGATGCCCCCAGCTCTCTTCCTCGAGAAGGGTGGGTTTTTACGCCGCATCGTCTTCATTCATACAATCGGCATCTTCTTTCGGAACCACCTGCCACAGCTCAAGGATAGAAGTGTAATAAAGGAGCAGGACAGGTGTAGGGGGAAGGATGTTTGCTTTCCCAACGAAACAAGATAAGCAGACACATGAAAAACGCGTCTGAACACACTTCCGTTCTAGATCAAAGATTCCAGCATATACACATGAATATCATAGGTCCACTACCTCCATCGCTAGATTACAGGTATTGTTTGACAATAACTGATCGGTCCCCCCCCCCCTGAGGCAATATCAATTTAGGACAAAGCCCATACCATGACATATCGTCCTTCGTTGAACGGTATGATAGAAAGATAGCACAGGTCATTAAATTAAAAACCGCGATCACATGCCAGAACACAAAAGACTGGACAGGAACTCTGTCGTCAATTATTCCTGGTCTACGAACGAGCTATAAATTTGACATCCTAGCTTCTGCAGCAGAAATGCTCTTCGGAAATCCACTACGACTACGCGGCGAATTTTTCACCAATGCAGAACCAACAGACCCAGGATTCCAGGATAAGCTAAGAGAACATATACGAAGAGTTAAACCAATTCTTCCTGCGCAGTATGCAGAGGAAGAATTCGTATTGAAGGATTTATACCCATATACGTATTTGTGCATATGGGCGCAATTCAAGGCCACTCGGCCCATTCTACGAAGAACTACAAATATACAAATTCATAAAGCTTATCACAGATAAGGTATTCACAATAAACATTAAAAATGTTCCAGTAAATATTTCCACAAAAAGGTGCGAACTGGCGTTTCTGGAATCTGATATCCTGGAAACACAAACTACGCAGAATGTATAAACAAAAACATATCCAGGGCCACTATAAGGAAAATCAGTAAGATATTTGGGGCAGGTGGTGTAGCGACGTCGCTCTCTAGTAATGGCGCACGAGTGAGCTCCGTAGCCTGTTCTTTACTAATCCCGTTCCTATGGAATAATAACCCTCCTTCTGAAAGGCTCAAAATACCTTTTATTGTATATGGTTAGTAAGAATGAACTGGTAGCCCTTAAAGTAAACAAAAAGTGTACATTTTCAAAGAATGAGAGAACTAGTTTCTTAGATATTATCAATACGGGTAGAAGACTGGCAAGGAAGCAAAAGGGTAGCAAAATACCGAACGTGTTGGAAGCCTCAGATTATTCCTACATACTACACGGTTTTTAACCTAATAAGACGAGACGTAATATCGATAATTTTAAATATTCGACGAAGGGAATGGACCTCGATAATTTTATTTCAAAATTTGACCAAAATTACAGTAATTTATTTATTGAAAATTCGAACGACCAAGAGGCATTTCCAGGCGTTTCCAGAAAACTGTAAAAATATATACTCCGACGGGAAAAAGAAACAGGAACTAGTGGTGGAGCAGAGAGCTAAGGACACTTAGGGCGGAGGTCTTCAAGAAAAGAAGGAAAGCGCAGAGAGCCAGAACGAGACGATTACAGGACGTGAATCAACTGATTCGGGAGTTTAAAATAAGGAGAAAAGAACTCAGGAACAAGATTGTCGGAAACAAGAAGAAAGAATGGAAGGAGTTTTGTGCCACGCTGGATATGGACCCTTGGAGGAGACCTTATCGGACTACTATATCCAAAATAGCCCGAAAAGTCTCAATAGATGGCCTCCACGTTAACAATATCCAAAAGATAGTGGGCAAACTCTTCCAACTAAGACCAATGGAGCAGATACGCGAAGCGAATGATGGCCGTAATGGCGAAAATGGTGTTAATAATATTGTAGTATCGCGAAGTACACCATCAACATCTTTCTGCATAACGAGGAGCAGCAGACGAAGCATCGATTTGAACCAATTGAGACGAATATCATCGAGACGCAAGTCACATACACTTGTTGATTCGCTTCTCCTCTTATGCACGGCGTAAAATTATCGTATCGAAACTCACGCGCATATACCATGCCATCTCATCAAGAAGAACGCTTAAAACAATTACAGAAGAAACGGGAAAGATTCACGAAATAATTAGCAAATTTTCAATAGTTACTTGATAACTATCAGGAAGGAGGGTCAGTAACCGTTATTCAATACCGTTTAAACGATTTAGAGGCAGAATATGCTACGCATAGTGAAAATCAGGGCAAATTGGACGACATAGACGAGGATCAGGCATGAGATGAACGCGTTGCCATAAGATATAAATTCTTGGACAGTAAAGCACGCGCTACGGATATAATTGAGAGCGCTAAAAGGCGGTTCAGAGAGCCGACTGATAGGAATATGCTAAACACACCGGACACATCATATTCAGATCTAGTCGCAAATGAAGTTGCGCTACGGAAAATTCAATTACCTTCTTTTTCTGAACCCTTCGAAGATTGGCCAGGGTTTGCGGATCAATTTCGCTGCACAGTTCACAAGAATTCACGGATTGACGACTGTAAGAAATTGATGTATCTCCGCTCTTTTCTAACGCAGGAAGCGGCTAATGCAATAGCATCGACTTTAAATACAGCTTTCAATTATCTTGTCGCATGGGAAATTTTGAAAATGCGATACAACCAACCGGCAACAATCAGAGCCAACTATTTGAAAGTATTGTTCGTCCTTTACAGCGGCTATCGCGCCAAGGCCATAGAAGCTTATGTGAACGAATTACAAACGCATTACAAGGCATTGCAAGCACTCAACCAGCCAACGGCGGATACCGTGCTACTATATTTGATTCCATCCAAGCTAGATCACGACACACAGTTACGATGGAAGGAAAGAATAGACCACAAACCCTTTCCAAGCGTCGGAGAACTATTCCACCATTTGCACAATTGCTGCAATGTATTAAGGCAGATAGGCTCCAGATATCAAACACCATCACACCCTACAATCCTTCCGTATAATGTACGTGTCAACAACCAAGAGCGGTATACGCAATCTGACGTCAAAGCAGACCCTCGCCGCCCAATCTCCAATCACGTGCAATTTTTGTAACAGATCTCACACAGTACAAAACTGCAAATAATTCTTATCGCTGTCAGTTTCCAGGAGATCTAAACTAACGAGAGAGAGAAACCACTGTACCAATTGCCTGCGTAACACACATTCCTTGAAGGAATGTACATTTGGTAGCTGCATGTAAAAGACACCATACTGTCTTGCATGCTAATATAGATAAATCAAGGCAGCCAAATCGAACTAATTTAGCATGTCTATCACCGAAGATGTTCCGAATGTTATTTTATCTACAGCCGTCACAAATATCGGTGATCAGAGCTGGAAAATATAACGGTGGAGAGTCCTGTTAAACTCCTGCTCACAGGCATATTTGTTGACTAACGACACATCTAGGGTTAACCACACAAAGAGTCGACGTACTTCTATGTGGCACCAACTAGATGACCTGATACATTAATCAAATGACTCGAGCGAAAGTTCACTCGCGAATCAGTGAGAATACGGCAGAATTAACATTTTTGGTAATGGACAAGGTGTCGCAATCAGTTCCATCGGAAGATATTGATGACGATGAGTTAGATTTATCAAGAAATATTCCATTAGCCGATCCAGAGTTCCATCGGTCAGCTGGCGTTGTCGGTCTCATTGGACCGCCACTGTTTTGGGACCTCCGTTAGGATGGAAGTTTCAACTTAGCAGACAAAAATATGCAGTTACGAAATACCGAATTAGGTTAGATCGTCACGGGCGATTACGGGCACAAGGAAGCAACCATCCAAAGCAACTTGTAGTGTAACACTACACTACACTGTCCTCTTCATAAGGAACGTGGAGGAAGGCTCTTCATGAGGAACGCGAAGGAAGGCTCTTCAACTAAAATTTTATCTCCAGAAGACCAGGCCTTTGAAACGCATTACGTGGAGCACTCCACTCAAGATTCGTCCGGACGATACAATGTCCGCTTACTATTTAAGCACAATTGTTCCCAGTTACAATACAAAGCTACGTACAAAACCACAATATCAAGAATTTTTGTGCGAATATGAGGAATTGGGTCACATGTCCGAGATCCCAAATGATCCAAGTGATGATCACCCATTCATCAAGGCAGACAGTGTCACGACCAAAATACGCGTCGTCTTTGATGCTTCTGCCCGATCATCATTCGGGAAGTCATTAAATAATCTTCTAATGATAGGCCTCACCATCCAGGACGATTTATTCACTTTTCTTCTAAGATTCAGGACACACAAATACGTAATCGCAGCCGATATTGCTAAGATGTACCGGCAAATAACCATTCATCTGGAAGATCGACGGTATCATAAAGTTCTTTGGAAAGAAAACATAAACGGTACAATAAAAACTTATCAATTAAATACCGTAACATATGAGACAGACTTCGTACAATACCTTGCTATACGTACTCTACACCAATTAGCGCAAGATGAAGGACATAGCTATTCAATAGGGGCACGGATATTGAAACGTGATTTTTATGTCGACGATTTGCTAACAATAGTGAACACTCTCGAGAAAGCAAGGTCGCTACGGGATGTATTCATTGACATAACCACGAAAGGGGGATTCGAGCTCAGACAGTTGGTCTTAAACGAATCCAAATTAATAGAGTCACTAAGCATCAAATCAGATCAGTCGAACCACCTCTCATTAGACGACAATGATGTTAAGAAGACGTTGGGACTACGTTCAAAAGCTACATTATCGAAAGCTACATTGGAAAGATACTCCGGGATACTCATTAAAACAAGATCCCAGAATTCACAAGATAACAAAGAGGGCAATACTCTTTAGAGTAACTCAACTATTCAATCCGTTAGGTCTGAGGTAAAGTTGTTGGGCGTGATACTTGTAAGTGCTGACTGTAGATGTCGCTGATGGGGTACTGCTATTTTTCTTCCAATTTAGATGCGTGGAAGAAAAATCGGACTCCGGTCGCCGTATCCGAACCCGAGTTCCGAACGTTCGTAACCTAAGGCGCTAACCACTGCGCTACTGTCACGTAATTTTTAGGGCTGGTTAGTGAAAAATAAAATATAGTTGAGTCGTAACACAACAATTAACTTTGTTTTAATCAACCTTTATTGTGAATTCACCAATCACAATGTAACACGCACTGAATTAGCATAAATCACAATCACTCCAACCACGTTATGTAAGACTTAGTTACAACAATACATTAAGTACGCGACATATAAGAGTAGAGTCCGATATAGATATGTTGACTATTCTAAGGATACAGAATAAGTGAAGTTTTACTGACGATACTGTGTCTGAGGAAAGCTAGGGGTGGGTGTGTCTAAGGACACGGGACTATCGGATTTGTTGATGACAATTTTGGTTAAGGAAGTGAGGGCAGTAGACACCGTCTGCGATTGGATAATAAGACGGTTGGTGGACCAGGAAGGGTTTTAGCCGCCTTCGCGAGAAAGTTGCCAACGGAACATACCAGATGTGGAGAAAACCAACTTTCTAAGCTGACACGTGGTAGACAATAAACGTAAAGGGAAATCTAAGACAGGAAATACTCGCTTGGTCCGAAGGACTTTAACTATGAAAATGCCAAGGCCCCTGGTGGGCACTTAAGACTATTGAGGGTACGCGCCAAGGATGTGTAGACATCTGGGTACCATCCTGTCCGTGGTGTGTGGCCTGGTCTCTGATGTGAATTGACGTTACACTGCCGTCGTCCGACACTAGTTAGTGTCGAGTGGTGGTATTTGCTGTTGAGTACCACCATATGTCTATTAGAACCGGAACAAGTACAGGCAAACTTAAAATTACAAGAACTCTGGAAATGTCACGTGGAACGGGACGATGCTAGGTACCAAGCAATATTCGTGTAGCATGGTTAAAACTCCAGTCTCAATTACAAAAAATTCACTGAGTTATCATTCCTATGCGGGTCACTATAGACAGCGTCACGTTATAGTTACATGGATTCGTTGATGCCAGTGAGCAAGCATATGGAGCTTGTATCTACCTCCGCAGTACAGACAAAGGTGCCATTTACTATGCTCAAAATCTAGAATAGCACCACTGAAAACGCAATCCCTACCCGGATTAGAGTTATGCGCGGCAGTATTATTAATCAAGTTATTCAGCAGTGTTACTAAGGCCTGAAACCTTGCAGTTGAAACAACCACCATATATCCTTAAACCTTTGTTACAAATAGAGCAACCGAAATTTTTCAAGTTAGTCAATCCACCTTGCACACCACACTTTGGAGGATTATGGGAAGCGACAGTAAAGGCGCTGAAACATCACTTGATTCGCATCATGAAAGACACACTCTTCACATATGAAGAACTAACGACATGCAGATAGAAATTGAAGGTATCCTTAACTCGAGGCCATTAACACCATTATCATCTGATCCCAATGACCTCAGTGTATTGACACCCGGTCACTTCCTGATAAGTGATTCAATAACCAGCACTCCCGAGTGCGATCCCACTATCCTAAAACCCGGCCGACTGTCTTCGTGGCAATGGATACAACAAATGTAGAATAGATAGTATAAGAAATACTTAAATCATCTGATGCACGAAAAAAATTGACATAAAGCGGAAACCACGGAACTCAAGAAAGGCATGCTAATCATATTAAAGAAAGACAACACTCATGCACTCCAGTGGCCTATGGTCGGATAATAAATCTACACGCAAGAACTGATGGGATCACCCGAGTAGTTACCGTAAGAACAATTAACGGCTCCATTACCTATCGACGACAATGAACAGAAACATACTCAATAAATATACATCTTTTCCGAATGTAAGTAATTACACACTTCATTACTACAGGCAACTTTTGAATGGGACCGTTCAACGGGGGTGGTATGTTCCGAATTTTGAGTGGCCATCCATCTATGGCTCGGAGAGCACCTCTCCTTTTTTTGGGAAATTCCGAATTGCCTACTTTTCCGAGCGGTAAATCTGACGACGCAGGGGTTATGGAAAACCCAGGCAATACCAGGGCATATGAACCCTCGAGAGTACAGGTAAACCATGGAAAACCCAGGGCTGGAAAGCACGATATGCGGACGAAACTTAGCGGCTGGTAGAGAATATCAACAACTTGACTCTTAACAAGATCTTACAATAGACCTGTTCAGAACACCAAGCTCTACTTGTATACAACAAGTACAAATAAAGTGCCAAACTATACTAACACTCGATATATTAAACCTCCTCCACCTTGAGAGTTAATTCATTCAAGGTTCGAGATATCGACCGACCGGTTGGACCTGACCAGTCGCTTTTTAGTTGGTAATTCGCAACAGCCTTCGCCGATGACCTGGCGCTAATAAGTAGAGCAAAGGGGCAGGAGAAGATCGAGAACAGACTCTGCGAAGCAATAGGGACGGTAATCCGATGGTGTGCAGAAACAGGGTTAGATTTATCCCAAAATAAAATAGAGGTTATTCTGTTTACGAAAAGGCGAATTCCTAAGATAATGGAAATAAATATGGGAGATTACTTGCTGGTGACAAAATAGAATATCAAATATCTTAGTGTGCAGTTGGATAGCGGAAGAAAATTTACCCAACATCTGGAGAAGGTTTGCGGTAAGGCGGATGCCCTGATGGGGGCACTAAGGACATTATTGCCGAATGTCAACAGGCCCACTGGCTCCGTTAAGAAACTCTATTACGAAGTGTGGAAGTTGGTGGTGCTTTATGTCACACCAGTATGAGCCAAAGAACTGAAAATGTAAAAGAATAAAAATATTTTGAAGAGGGCGCAAAGGGCAGCACTAATTCACGCGTCTACTGCGTACAGGGCGGATTCCTACGCAGTACTGTGTATACTTACGGATACACTGCTTGCAACCTGACACAAAGAAAATAGAATCAGTCTTCACAAAGATCAATACCAAACCACAGAGAATCATAAGTGCAGCATACGTATCTCACAAAAGCAAACTCCCACCTGAATCTCTGGACATCCACCCATACTGAGCTCACCCTCTGGGCAACAATCTAACTCTCTTTCCCTCATCGGTGGACATTTCAACTCCCCAAACCAGGAAATGACGAAAATGATCCTATCAACTACAAACAGACCTGTTAAGTTTATTCAGTAAACTCTTCGAAGTGATAACCCTCATATATCTTCACAATCATCTCCAGAAACAAAATACAATTGTAAATGAACAGTTTGACTTTAAAACAGGTCACGCCACAATAAACCAATTATTCAGAATAAGAGAACACATTATTCTGGAAGTACACAAAAAGGAAAGCACTCGACACGGTTTGGTACAATAAAATCATCCTAGAATTAACAGAAGTACACATCCCAATTGAAATAATCAAAATAATGTAAAACTTCCTCATTCATCAACCCCTAAATTTATCCTATCTGGGGTCTCACAAAGATCTATCCTTGGCCCAACTCTCTTTAACATATACATCAACGACATTCCCTTGTACAGAAAAGTACACAATGCAATCCACACTGTACAATCAATACACATCCTTGTGGCAACCAAAACAAAGTATCAGAAATCTCGAAAAGCACCTAACACAAGTCACTAACTTCCTAACGATCTGGAAATTAAACACAAATATCCACAAAGCAGAGGCAATAATATTCACCACTAAAAGCACCCAAATACTATCTTCCCTCACTGTTCAAGATCAACAAATCAAATGAAAAACACACATTAGATACTCAGTCACTATACTAGACCACAAACTCATATGAAGATTAGCTCTATATTAGCTATACTCAATAATCAAAAACGCTAGATCGATCGTAACCTAAGGTGCACAAACCCAGGATACAGATCCCAAATTTCACATTCAAAACACACAAAATGTCCAAAACAGATTCCTAGCAAAAATCTTGAACTCACTTACAGACTACAGCACAAGAAAACTACGCAACTAACACGTAGGACACTAAACATAAATCACAACAATCCACTAATAAACAAAATAGCACCTTAAAGGTAAAATTGTACCTAAACTACCTAGAACTCTAACCCCATTAGAATAACTGCCATGCTCATGGGGTTTTGAATGTTTATAACTGAATATTGTTTATCAATCAATTTGGACATAATATTCCGTTTTTACATTATGTTCATAGTTGCACTTAGCATTTTGTGACTTTAGTAATCATGGCTCCATGATATAATCGTGGTTTGAATAATTTCATGTATCGCAAAAAATAATACCATTTGTTTCTAAAAACAAAACATGTTCTTCATTTAACATTACTAATCTCTTTTATATTCCAACATACAATGTCAAGATATTCGCAAAATTTTAAGTTCCTTTCAACGCGGAAAATATAAGAAGCACGTTAATACATATACCCGAGATAAGAGACATTACAAAGAATAGGCCATAATGTGTAACTCTAAGTGAAATGTACAAGAGATAGTAATAAAAATCTACTCGTGAAATTGTTTGAAATCTGATGAATTACGGCTTTTTACTCCTAAATATTTTATTCTGTTTACTTCTATTTATCAAAAAAAGGTAAAGGCTCTTAACCCTTTGGAGTCTTATGTCGAGTCCGAATTGATATCACTTTTCGTACCAGCCGATTCTTCGTCGACTGTGATTCAGCTTTATTTTTCCTTCCAAAAGTAATGCAAATTTCTTGACAAGAAGTATAACAGGTGAAGCGATCATTTAAATTCTTGGAATAATGCAAACAAGTAGTATGAAATGGCAAAAAACTTGTCTTTCGTCTTGCAAACTACACATTCGCATCTTACAGAGATAAAACTCTATATTTAAAACGACTGTCATAAACATAGTTACAAAATTCTCACGTTTCTTATATTCTCATTATCGTTCGTCGAACGGAGCAATTTAGCCACGACACTTGCAGGAAGTTCTACGTTTCACAGTGCTGTTAGAATCATCTTTATATACAGATTAAATTTCTAATGTAGTAGAATTAGAAAAGTAAATGGAGCAATGATGACGTGATGACTGCGAAAACAGTGACTACAAAGATTGTGTGCATGGCATTGATATCGATTTTCGAAAAATAAGCATTTTATATGATGATCAAAATAATAACAGAATAGGCGGTAATTTTCAAGACTTGCAAGATGAAACAACTGTATTTGAAGGTCACAAACGATCATGAACTAAATGGTTGGAGAAATGTTTCTCACAACAATAATTATTTTAATGATATAAAGTTTACAATTGGACAAAATCCCATAGCAGAATCCCAAGTTCCAAAACACTGTACCACACTTCTATAATTTTTAAATTTTTTTTATAGATGGCCTTCTTACAAAAATAGCTTTTGAAATCAATTCATATGAGGAAAATATTATTAAGTCTAAAGTGACAGCAAAACATTCAATATGACATGGCTAGATAGACGATACAATGTTAGAAGTTTAAACGTTTTTAGATGTAATAGTCAATATGGAAATAATACCCCTTCACTATATAAGCGGTTATTACGAAGTGTTTTACTTGAATATTTCAATTTTTATTAAGATATTCACGCGTCGTCCACTTTTTCATATCTTCTAGGCATTACATGAAAACAATGCCTACATTCAATAAAGATGTGAAAACAAGAACTGAACGAATTTCCTGAATTATTTGAGAAAAAAATTTGGGAATTACTTTGTTCCGGCTAATAATAATTCCATAAATGAATCCACTGTCGGTTTTAAAGGATGATTATCCTTCAAAATACACAATTCAAAAAGCCTGCAAACTGGAGCCTCATTTACAGAATGACTGAATCCCTATCTGGATATATATATTCATTTGTATCATATTTTCTTCTATATTTACAAATAAAATTGTGCTGCACCTTTACAATAATCTACAATAGTCAATACCAGAGTTACAGGATATTATTTACTTACTGACTGTTTTTATACAAGCAAGTTTTATTACTCTTGTAAACGAACTATCTGAAATGAACTGCCATCTCACGAGAACGCTAATGGTAAATAGACGAAAATATCTGCATCGCAACATCAGAGGATATCTGAACTGTGTTCCAAGATTGAACGGAATAACTGATTGTTTGAGGGTAGCAATGTAAATGTCTTGTGATTGAAAAGTGAGTTGTTTAATTGTTGTAACGTGAGTGTTCACTCATCCAAAAAAAAGTGTCTTGAAACATCTGAGACGAGACACGTTGGTAAAGGTAAGACACGCGGATTAAATGATGTAACAAATGTTCACTGGTTTGATAAAGTGGCATGAAAATATGAAAAAAATTAATTAATTAAAAATAATCCGCGAACAGCACGGAACAGGAACACATCGGAAGAATCAAATTCTAGTTCTTGCATGACAAGATAAACTTGTTGTATCAATGATAAGTATGCGGAGCATACGTGGAGGAAGATTGGTTTTCAAGTCAAGTGTCACATTAAACTATAATAAAAACATGGACGATGTAGATCTAGTCCATCAATATGCTACAACGTATTGTTTTATCCCAAAATCACTGAAGCGGTAGAAAGAACTATTTTTTAAGGGATCTGAAACCTCTATTATCAACGCTTATATTTTACACAAATCATGTACAGAAAAACAATATTTAAAACACATGACCAATAAACAATTTAGACAAATACTTTTATTGGATCTGATTGATGACTTCCGCGTGACATCCAAAATTGGTCGACTATCATCCAGTGATCAGGAACAACGAATGGATGAAACATTATATATTATTATTATTTTGCAGTCGTAATGACAACATACAGATTGTGTAATGTGTTTATATCGCAAGGTACCAGGTAGAAGAAGAGGGACTTGCTACATATATAAATCATGTGAACAGAAACTGGATTTCATGTGGACAAATGTTTTAGAAAATATGTTATAATGATCAATTATTATAAGCTGTAAATAAAAAAGGTAATAATTAGCTTAATTTACATGTTAAGATTATATTTAATGAAAAAATATAAAATAACGCTTTTGAATGTGTTATTGTGTTAATTAGCTCCTGAAACATTGCAATCCTTCCAGCACCACTCAAGTTTTTCGCCGAAATACTCTAATATGATTTTTTATGTCGACCAAATTATTAGGATGATCTGATAGTATTTAAAACAAATGTAATATTTTATTAAAGATCAGGAACAAACTTTCGGAGCAACCCAATAGCATTTAACAAGTGTAATATTTTATTAAAAGTCAATAAGCATATTTAGAGATACTTCTAGTAACACTTTTTAATCTGATATGCTTAAAAACAATCTCCCCGATGGAGGTACTAAGCAAAATTTACAAATATATCGTGTGTCGCCCTTCTGTTGTTTGCAGTCCATATGCGGCATTTTCTCCTTGGATACTCTTTTCCAGTGTCAACAATTTGTTCTAAAATATGCTGCCACATATTCCCAGACAATCTTTCTGGTGAATCCCTGTAAGGATCACGTCTGGTACATGTTGACGTTCCAGTTTGTGCAATTTCAACTGCATCTTCTCATTATTTGCAAAATTGCACAATCATTATTTGCAAAAAAAATGTATACTGTAGTTTTAATTGAACAAAGCACAATTGATTATCCAAAACGCCACTTTCCTTGACCACTTGATTGTTTTACGAGGTATTGAATAGTAGAACAAATATTGATTTGCTTTATGCATTCCCTTCAGGAAATTATTATATTTATCGATACAAGTAGGTTTTGTTTTTGTATTACCATTTTGACATATTTTACAAAATGTGCTATCATCATGAATTGTCGAAATCATATGTACTATTCAAATATCCTTGCATGAAAGGAAAATTTTACCATTTCTTCTAAAGGTCATTTCTTCTTCAATTTTAGTTCTTCTGACTTTAAATTTGATGGAAGTTTTTTTTTGAAATTTTACAAAGAAGTTTATTGAGTCCAGAAAATACAGATTTTAAGTACATTATTCACAATAAACATGAATTTTTGTAATGATAGGTTAGGCAAAGGTACCGATACGCGGCGGTACGACGTAGCCATGCTGTATTATGTGTCGGCGCTTTACATTTTTCGTTGTATGATGCAGTTTTTGGGTTTAAGCCTCTGGGGAGCGGAGCTTTTTTTTTTAGTAGCTTGCTTTTTGGGTGCTGTGTAACTTTGGGGAGGGGTGGGATGAGAGAGTCAAATAGGATTATTTACAAATATTTACAATATTTACAGTTTACACCTGTGTTATGCGGTGTCAGAATTGAGTTCTGTCGGTTTAATGCTCTCTGTTCTTATTTTATTATGGGTTCTGTATCCACCAGTATTTTTTTGTGTTTTTTCTGTGTTTGTCTTTTGTGTCTTTCCGGGGGAGGGCCATGTTGTATCTCCATCTGGTGTCTGCGGTCTGTCCATTTATGTTTTCTTCGTAGAGTATGGTTTTGATCCCTATTTTTCTTTTTATGTGATAAATTATTGGAATATTGTTTTGGTCCTGGAGGTAGTTCTTTTCGTCTATGTATAGGAAAGCTTCTGGAGGGATGTAGCTTGTTGTCAGAGTGTTTTTGTAATATGCGTTGTTAGGAAATAGGCAGCTGAAAATTAAACTGTTTTCTTTTATTTTTGCCGCTTGCGCGAAGTGGTTTCTTATTAGCTTTAGGATGTGACAGTCGATGCGGTGAATGTTGGCTAGGTCGTATATTGTTTTGTTTTTTACATATTTTTTGAATCCGCTTTGTTCGGATCTGTATGTACTCAGGCAAGCCCTGATGCATTTTCTTTCGAATATGCGGATTTTTTCCATCTGGGAGGCTGATATGTTGTACCAGATTGGGCAGCCGTAGGTAATGATCGGTCTGATTAGTGCTTGGTAGCATAATATTTTTACTTTGCTGTTGAGATGTTTGGAGTAGAATAGTTTTTTTATTTCCCAGAATGCTTTATTGGCCTTAGCAAGTTGAGTTTCGGTGTGCTGCTTATAGTTTAATTTGTAGTCTATGTTTACTCCTAGGTATTTTACGCAGTTTCTGTGTGGTATGAGTGCCCCATTGTTTGCCTTTTCTCTTAGTTGGAATTTTCTGCAGTGTTTTCTTTCTGTTGGGCCGATTTCACATGACTTGGGTCTGAACAGTATGGTTTCGCATTTGCTTGTGTTGATTTTTAGTTTCCATGCGTGGTAATAGTCGTTTATTTTTTCGAAAAGTTCTTGCAGTTCAGTTTTTATTGTCTTAGTTTTGCGGCCTGTTACGTAGATGATTAGGTCATCTGCGAAGGCTATGGAGCGTTTGTGGGTGGATGTATTGAGATTAAAGAGGTTTAGTAAGTCACTGTTGTAAATACTGAAAAGTAGCGGAGAATTTACTGTACCTTGTTGCAGACCGTTTGTTATGGAGAATTCTTTGCTTGATGTGTTTGAACCTTCGGTCATTACGAATGTTCTGCTTGTGATCATGTCCCAGACTATTTTAATTAGGTGTTTAGGAAGGTTTACCTTGATCAATTTGTATATGAGACCTGGGATCCAAACTGTGTCAAAAGCTTTTTCGAGGTCTATTAAGCAGGCGGCTACTCATTGTTTGCGTTTAGGGCCCAGCAGATATCCGACGTAAGTTTGTTTATTGCGTGGATTGTGGAGTATTTGTGCCTGAAGCCAAATTGATTTTCTGGGATTATGTCATTTTTTGTGCAGAAGGAGGTTAGGGGGTTGTTTATGATTATTTCAAATACTTTGCTTATGTTGGGAAGGAGACTTATGGGTCGTAGGTTTGCGGGCGATGAGCCGTCTTTGTCTTTTTTTGTAATAGCTATCAGTTTGGCTTTTTTCCATTTTCTGGGGAAATATATGTTGTTTAGTGTTGTTGAAGAGTACTGTGTAGTGCCATTTTATTTTGTTCGGTAGGCGCTTGAGTAAAATGTTTGGGATGCCGTCGAAACCGGAGGATTTTTTCTTGTTTAGTTTGGAGAAGATTGTGTTTAGTTGATTGTAATTTGTGAAGTAGTTTATTTCTGGATCTGATTGTTTGGGGTTATCTGCGGTGTTTTCGTTTGAGAATGTGCAGACTGTTTTGTTTAGCGTTTTGTCTTGTTCCATGTCATTTTTGAGTTTGTTTGTTTCGGCGATGATAATTCTGTTTAGTTGATCTCGGCCCATGTGTTCATTTTGTGTGTGTATTTTGGAAAAGCGGGTGCCGACAATGTCTAGTTTTTCTGTTGTTTTAGTTATTATGAAGTTATCCTCGGTGTCTTTGGTTGTGTTGTGTATTGTTATACCTGCTTCTTGGATGAGGGAGGCTTCTTCTGGGGGCAATTTGAGAGGTGGGATGCGGCTTTGTCCTTTTGGTCTGAAGATTTGATTTATTTGTGGGAACATGTTGGCTGAGTCGTTTTTGGAGATGTTTTTTATTTTATTTGTCCAATAATGGTTTATAGAGTTTGCGAATTCTTGTTTCATTTCTGCTTTTATTTTGTATAGTAGGTAGTTTAGGAATTCTAATTCTTTTCTTTTGCCGTAAGAATAGTTAAGTTTTATGTTATTTATCGTGGAGATTATGTAGCTTTTGTCTCGATGTAGCTCTTTTATTTTGTTGTTGATATAGGGCTCGCATGAATTTTTTTGTTTTATGTTTGGCACAGATTTTTGAGTGAGTTTTGAGCGACTATGAATGAGTCGATTTGTCTGTTTGTTAGGTTGACGTTGTTGTAGATCTTTAGGTCGCAGTTTTGTTCGAGTATGTTTTGGAACTTTCTCCAGTCTGTCTTTTTGTAGTTGTACCTGGGTATCTCGGTCTGTGTTTCGAGTGTTAGGAAGTCAGATTTGTTCTTGTTTACGTGAAATATTAGGGCGTTATGATCACTGTCATAGGCTGAGGTTTTGAGGGTGTTATTTGGACGTAGATTTTGAAATTTTAGTCGTGCATCTGCTAGGCATATGTCCAGGTATGAGCGTCCTTTTGGGTAAGAGGGTAGCTCGGAGCTGTATAAGGTTGTTTTGTAGTGAATGCTTTTATTGTCTAGCCAGTTTCTAATGAAGTTGCCTCTCGTGTTGTTTGTTTCGTTTTTCCAGCTCGTATGTTTTGCGTTCAGGTCGCTTGCTATTATATAGTAGTTTTCCGGTTTATTGAGATGTAAGAGTTCGAAAAGTTTATTGAATTCGTCGCTAAATTCTTTCTGGTTTCCGAGGGTTGCGTAGGCTGCAGTGATAAACAAGTTTTCCTTATTGCTTATTTTTATTTTTATGATCGTTGTTTCTAAGGTTTTGAAACTTGTTATTTTGTCATTTAGAATTGTTTTGTGTTTTATGGGGTTTTTTATGAGGATTGCTGTTCCTCCTCCTTGGCTGGCGTTCGGTCTGTCGTGTCTTATCATGGAGTAGTTTTTGAAGTGTACTTTGTGTTTTTTATTTAGTTTTGTTTCTGAGACGAGTACAATGTCGGGGGTTTCTTTATTTATTAGGGTTAGCATACTGTATCTGTTTTGGTTTGAAATTAGAGAGTTGGCATTTATTGCTATTATTTTCAGGTGTTTTAAGTTTAATTTATGTGTCTTTTGCTGTAATTGTTGGTTTAGTGGATTTTAGCTATTCATCTTCTGCACTGTTCAAAGTGCTGAAGATGGCGCTGATACTTTCTTCGTGTGTCGATAGTGTTTTTTTTTTTCATTGAATTGCGTTTGTTGGTCTTTTAACGCTTGTAAGATACTTTTTTTGAAGTCTTCGATAACGTTTATAATGCTTTGTTGGGGGGTGTTATCGGTTGTAGTTGCGCTTTGGCTCAATCGCGGATTTAAGTTTGTTATTTGTGTTGTGTTTTCGATTATTTGGTTTAGTTTTGTTTGTTGTTTCACTACGTCAGAGAACTTTAGTTCTGCAACATATTTACGGCTTATTTGGGCAATTCGTTTTATCTTTGTTTCCTTGTCTTTTTTCTTTTTTTCAGCTAGCTTTTTGCGCAGCTCCACGAGTTTTGGACTCCCCTTGTAAGATGCGGGGTGTCCGTAGTTTTTGCAGTTAACGCAGAATATTTTCTCCTTGATTACTGCTTCTCTTTTTTTTATTTTGCACTCGCCTGGGCCGTGGGGCTCGCTTTTACACAGCGGCAGTTTAGGTTACAGTTTTGTGCTGTGTGTCCTAGTCGCTTGCATTTGTGGCATTGAGTTATATCGTTATTTTTTTTTATTATTTTTTCCCATTTTATTTTGTAGTAGTTAAAATGGTTTATACTTAGCAGTTTGCTTATGTTGCTGTCGGGGGATACTTGTATTATGTAAATTAGGACAAAATATATTGTTCTCCTTTGATCTTTTTGTCGTGAATCATGTGACTTTTGTGAATTTTACGTCGTCTATTTGCAAGGCTTGTAGGTTCGTGAGTATTTCCATTTCGGTGTAGCTATTGTCTAAGCCTTTTAGCAAGTATGTGTGGTGTTTCTCTGCTTTGGGTGTATACGTGTTGGCTGCCCGAAGCGTTTCTTTCGCTGTGTGGAAATCGGATAGATTTCGGAGGTAGAGAGCATGCTTACCTGAGTGTATCCTTTTGATATAAAACTGATTGATCTTGGCTACTTTCTCTATGAGCGTTACTGTATCCTTAGGGTCTTGTAACGTTATGTTGATAGGCGGTAGTTTGTATTCCCTTGTAGTGGATGGAGCCTTCGTACGCTCTTCTGCGGCGTGTCTGGTGGGGTGTCCGTCTGGGGTGGGACTGTGTTTTCCCATTTTGCCACGTAGTATTTGGTTTTTTTGTTTAATTTGCTCTAGCGTTGTGTTTGGCGTTGGGTAGTTTGCTGGTCCCGGCTGTGACAAAATTTGATGGAATTCCTCTGTTTTTTTCTGATAGTTTTACACATTCTTACCTTATTCTTGAATAAATTTTCAGCAATTTTTATACTATTATAATAATTATCTTGGTAGACGTGGTACCATTGATCGAGATATGGTTCTGAAAGAGATAAAATTGTTTCCTTTAATCTTTTCCCCTTTCCTCCATAAATTTCAATATTCCCAATATATCCTGTAGTGGTTTCACATATTACTCGAACGAGGAGACCATATTTTATAATCTTTGCCGGATTATATGTTCGAAATTTTAGTTTTCCTCTCCATGGTATGATACCTTCATCCAAAGATATTTCTTGATTTGTTTTATATACGAGTTGACATTTTTTTACAAAGTAATCTAACATTGGTTTTATTTTGAAGAGTCTATCTGTAATATTACCTTGCAAATCGCAGTATTACTGTAGTATTACTTTTGCAAAAATCGGAGTTTCTAAATATGAATCAGTAGACCAATTTAAAGCGATCCTTTCTTATATGTCCCATAAGGAAAACAAGAACACGAAATTTTTTCATTTTTTTTTCATTTCTACATCTACTCACGTTAGTATTTTAGGATTTTACTTCCATCTATATTCATTTTGATAATAATATAGGTTGATTGCACGGCAAAGCATTTCAAAGAAATCACTTCCAAAGAATAAACTTACGATTTAATTAACGCTAGTATAATCGGATGGAAATTGCTTTACTCCAGGGTTACCTATAAAATTTTCCAGAACAGGAATTTTGTATTGCTTGGTCCATGAATTTGTTTCGTAAGATATATGAAGGTCTTCGACATCTTCTTCACTACTGTCTGAATCACTCAACAAATGACGAATGCTTCTATTTCTAGTAAAATCAATTTCCATCAATAGCATTAACACTAATATTATCTTCACTTTCGGTATCACTTGGTATATCTGACAACACACGTGCACAAATTTCTGCGCCATATTCAACAGACTGATCTCTCATTTTTTACTATCCTCTCATTACAAAATAAGAGTGTCGAGTACTCTATAGCGAAGACGCAGCGACTTCTAAGAATCACGGTTTTCTGTTTACGAATAGGAGATAGAAAATTTTGTTGCAAATCTCCAAGCTACGCGCGTGTGTCCGATGACTCGAAATCAGTAGAAACGTCAACACTTGAGGGTGCCATAAATTCTCTCACCCGCATGTGACCATTTTTGTGGTATGAATATTAATAGTATGAGCCATTTATATGGGCCAGCGGCACTGACGTCTTACGATTGCGATGCCTAAAAACGTGAGTCTAAAAAAAGACAGCAAAGCCTCTTGGGAGTATCGAAAGCAATACCTTCTCTCTTGCTAGCGCACATACTAAGAGAGTTTTAACCTCCTTCGCAGCTACGACGCCGATGTACAATCGTCGACATGTATGAACGTCTATGTAAAACCATGCGAGTTCGGCATTCCCGAATTTATAGAACGTGCTGTAAACATGACTGCCTTTAACCCTGCCTCTCAATCGCCATGGCATTTCGTGCGTCAACTTGAATGGCGAATAAGACAACAGACAGTCTCTGTTTATGCTAGATTTCGACATCTATAATTGATGAGAGTATAGTTGATTCGTAAATAGGTTCCTTAGCTCTTTACGTTCTTTGATAGGAAGTATAAAGTGTTACACTTTAAAATGAAGATGAAATATCTAATCTCAAATCCTTCCGAAACTATGGTTCTGATATCTTCGACATCAGTTCGAATTCGACGACCATGGCAAAAGTATTATAGTTTAAAAGCCCTCAAAAATGGATTTCGCAAGTGAAATTAGCTCAAACAAAGATGAATTTGATTTTGAACTGTTGAGAAATGAGATCGATTGTATTCATGAAAGAATATAGAGATAATGATAGAGAAAATGAAAGCAATGATGAATATAGTGATACAGTATTAGATGTAAGAAATCGAAAAATTATAATAATAGATGGTGATTCCGAAAGTGACAGTGACGCCCCACAGGATTCTAATAATTTAGAATGGACAATTTGTGGAGAATCTAGCGAAATACTACCAAGAATAAAATTCATGGGCAGCCAAAAACCTGCAGGGCCGCAGGTATCCTCAAATGTTGAATAACCGATGGGTTTCTTTCTAGATATTTTTTGTCGACAAACTAATAGATCAAATAATAGCTGAAAGAAACAATTATGCTGTAAAAAAAGGTAGCGAAGAAGACATTGTGGCATAATGTCACTAAGGAAGAATTTTGGCCAAACCAAGGATGCATCTTGGTGAATGCTTTATAAATTGTCATACAATATCATACAAAAAGTGCAAAAATTAATATTATAAAATTATATTTTCAAAAATGTAAATATAGATAAATTATTAAAATATAATGCTTTTGTAAATTAATTTGTGTATAAAATCATTTTAGGCTACCTGTAAGACATTCTGCAGTTCAGTCGATCATCGAAAAAGTCGTCAAGCCCAAAAAGTTAATTGGCTTTTAGTATTTCTTACACAAAGTACGGAAGATACCTTATCTTCCAGTAAGTGGACCATGAGAGACGGCAGGAGACTTATCCCAGAACCTTGATCGAACACGCGTCTACCACTTTTCAATATTACTTTTTATGTCGACTAAATTCTTAAATCGGAACGAGCCTCCCAAGCAGTCAAGCTTACATCAGTATATTGATAATGATTTCGTGTTATTCAAGCATGTAATATAAAAATACTTTCATAACATTTCGTTTATAGCATCCATTGCTTTTTTTACTGTCTTATTTAACAGTAGTTAAAATTTTTATAGGATACTAAATGAAGTATGAAAGACACAAATTCGCGTCTCCAGTCTCCAGAGTGTTAACATTATCTGTTAAAAGATTTTAAACTGTTGTTTTCTACTTTTAACTGCACGACATTTGGACTTTATCCGCACTCGCTCTTACGAAATGGCATTGACACTGTACTACCAAGACGTAGTCACCTCTAGATCTAAAACAACGTCCATATTCAAAGGCACAATAATATTGGCTTTCTTATTATTTACTTCACCAAGTACTATTTTCTTTGTAGCGGTTGCGTTCAGATTATATAAAGGAAACAAAAACTAGGTAACAGTTACGCGGAGAAAAAAAGAAAAACATTCGTTTGGTATCCATGGTAGGGGGCCCTGCTCCCCCTTATTAACGTATGAAAGTATTTGTTTATCAAGTCTAAGAAGTCTAAAATGTCAACCATAACAGGCTTACGTATTCGCGGTCAAGAAAACCTACCAAAGTAACAAGTAAAACGCACGATATTAAGACTATGATGAGGACGACGTTTATTTTCGTGAAAACAACCTTGGACGGTCCTGGTTTAACATAACGGCACGATCAACTCCTGAACGCAAATCGTAGTTCAATACTTGTCCGATTAAAATAAATCTTTTACAAACTTTTGTGCAGTGACAACAGTCTTTCAATCCTTTCAACTTTATAAATTTGTATTATTAAAAAACAGAACGCATGTTTACATGCATTCTACAATAAAGACAATAAAAAAGAGACTCACCATATAAGTATAAAAGGAGATCTATAATGATTTACCTCAAAGAGGAATAGATTTACTCAAACATTCCAAATTCCATTCTCAAGATTCTAGAGAGCCAAAGACTTTAGAAGGCCTAAAAAATTAGAGTAAATTAAATAAATTGAATATTATTACATGAAATGTGCAAATATTGCATGAAAATATCAAAATTGTAGCATGATTATTTTGTAAGAGTATAATATTGAATATGCGCGATTAAGTTAAAAGGTCACGATATATTTTCCAAATCTTGCAGTACTATGTTATTATTTGTTCAAATTTCATCACATGTTGTTAAATAAGTAGATTTTAATAAAACCAAATAACTTACAGAAATAAAATTAAAGATGTTACTACCTTTGTAGTATATTTTATTTAGAAGTTACAAATGAATTTATAGCTATAATATTTAGGATTCCACAAAATATTCTCAAGATCTATTTTGCCTTAATTGTTAAAGCTTTCAAATGGATTTTTTTAAGATGTATGACATTGGCAGATCTTTTTCAATCATCGGACAATTAAATTGATCAGATTCTTAAAATCTGAATAAAGTATTATGGTATAATTTTATAAGCAATGCTTCATAATCTTATATTTATATTTATAAAAGAACTGTTTATAAAGAAAGGACAATTGTTCACAAAATTAAAGAAAATCATGTACTTCATACAGTTCTCGACAACTCAAAGGCTTGCAAAATTACTGAAAATGTATATTATTTTATAAACTATGACAAGAAATAGAAGAGCCAATGACAGTTCAATATTTCAATGCTTATTTATTACATATTAATGTTATTAATAGTCATTCTGAGGTAGTTGATTTTTAACATGTAAAGATGATTTTTAATTGGTAAACTGCGTTTTCAATATATGCGCCTCAAAATCTACATATGGATATTAGAGGTTTCCTATCTGTTAATTCATATCTAATATACTTTTATGTCTATACTCATATTTTAATCTATGAACTATGACAGCAATATATAAACAATATGAACATCATCAATTATTGCTAAAACACAGTTTAAAAAATAAATAACTATGGCAGCTTAACTCTCAGATTCCATTTTACATATATTTCAAAATAAACTTTTGCAACCTTTTATTAATTTTATTTTTAATTTAAAAAGATGTATTATAAAAATAATTTTTTGTGTCAATAAAAAAAATTTCGTATATCACATCACAAGCTGAACTATAAAAATTGAAAAGTTAATCGTTACGAATAGTTACATAGGCCCACAACAATAGTCGCAGATATATATTCTGTTGCTTAATATTGTTCGTTTCTGTACATATTCGTAGGTAGTTGTGTATTAACGCTACATAAATAAAAAGTACGAATCTATATTCAGAATTATTGTAAAATACAATTAAATGAACGTACATTGCGAATTGTTCAATACACATTACATGTGTATTTTTATTACGCGTTTAAATCTATGGTCTCTATTATTCATATTTTCGACGCTGCTTGATAGTATAGGTTAAATTACGTATCACATATCTTTTTCAGATTAGGATAACTTAAATACAAGTAGTCGTTAAGTGGTTAATTGTATAAACATATAAAATATTTACCTTGATTAAATCAATGGTCGATCAAATGTTACATCATTTTGTACTCACACATTCACTTCTATTAAAATTTAAGAAATTATCTTTGAAAATTTTCACATACAAATCATTGCAGGAACAAAAATGATCCCTTCTACACGACGCGCATCTTACAACGTGTGAATCCAAAAAAAGGATTTTGCGGCGTCCGTCGCCTCTATTTATTACTAAACAGCTAACGTTGGTAGCACGTTTCCCCCACAATGGCAGTTTTCGTAATTTATACCAGGGAGAAAATGAAAGTCCCCATGCTTATGGCTCCAGTTCTTCCAGGACTAATGTTGCCATCACTAGTCAAGCCGCTACTAGGCAAATACTGCAAAGTGTGTCATACTAGCCTATACAAAAACTTATTTAGTTACACCACAAACGAGGTATACTCACTGTGATTTTACTCTACAAAAGCCTATTTCATTGTACAATTCCACGAAACAGTTTATAACTAATATTTATGAATTCGCGGTTTTTGTCCATCTCACTGTCATTACTAAGTAAAATGTATGGTGATAATTTAGATGTAGCCTTATCACCAATTTTGATGATTTTTTAACATGCTGTCGGGACTATGATTCTGTAGCACATTTGTTCTATACATGTAACTGCTGCTTCGTCTTAGTTTTCAAGATATTCACAAAAAAATGTTATTAGCTCCAGAGAGGACATTTTCTCTCTGCTAGCTCATTGAATCGGGCCTATATTTATGTATTTGTGACACAATCACAAATGTAGCCATAGCACCATAGCACACCAGAACATTGTTCTTTCTCCTTTTCTTTCTTTTTCTAATGTTTTTACGTATGGAATTAATCGAACGAATTCAAAGCAGTCGTGTTTACAGTCTGTTCTGTATGCTCGGAAATATCGAACACGCGTGGTTTCACTTTGACCTTTGTCCCTGTCACAGGCTCAGAAACAGTAATAGGGTAGACAAAATATCCTGCATGCCACAATTATCGAAACAATAACTAGAGGGTAACAGGATAGCCACGTCTGATGGACACCCGACGATAACCCCTCCCGAGAGACCAAACCTTAGTATAAGAACCTTCCCAAATCAGCACTCAACACCTTTTTGTTATAACACACTGAACCGTCACTCTATTGGATTCGTACAATAAATTTTATTACCATATCTAAAGAACGAATGTTTTACCTTACTTGCGAAACGTTCGAAGTGCGACGCGAGGAAACTACCGATGATCTGTTAATTTTGTGATTTCCTGTGTCCTCTACGTGACAAGAGAGCTATATCACTGCGGGAGGGTCCTATTTCGAAGAAAACGAAAGCCTTTAGATAGATTCATTAAGAAAACTTTTATAAACCCTATCAGTTTTTATAATGTCGACTTCTCTTTAACAGCTTCTCGTATACAGAACCATTTCCACTAAGAGCTAAGTTAAGTTGTGCTATGTATTCTTTTTCCGAAACTAAGTTTTCTCGACATAATACATGATTTCCTTGTGAGCGAATCTTCTGAAGACAGCAGACACAGCTTTCTCCTCTTGATAGCGAAAGCACTATTTCCGCTTGTCAGCTATCAATTTAAACTTATTAGAATTAGTAAAATATTTATCAATTATTTAACTGTTCATATTGTTTTCTATCAGAAATGGCATTACAATTGGGCCTCTCAAAAACTAAACTGATTAACTTTACTTTTACATAATAGGATTGATGGATACATGAACGATATTCATGTACAACAACAAAGATTTATTTTTAGGAATGTATTTATCATAAGAAAATAGCATAAATTATCGTAAGTTTCAAGATAAATTAACCCCTTAACCTACAACTACGGGCATAGCCCGTAGTATGATAATCGGACCAAACGTAAATATTACGGGCATATCCCGTAGTAGATGATCAGACCAAACGTAAATATTACGGGCATAGTCCGTAGTACGATGATCGAGCTAAATATAATATATAATAGCTTGTTTACGTTTTCGGCCCAAAATTCTCGAACGTAAATCGTAGGTTAAGGGGTTAAAAAAGATAATATTTGTAATCGTAACTTTTTTCTACATTTCAATTTATGAAGTTTTGGATGGAAATTGGATTTGATTTATGAATAAGTTTCTAACCCACACGCATCCATCTACTTACTCTACACCCTCCACCACTTCCCCTACTCGTTTACGCACAACCTTCTCCTGTGTCACCTCTCAAGAATGTCACACGCTCAGAAGTAGTAATAGGGTAGACGAAACATCCTGCATGCTACAGCTGTCGAAACAATAACCAGATAGTAACGAAATAGCCGCCTCTGATATACACCCGACGAAAACCCCTCCAGAGGGATTAAAACCTCAATACAAAAAACCCTCCCAAATTAGCGCTCGACACCTTTTTATTGTAACACTCTGAACCGTCACTCTGTTAGATTCGTATAATAAATTTTATTAACATATTCAATTTCAATGTCTTTCATTTCAATGTCAGTTCAATTTCTTTATCTTGTTTGTGAAACGTTCGAATTGCGACGCGAGAAGATCACCGGTGATCAGTCATTTTCGTGATTTCTTGTGTCTCCTACGCGACACGTGCTTCCTCTTCACCACATTTGCCAACCATCTTATTACTAACCCCTTCCTCATTGACTGTTCTAGTTACTACATACTTTATTTAGCAATCACATTTTTCTGCCTGCCTACGCTTTTTTAACAAATGTTTCAACGTGCCCCAACCCTCGTACACACCTTCCTTTCCTCAGCCACCCAATATTTATTCCATTCTTCTATATTAACACACCTAACTGTAGCTATAAGCTTCTAATTACCAGTAGTATCTACTTTACATAAATATTCTGGCCCATTAATCGTTATAATGTACTTATACCTTTCATTATATCTAGATTTTTTGTATTTTGTTAAATTGTTTCTGCCCATGAACATCTCGCACTCACCGCTTAATAACCTCCATCTTTCCAGCTTCCGTCGCTTTGTCTTATATTACTACCATATACCATTGCTTTAATGCCGGTCACAATCCTTGCTCTATCTCTTCTTATTTCCACCGATACAATATAGTTTAGTGCACATCGTTTTAAGTCTAGACACCATTTTATATATTTCATACGCACGATTTGCATTTCTTGGCACTCTGTCCAGTTGAAAACTTTTGCATCGTACAGTACTGTCCACACTATTATCCTGTCGAACATGAACAATCTTCTCTTTAAATCATTGGAGGCCTATCTCCTGGGGCTGACGCATCACTATCTCCTTCTCTTATGCATTTCCTAACCCCTCTAGTACTTCTCGAATATCTTACTGCCAGATAAACAAATTTCCTTGCTGATTCAATCTCTCTACCTTTTTATTTCCATCCCATTTTCTTTTTCTTCCTCCCTTTTTGAAAATCATGATTTTAGATTAGTCATGATCCAGCGTAAGTTGCCTATTATCAAGATATCTCTCTAATCTTTTTACCAACAGCTGGCAATTCCTTTTTTCTATTGGTCACAATCATCGGCACACAAGAATGAGTAAATTAAATAAATATCCCGTACCCACTACCAGTCCGACTCTCTACTCCCTCATTAGCTCCTTCTCAATATCAGCAATATCCCTAATAAAAATAGTGAATGAAGTTGAAATTAACACACATCCTTGCCGTAGCCTCTTCCTCATCCATAACGCCCCTGTTATCTCTTGTCACACCTTTACCACATCACTTGTTTCTCCGTAGATATCTTTTATTTGCTGTATTAATCCTTCCTGTATATCTCTTCCATCACTTTCCACAGGAGTCCTCTGGAGTAACGATATTAAACATCGTTAATAAAAAACTGCGGTCTTACCTCCTTTATTTCCCTACACGTAATGTAGGATATATACGTTATTCGCCGTATATATCCCTTTTACTTCTCGTTTATCACTTTTTTCGATCTCTCATTTACGATTCTCGCATATATTTTATATGTTGCATTTAACAGGGATATATCTCTGTGATTGACAAGGTTTTCCGTGTCCCACTTTTTACATAAGGCAACAATTATCCCATTCTTCCAATGTTTCGAAAACCTTCTCCCTGCCAAAAGCTTGTTATCAATTCTCCTAGCTGTTCCCTTATCTTTCTTTTGCATTCTTTTCACATTATTTTTCGCATTCATTTGGCCTCACCTTCTCCAATTTCTTTCTTTCTCTTTAATGTTGCTATTTTTTATTCTACTGTCTGTTTCTCTATCTGTTCTTCATCTGTCATCTCCGTTATATGCTTTCTGCTCACTCTATCCGCATCTTGTTAGCATGGACGTGAAATGGATTTTTCATTCCGCCATACTTATATTTTTTCCTAGTTCATGTCTCTTTTTCCTATGCCTATATACACTGCCAAAATCACGACTCCCTCCTAATATTCCTTATTTCGTCTCTTTTTTCTTTTCTTTATAGATCCTCATGAAGCTCTTGTTCCTTTCCAGATATTCTTCCCTAGCTCTGCTTCTTACAGGACAACTTTTGTAGCGTCTTCTCACTTTTCTCTTCTCTGACCGGCTTGTCTCGCCGCTCCTGCTTACGTAGTTGTCTCTTACACTGGGCAACCACCCTCTATCTAAACATCCTCTTACTTACTTGTTTGTCAACTCTTTAATCCTACTACTAGTATTTTCATTCCATCAAATTCAATCACCACTTCCTTCTTACTTTCTCCTCTGTTCCTCTTCTTTGTTAGGTTCTTTTACAGATACAGACATGTGACGGCACTCGACCATGGAAATTTCAACACCACAATGCACTATACCTTCAAAGCGTAAGGCCGACAGGCCTAATGTATCATCGATATCCCTACGGTTGTTTTGCCGAATATTCGGTAAAATGCATACGCGGCAACCATCGCGGACTTCTAATAAACGCGCGCGTAGTGGGGATATTGAGGGGCAACAATGGAAAAAATCTGTTTTGTTTTGAACCAAAAGATTCATTCTGCACCGAGCTGCGAAGTGCGAAAGAGAAGCAAACACAATTCTCTAATTGTTTTTCTAAACGAGTCATCTACTCTTGAGAGTTCAGTTTTAATCATTAATTGTTATTAATCGTTGTTAAACGTTAATGGTTGTTAATCGTTAATCGTGATTAATTGTTATTTGTTGTTAATTGTTAAGAGTCTAATAAACGTTATTGTTGAAAATCAAGGGTACTTTCTTGTGAGCATCTTCACCGACGATCACCTCAGACATAACGTTTGATGATGTGATTCAACTCTATCGCCAACCTCAAATCTCTTCACTGCCTCGAAACTCTCTATATTTAAAATTACATAATCGTAAGATGATTTGGTACGTAGGTAAATTGTTCTGTCTCATCTCCGAATTGCCATTCGTCATATGCCGTCCTCTATCCTCAATTATTCTCAAAAGACACTACTTGTTCGGGATTTTGACTAGCCAACCGTTTATGGCTCGGACAGCACCTCCCCCTTTTTTGGGAAATTCCGAATTGCCTACCTTCCCGGGCGGTAAATCTGATGACGCAAGGGTTATGGAAAACCCAGGCAATACCAGGGTATGCCAACGCCCATGCCACGCTGAGTGCACTCGTTCCCATAAGCTTAATCTTCAGTTGCCTATTTCCTAACAACGCATATTACAAAAACACTCTGACAACAAGCTACATCCCTCCAGAAGCTTTCCTATACCTAGACGAAAAAACTACCTCCAGGACCAAAACGATATTCCAATAATTTATCACATAAAAAGAAAAATAGGGATCAAAACCATACTTTACGAAGGAAACATAAATGGACAGACCGCAGACACCAGATGGAGATACAACATGGCCCTCCCCCGGAAAGACACCAAAGACAAACACAAAAAAATACTGGTGGATACAGAACCCATAACAAAATAAGAGAGAGCATTAAACCGACAGAACTCAATTCTGACACCGCATAACACAGGTGTAAACTGTAAATATTGTAAATATTTGTAAATAAACCTATTTGACATCCCCCCGCCCCCTCCCTCTCATCCCGCCCCTCCCCAAAGTTACACAGCACCCAAAAAGCAGACTACCGAAGCGTCCTGTTTTTCAGGACAGAAAAAAAAAAATAAAAAAAATTCATGAAAAAGCTTCGCTCCCCAGCGGCTTAAACCCAAAAATTGTATTATACACGAAAAATGTAAAGCGCCGACACATAATAAAGCATGGCTACGTCGTACCGCCGCGTATCGATACCTTTGCCTAACCTATCATTACAAAAATTCACCGTTTATTGTGAATATGTATCTAAAACTGTATTCTTGTGCTAAATAAACAAATCCCCCCCCAAAAGCACTCGTTCACATCAGATCGCGAAAGTTAAGCAGCGTCGGACACGGATAGTACTTGGATGGGTGATCGCCTGGGAACTCCGTGTGGCGTTGCCGAAGCGCGCTGAGTCCGCCGCGCCCCCCGGTGGGGTTCGGGCTTGGACGCTGGCGGTTCAGCGCCTCGGGGCCGCCATGCAGTCCGGTAGGGGAACTGGGCTGCCTGACACGGCAGCTCCGACGATGAGGCGCGGTGTGATATGGCCACACACCGCTCTATTAGCGATGGTATTGAGCGCGGGGGAGGGGCGGTGTGTCGCTTGCACCGGTTCCCGGGCCTCTCTCGATCGCAGCCGGGACGGTCATCGTGGAGATTTTGTCGGTTGGAGTCCGACACTACCACGCCGCTTTCCCCAGAAGCGGTCTGGTGTCCGTGCGGATTTCCTCCACGTAAATATAAAAAACAGGCAATACCAGGGCATATGAACCCTGAGTACATGTAAACCATGGAAAACCCAGGGCTGGAAAGACACGATGGACGGACGAAACTCAATGGCTGGTGGGGAATATCAACAACTTGAGTCTTAACAAAATCTTGCAACAGACGTGTTCAGAACATCAAGCTCTACTTGTATACAACAAGTACAAATAAAGTGCCAATCTATACTAACACTTGTTATATTAAACCTCCTCCATCCTGAGCTTTAATTCATACAAGGTTCGCGATATCGACCGATCGGTTGGACCTGACCGGTCGCTCTCTAGTTGATAATTCGCAACACTACTCGCCTTCTATATTTTGAATTTCTTCTTCCGGTCCTCTCCATATATTTCCCTTTTTCTCTTTCTGTCTTCCCATTGTCGCTTGCATATATACAGGCTGTTCGGTTACAGATGTAAAAAAATGTAAGGATAATTCTTGAAGCTAAAATAAGGTAAACACTAGGAATTAAAAAAATACGTTTTCGGTTTTGTTTTTTAATAATTGACAAAAATAAGCCGAAATATCCCTGCACACAAGCGAACCTCCTTGCATAAACGAAATGGGTATCTCGCACAAGTCGTAGATAAGAAGACTATGGTATTCAGAGATATAAACAACTCCGCGCGACGTTTTACAAAATAAATGGTAGATTGAACATTAACCCTTTCGCTTCGGCAGTCCAGTCCGCCTAAGTGTTCTCCCTGTACGGAGGCGCGCGCCACAAAAGCGCACAGTGGCGTGATTGCTGTATAAATGTTTTCCTAAGTCTTACCAGGCATGTAAATACGAAACCGGAATTTTTGTATAGAAAATACACGTTTATTGTATGAAAATGATTAAAAATATTTTATTCGAAGTATTGTCCATCGCTAGGTATACATTTTTCACACCTGTCTGGCAATTGGTGGATGCCACGCCAAAAAAACTGTCGCTCTTTTGAGGCAAACCAGTCATCGAGCCATTTTCGTACATTTTCGTAAGAACTGAAGTGCTGGTCAGAAAGTGCGTGTCCCATCGATGCAAATAAATAGTAATCGGACGGAGCCAAGTCTGGTGAGTAAACCGCGTGCAAAAGTATTTCCCAACTGAACGCTTCAATCGTTTCCTTGACCGGTTTTGCTGTATGTGATGGTGCATTATCACGAAGCAAAATTACTTTGTGTTGCCTTTTTTGGTATTCTGGTCGTTTTTCACGCAAAGCTTGATTCAAATCGATCATTTGTTGTCGGTAGCGCTCAGTATTAACGGTTTCGTCAGGTTTTAACAGCTCATAATAGATCACACCCTTCTGATCCCACCAAACACAGAGCATTGTCTTCCGTCCATAGCGATTTGGTCCTGTAGTCGATGTCGGTGGCTGGAGCTACCCACGATCTTTTACGCTTAAGATTCTCAAAATATATCCACTTTTCATCGCCAGTCACAATTCGGTGGAGAAATGACTTTCTTTTGTATCTGGCGAGCAGCATTTCGCAAGTGGTTTTCAATTTTCCTGCTGTCTTTCATTCAGTTCATGTGGAACCCATTTTCCCACCTTCTGGATCTTTCCCACGGCTTTCAAACGTATAGAGGCGGCTTCTCGTGTCACGTTTAATTGTTCAGCGAGTTGCTGTTGCGTTTGCGCGTCATCCTCATCCAACAAAGCTTGCAATTCGCTGTGTTGAAACTTTTTCGGTGGTCTTCCACGTTCTTCGTTCCTCGCGTCAAAATTGCCACTTATGAATTTTTTAAACCACTCAAAGCACTGTGATTTACCAAGAGCATGCTCACCGTAAGCTGTGCTGAGTAAAACAATAATAAAACAATCTTTGTTTCACTGTCAATGGATTTAATAGATTTTTTAGCATGAAACACTATACGATCGTTTGGATATATGAAATATATTGCGTGAAATGTTTTGATGTTGTTTCAACAATAAGTAACTTTTAAGAAGCGATTAATCCAATATATCAATAAAATCAACAGAAAATGTTCTGCCGGTAACGAAAAAATATATTATTGATTACAGATGGCACTGGTATATGCCTGATCGTTGCGTGGTCGCCGCCTATAAGCAGTACCCGTACCCACAGGTCATCTAACTGGCGCCGCCTATAAGCGGCACCCGAAGCGAAAGGGTTAAACCTGCTTACTCGCGAAAATCCATAAGTGCATGTCGAAAACTGCCCTATGAGTAGAGAGGAATTTCATTGTTGCGCGATTTTGTCATTCATATATTTGTCTATCTTGAATAGAAAAGGAGATATGAACTTTTCCGTAAAACCGTACAATTAAATAGATTCTTGCAGCGTAGAAGTCAATAGATTCTTGTATATGTTAGTGTGTAATCAAACCTAACTTCAATGTTAGATACATAGATTCTTGTATATGCTAAATTACAACCAAACAGAACAGATCCCTAATTTTATAGGTTTTTGTATATCCTAATTTTGATTGAACTCAGTACTTGACCGCATGGTGCAGCACTAGTCCCGAGACAACCAGGTCCGTAAACTCTCCGGGTCCGGAACACTCTCATTTCCCATCTATCCTTAAGTAGTGCGTGTATGAAACCAGAAAACAACTATTTGCAAAAGGAGACTCGAGTAGTGTCGATGCAAGAGAAGCACGTGAGTACAAAACTGAACTCGCATTTTATTCCTTGAAATGCTCCTCAAAACTTTTCCGAGCTGCTACAACTATAGTAGTAAGCGTAACATGTTAAACTGTTGCCATTTTCAATATTCTCGCGAGTGTGGATCCTGAGTTAAGAAACAAAAAGACGTATTTTTAGTGAACTGTATCTCTTATCTTGATGCTTTGAAAAAAAGGTGCATTACATACTTGTAATACCGATACTACCGGTTGGTTCATTTTCATTATTTAATACAAACAACTTTATTGTTTTTCATAAGAATTATTTTTCTTCGAAAAACTATCACATTCTGTAATATTTATAAAATTTTCGATTTTTCTTTCATGTATTCGCATACTAGCTTAAATAAGATTTTCACTTAGACTGAATTTGGCAATCAGTAGTTAAATTTAAATGAAAAATATGATATGCAATTAAGTTTCTTTCATAATGTAAAATATTATATGATATTTTACATACATATGTTTTTATATTTTACATACAGCGAGAAACAAAATTACTCGTACAGAATATATGAAAAATATAAAAATATAAAAATAATATATTATAAAAATAAAAAGATCAATATTTTCTATGTTAAATATATTCACATATTGTCAATAATGTTAATGTACATGTATATTATACATTCGCCCATGAATCGCGCACTGGTTCTACGTTGTACCTCTGAATTGTTGGCAAACAGTAATTAGTACCAATAACTGATAACCTTAACCGTATCTTGCAAGCGTCCTTTGGATTCACACGTGGTAAGATGTGTGGTTATGTACAATAGAAGATATAATTTTATGCCTACGATATGTATTATATTTCAGTTGATAATAATAAGTTGATAATAAGAGTAAGTGCTAAGAGATGAATTATAAAGTTAATTTGTTACATTTTGGTAGAAGAGAATGTACAAACACAAACAGATATAATATTTGATCGACGATTGATTTATTCAAGTATTTTATATATGTTTATACAACTATAGATTATTTATATTTGAGTTATATTAATGTGAAAAATGTATGTTTCATGTCATTTAATCTATACTAAAACGCCGTATTAAAGATATAAGTAATAGAGACCATAGATTTTAAATGCGTAATAAAAATATACGTGTGTGTAATATGTATCAAGGAATAATTTACATTCTTAATTTAATTACATTTTTCAATAACTGTATAAGTACATAGATCTGTACTTTTTTATATATGTGATATTAGTTCACAATTATCTAGAAATACCTACAACGAAAACTAAGCACCAATATATTTGTGACTATTCCTATGAGCTTCTGGTTAATTTTTTAATTTTCATAGTTCAGCTTGTGATGTGTTATAGGAAATTTTATTAATTTCTATCAATTTCTATCTTTAGTGACACAAAGCAATAGATTTCAAAAGTTTATTTTGCAATACATGTGATATATTTTCTTTCACCTTCTGTTTTTATTAAAACTTACATATTCCTTTTGCCATACTTCATTATGTTATTAAATATAGATTTGGGGTTGATATTTAATTGATTCACACAGATTCAGTTTTTGCTTTCTATATTTCACCTCCTCGTACAAAACATCTGAACACGCCGGATACACTTAGATAATTAGCACGTGGTCGACTCCTAAGACAAAAAAGCGTCGTTAGAAGTCGTACCAACTTAGCTTGTAGGAACTGGCCATCATACCAACTTAACGTTTCTCAACATATAGTACTTTCCTATAACCTCTTTTAGCATTTTTTTACTTGCTACTCTTTTACTTTTCTCTATCAATATTCTATATTTTTCTTTCTCTTTCCGATATTCTTTCCTGCATTGTTTCCCCTTTTTCCTTTGTTTCAGCTTTGTCTTGTCAACTTGTTTCTTCCTTCTTTTACATTCTATATTTCACCATTTTTCTACTTTTGGTTCTTCTTCTTTTTCGTAATCAAAGCTTTTCCTTTATCTTTGTTTAAAGCGAAAACGTCGGAACATCACAGAAGGAACAATGTATTTAAAGACTAAACATAATCAAATACGACTACATTTATCATTAATTTAAATGACTTTTATTATTAACTAGAAATTTAAACTAAACTTACATTACTATAGCTATTAAAATGAAACTTAGATCAAAACAAACGTTAATGTTTGCGTGTGGGAGTAATGCGTGATAGTGTACAAGATTATGGAAGAGAAGTTCGTAATGAAGTACGAAGGCAAGATTTTAGATTTTTTAAATACGCAGCGGTCTAAACAGCCAGGATATTCGATTGTCTCGCCAACCGCCGAAATTTTCCGAAATCGATCGATGTGCGGTGAAATACTCAAGGTCGTTAGAAAACTAGATGCGGCGCTTAGACGGTTTTTAAAAGCCTATTGAACGGCTTTTGCCGTTGTACGCATTTTCTTTTACTTTTCTCCACTCAAACTTAAACTTTCTTGTTTTTAATTCTTTCTATACCTATCTATGTCTTTGCTTCATCGAGCTAAGTTTTCTATCTCTTTACTCATCTTTATTCGGAACGTATTGTCGAGGGGTCGACGATACACCAAGGAAAGAGTTTAGATTAAACGAAGAATAATCACGACATGCATTGTAACAATGTTAAACTTTATTAAAACAAAAATTCAACGAAGAGACAATACACGGCACGAAACTTAGTCTAGTGTTGTGATTGTGATAAGCCGAGCGTGATTATGAGTTCTGGTACGATCTGCATCACGAACACGTACTTGATGCAGATTAATAGCTTAAGCGTGGCGTCGTTCCTTGGGGACTGACGGTGAACTTCTTGTTTAGGTGGTGTCAGTCTCTTGGGACTAACAGTGAACTTTTCGTTTGGGCGGCATTGGTCCGTGAGACTGGCAGTATCAAGGTTAAAAAGTGAATGTTATAATTTTAATGTATGAGGTGATATTAAGTGTTAGTTTATTAAAGAGACGAGTGGTAAAAATGTAATAGTCAGTGTATATTAAAAACACTTTAAACATAAGTACAGAGATAGTGTATGTCGGTCATAACCGTCGCTCATTCAATTCTACCGTAAAAATCGCTATGATAATTCGCTATGATGATCGCCATACTGATTCGTTCTAAAGACTTCTTGTAATGAGAACTCATGTGCCGCTACATGTAGTTTATTAAAACATTCCAAGTAAAGATTTGGTTTCGCTTTACAGGAATTACAAAAAGTGACGACCTGTTTGGTTAACTTTCTAGCTGTATTGCGCCCGAATGTTCTCTTGGATTTGCGTTATAGCATTCAGAACAGTATCTTCGGACTTTATTCTATCGACTTCTTCTAACGACCCGGATTAGTATTTCTTTATCTGAATGCCGTGAGAGTGCATCTGCCCATTATTTGCGAAATGTCGTAATTGACATTTTTCTTCTTGTTACGTTTTGGAACATGAACAAGGCATTCATACCAGCGATATTTAAAAAAAGCTTGAAAGCTAACTTTCTATGCCATTTTACTGTCTTTCTCAACGGGTTGCAATACGCACTCATTTGATCAGAAAGATCAACAGTGGTTTTTCCTGTATTGTATTCAACGACATTTTTGGTTTGCAATATAATGGGCGTATTAACGTCCGCCACAACAAAACGCCATTTGAATTCCCCTCGAAGAGACAGGTTCAGGGACACCGGGATGGTACCATAAGTCGCAATATGTGTCCCGTTGGCCGCGAACAGATCGTAATCGTCGCACACTGCGTTCATGGACGACTGCTTGCGTTTCCCTAGTTCCAATTACAGGGGGAACGGCAGTTATTTGCGCGGTTACGGAAAGTTCTGTCGTAGTAGTATAGCCCGGACTGCTGCTCTCTTTCTCTGGAACACGATCGTAATTGGCAACGACTGTCGAAGTTCATCGCGCTAATTTGCACTTCCAATTGACCTACCCTATGGTGCATCGTGTCCGAGGCGCAGTTCGGTTGTTCGCTGGCCGCTGCGATTAGTTCAACTTCCAGGCATATTTTGTGAATCCTGTCTGTTGAGGTTATTTGATGTATAAACAGAGAAACTCGTGGATAAGGTAGAAAATATATTTTAATATAGAAGTGTAATTATAAGTAGGAATACAATTTGTGCTGGTCCAGATCCACACGCTAGCAGTGTTACCCTATAACTGAAAACCCTGAAGCCAACGTTGCCTGTCTACTGTTTATGGTCTGCCTTTGTTGCAGTCTTTTGTCTATACGCTGTCAATGGTTTCAGTGCTTGAGAAAACTAAAAAGACCAGATGTAGAATTTTCTTAGAAGTGGTGACCACTTCAACACTGTCTATCATCTCGATTAGGGCGTTTGCATCCGTTTTCCTCGTGGCGGCCAAGACCTGTTGCGTATTCGCTGGAAGATGGTTTTTCCAGAATGTCAGAACGAAGTCATCCGAGATGTTGAAGTGGCCAGCTTCTTCAAGTTCCTGTAGAACTAGGACGGCATCCTATCTCCAATTTCTTGGCCCTCGAGCAACTTCCGTACTCTTATGTTGTCTGAATCTCTTGATAAGTTCTTGAGCCTCTCGTATCTTAACGTCGCCGGCGGGTCGAGCACTATATCCTCGACTTGTTCTAAATATTGTTCCCGGTGGTTCGCTATGATGGCGTTAAATTTCAATTTGTCACTCGTGATGCGCGTAACTTCTAACTACGCTTCCAATATGACAAATCACAGCATTATTCTTTGAGACCATAGTGTCTACGGTGTCCGTAGCGTTCGTTGCTCGCACTTCTCCGTTGGCATTCGGTAACAATTTGTCGGCATTTGTCGGACACTCGTGATCTACAGAGACGACGTTTATGTGGCACGAAAACACGTTCACCTCTCTCGTTCACCGTTCATCACGCGATGTCGATACTGTTCTGATACTCGCTCGATACAATCTCGATAATGATTGAACTAGCCGTACGACTACCGTCCCAACCTCTCCCTCGTTTCCATTTATATAGGGTACCGAGGTCCTCGGAAGTCCGGATTTTCCGTTAGATAAATAACCGCTTTTTTCGTTACTCCGCTTTCTCCGTAATTTTTAAGAGCGCACAATGACGTCCGCGGCCGAGCTCGTCCTTATCTGGATCGCTAGTTCTTCGAGCACGTCCGGGGTTGTAATTGCGATCCTCCTCTTCTTACCCCTGGACGTCGTCGAAGCCAGCGATGGGCGCGACGCGATCGAGGCGACCGACTCCTCGTCGTCGGACCTCGCTCGCGTCCGCAGTTTTCCTGCCGTCGGTGACATGGCATCGTCTACCATGGCCGGAGCGAGAAACACGCTCTCCGACCTGTCCGCGGTTCTCAGCGAACCTCTAGTCGTCCTTCTTGGAGATTCCTCCGTAACCTCCATCCTACTGTTTTCCGCCTCGCCAGGCGCAGAAACACGCCCGGGGGCCTAGCGGTCCACCCTCGAACGGCCGTGGTCGTGAGATGACGACGCAGTGGGGTCCACTTGACTACCCACGGCTGCGCCCGTACTGGGGTCTCCCTCCCCTGCACCGTAAACGTTATTCTTTTCTTTACCCAAATCCATTATTATTTTCTTTTGTTGTCGCCAAGTCGTCCTCGAAGTATCCATCCTGCTGCCACTCACTCTTTCGCATCCTACCCCGGTCAAGGCCGGTGTAAGGTGACGGGGAGCCCCACTAGAAGGTGAGGTGAGTGGTCTTGGCAGATATGGGCCTGCCAACTTCTCCGAAATTCTCCGCACCGGATCAGCGAGTTGACGGGTACTAAAGGCATCGACCAGTCGCTACCCGACTATAGGAGAATATCAGCCCCATCGGGGTTTCCCAGGGCGTGGTCCTACGCCCTGAGAACCCATACCCCCTTCCTGCTCCATGACCTCTGCACGGATCCTCCTCCAACTAAGCGTATTAAAGGTGTTCTTTACATCCAGAGCGACCAAAACGCACACCAGCCCTCCGTTCCGACATAATTCCGCAATCCCGCACATTTTACCCAGCGCATTTAACGAGCCCCTGCGCCTCCTGAAACCATATTGCTCCTTACGGAAGAGATCCCTCTCTAGGTACCTTTCGATTAACATCTTGCACGTATGCTCCCCAGACCTTGCTCAGAGCCGGCAAAATGCTTATCGGTCTGTACTATGATTACAGCGGATCACTTGCTGGTTTTGGCAAAAGAACTACTATTGCCACCCTCCACACCGCCGGAATTCGTCCAGACCTATTTATACTATTAAAGAAGTCCAGGGTAGTTGTTCCGTGATGATCTTAATGATCTCCCCAGGAACTCCTTCCATACTTCCAATACTTCACTTCTCAATAGTCGTTTGCAGGTCCTCCTCGGTTATACGCAGATCTTGCTACTCTTCCTCTTGCGTCTACGGGCTCCGGGCCCTATGCTCTACGTCTTCCTGCTCCACTCGTCTGATGACGAACAGATCTTCCAGAATTTTCGCAACTCTGTCCTTACGAAGATCATCCGACGGTATATTCCGAGTCATTTTAGCTCTTGTAGCTCGATATGGCCCCAGGGATCCTGGTCTGGAGTTGCACAAAACTCCTTCAACCTTTTCTCCTTGCTGCGTTCGATCGCCCTTCTTAGCTTCCTCCTTACTTCCTTAAATACGGTTACCATCTGGCCAGCATTGCCCCTACTAGCTGCCACAGTCCACTGCGCTCTTCTTCTTAATCTCAGCGTTGCCCTTCTCAACCCAGACAACTCTTCGTTCCACCAATAATTAATGCTTCATTCGCCATAAAATCCAAATATTCATCAAACCTCCTCAGGAATTTTCCCGCGTCCACATCCACGCGCTGGTTTCTTGCCATTACTCGCAAATTCGTGTAAAAGATATAAATGATCAGAGACAGAGTACCAGTCCATAACGGAACTCTTTTTCCATCTCTGCCTCATTCGTCTATTCACACTCAAAATATCTGGGAAGCTTGTACGCCCATTCCTAGCAAAGGAATACTTTCCCCTCGTCCTAATCGGCATCAGCTCATTACTCGTTAACATATCCAACAGGTATGCTCCACCTCTGTCCTCCTGCCACCCCAGGTCGTGGACTTGGCATTAGGATCGCCGGCCACTAACAGCGCCGGAGCTCTTCTTCTGCTATCTCTGATCATCACCTCCAGTTCCCCTATGTATCCGTCGAACTCCTGCTTATTAACATTGAGGGAACAATACCAACTGATACATATCATGTCCTCCACCTTGATGCCGATCCATCCCTCCTTGCTGACCAAAGTCTTATTCGCCGCATGCTTTCCATTGAAGAGGGTAACCCTTATTGATCCATCCCCGACCGTATCATTGTACCAGTATGGTAACTGTCTATGAGGTTCGCAGATGAACACTACATCCACTTTATTTTTACACGCGTACTGTATTAGTAAATCTTGCACCAGTCTGCGTCTATTCAAATTAATCTGAAAGGCAAGAAGGAAATTACTTGAACCACGGTCGACTACCTAAGGATGACTGAAAAACAGATGCGTCGATTTGGATGGCTTGTCTTTAACATAGGCAAAACCCTAGAGATAAGCAAAGCGAACCGGCTGCTATTGAGAAAAAGTGGGTAACCGGTCGCCCGCTCAGATAATGCGTAGCAGGAAACTTTGTTGAATTCCGTAGACTTAGCGGAATTATCATCATTAACGTACTTCAGTGCCCCATAACTAATTCCTGAGGTTTCATTCTAGAAAACTTTTTCTGCGATATAGTTCTATCCTTCTTCTACAACCTCCCCAATATTGTCAGTCTTGTTGGCAGCGAAGTACTCAATCTGTCGCTTCATATCAGCGAGGAAAAGAGTCATTAGCTTTAGTGTTTCGTCATGGTCTTCTCTCGATTCTTCAGTCTCGATGTACGAGGTTCATCCCTGGTCTCAACATAGAGCAGGTGAAATTTTCTTGACCTTTCTTCTCGAGCTTGCACAGTGCTCTACCAAACTGCTTCCGGTGAAAGAACTACTTCTCCAGTAGCACGATAGCTTTCGACCTAACCTTTTTAGTCAGACATTTTTACTTACTGATTTTCGCTTCCCGTGCACATCATTTCTCGTTTGCAGCAAGTTAACGCCCAAGAATATCCGGATCAAAGGATTAAATACATGTTAAACAGAGGTCTGTGACATACCCTACTCCCACTCAACGGCTTGCGGGCGTTGTATCTACGTGTTGTTCGTTCGACGTCTCGAGAGAGAGAAAACAAGGAGGAGGGATCGTTTAGTGATTGTAACGATCAATAGTGGCGCTACAGATCTATACGAGAGCGATCGAAACAGAATTCAATTAGCGGTTACGTCGTGACCCTCGCACAGCGCCACATTTAGCACGTACTAGACCAATTTTTGGTTACTTTCCCCTCAAGTCTTATAAGGAGTATACGATTATTAATTTTACTTCTTATGTATTCCTTAACATTTTTATAATAGTGAAAACAATATAATAATCAAGGAGAGGGTATATTGTTTAAGTTGTATTAGACATCAAAGCAATAAATTTCATTTTTAAAGAATTGATTTCACAAACACGTGGTTGAAGATTTACATACTAAACGATTCGCATGCTCTTATACAATATTTTTTAACGGTGTCAAAATTCAAATAAAAAAAAACTAATTTAAAACAAACATATTATTTTAAAAATTGTTATTATTGTTTACGTTACATATTTGCTTATAATCACAAAGGCATATTATAGTGAATTTTATTGAAACATGGTAAACATAAATATGGTTTACCAGTACAACTATTGCAAAATATTGCAATTTTCGTGGTAAAACTCTTCACCATTTGTGGACCAAACATTTTTACGTTATTTTAAAAAAATTCTACAGCGCCTTCTTGCTGGATTAAAGTTAGCCTCCTTTTCTTTAATTTCATGGCGATTTCTCTTTGGTATTATGAGTAGAGTATCATTATTGCAGGACATCGGATATATAGCTAATTTTTTTCTAAATTCGAGGCTTGATGTTTTATTATATGTAAGATTATTCTATACAATCCATGCATTTGTAATAGCTGTGTTTAAGCAAATTTCAAATATAATTTTTTTGTACTACTTGGTCGATTTTCGTAAAGGACTGCACTAACACGTCATTCGATCGGAGACATCTACATAAGACTTTCCATTATTGTAATCTATGACAATTTTTGGTTTTATGTGATCTAATTCCTTTTCCGTACAAACGCAGATTCATCAGAATGCTTTGTTGATAATAAAAGAACATCACGCTTGCCTTTCCATTTTAATATAGTTAATCCATCTTTACTTTCTTTCGCAGTGTACTTATCTCGCTGTAATTTTTTGGGACCAGAGCTTTTGGAATTTGGCATTGGAATTTTTTATCTCATCGCTCCAATTAGATGAATATTTTCAATAATTAATTTTTTGGCCATTTCGATACTTGTGTGTCAATTATCGATACACAATTACCCTTACCAAATATATTTTAGCACAATGTCATAACTATCTTTGTAAGCGTCGTTTTTTCTGCATCTGCTTCTTTCCGCAATAAATTTGAAAATTGATTGTGTATTCCAGAGCCGCACATAATTTAAATATTAGTATGCCCTGTTTGTGTTGATTTTGCTTTATATATTGTCTGAGAATGATGCAACCTCGAAAGGGAATCAGAGATTATCCACACAAATAATTTCGCGTTTCGTAATGCTGGATCGTAATACTTCTGAAAATTTTCATTTAACATATTAATTATTACCCTAATTTTATACAGACGGTTGTTCACATTTTGATTTTCATTATCACAAAAATGTAATATTCGCAATAGGAGCTCGGAACGATTTCTTGACATTATTGAAGAGGGAAGACTTCGTACATAAGCTGGATTTTTGTACCAATATAGATGAATTTCAGGAAGCTAAATAGTTTGACTGCCACGTCGCATGGGACGTATATGCCCCACTATGCGACTAACGCGGTATGCATGATATTAAGATGTCGATATGTGACTCAAAAAAAAATTCTTTTTAATTCTTCGTTTGATAATGAAAATTCCAAATGAATGACTTGGGCAGATAGTTCAGCGTGGAGCATATACGTTATATACGCGTATAGAAACAGGAGCACCGCAGAATTGACATTCGCACGTTGAAGCTATGCAAGAAGTACTTCCGCAATATAAATCTAACTTACACGCAATTCCTTAAATTATTTACAATTATGATCGCTCGCCGTGACAGAACAGCATTAATTTTCGTACAATAGACTAAACAGAAAATTTACATAATTGTTATATCTTTATATAAATGTGTCTCGTCGCATTCTTTGGATTCCGCAAGGCATTTTCGTTGGTGTCAACGGGAAGAAAACAGTTTGACGATCGGATGCTTGTACTCTAAATCGGCAGTCTTAACAGTAACCACCCGGATTACGTTGTCCGCTCTGGGATGATATTTGATTATTCGCGCAAGTTCCCACTTGCACGGAGGTGCAAGGGCGTTTCGCAGAAGAACGATACGACCAAACTTATCAAGGTGATTCGCGATGCGTCATTTTGTGCGCTGTTGAAACTAGTAAATATAATCATTCAGCTACGTTTTCCAAATGTTTTCGTATAATTTTGTCAAGAGTTGCCAACTAGTTAAATTCGAATCGTGTACGTCGAGAAGAGTCGCTGACGGAACTGTAGTAATCGCCGTGCCGGTAAGAAAGTGACCCGACGTCAGCGCTGTATAATCGTCGATATTATCCGAAAAGGGGCCATCGGACGGGAATTCATGCATGTTTCGATCTGACACAAAACGGTGGTTAGCTACTCAAAAGAGAGAGTGTGCGCGCCGATTACTCGTTTTAAATGGTACTTCGTGCTTCGAATTTCAGTTTCCTATAACCCGCCGAAATGCGAAACTGAATAAAGTTGTGGAATAAAGTTTCATACTACTTGATCATTCGCGAGTTTACTGAACAGATTCGGGTCGCGTGGAAACTAGTTCCATTATCGCTACATATAGCGATCGGTAAACTGCGACGAGAGCTGAAACGGTCGTAGCACGCGAGAAACGCATACACGTTGTATAGGACCCCACCAACTTCATTGTGCACGGCGCGATTTGCTATGCATATAAAACGACGCGACATGCGATTTTGTCGATTTGTGTACGCGACCAGGGTTCATTCAGACAGGGGTAGGGCCCGCATAATCCGCGCCGCAATGTAAGAAAACTTTTTTTGCACGAGTAACGCGCACCAACGAATGATCTCCCACAATTCTCACGTAATTGTCACACGCATATCATGCAATTATATAAAACTTGACGAATGGAAAAACGTGCCCGTAGCAACCATAATTCTTGTCTTAAATTTGACAACATTAATTGAAGGCCTACATGTAGCAGCTTCATATGCAGAAGGTTAATGTAAAGCGAAACTAGAGGATGCCACGCAAGTATCAAAGTATGTTTGGTTTCTTATAAAGCCGCCCTCCGACGCAAATCAGTCCTTTCGAATCGAGATACTGGTTTAAAGAAATTAATGGGCTTTGTCGCGGGAGAGAAAGTTTATCTCGGAGATGCTGCAATTCGACTGGTTGTCAGACTCGGACAATTCTCCGATTGACACTCTTTTGCCGATAAAGACAATTGGGATAGTTATGGGACAACTGAAGTTTTGTGATGAAACGCAACATATATGCAGTCACGCGAAGAAGCTTGGGCCAACTAGAGAATCCCTCAAATCCCACGGTTTTGGCGAACTTATCGTATTAAAAGCGACGGGTACATGTTCCTTCAAAGAAACCGCTGTCTCGAGCTGCAGTATCCCGCAAGGCCACGAAATCGATGACGGCTTGAGCCACCTAGGGCCGTTTCGCCATAATGAGTAACTCATAAAATGCGGGCCGTCCATTCCGCGAGAGGTACAGTCAGCGGGATTTTCCTCAAAGTGAATATGATGCCATTGACATTGTGGCATGTTTCTTGAATATCCACGGCGCGGTTTGCGACGAACGTTTTCTAGCGGAAACCAATGGGACCAACTCGCATTTGAAATCGCCGAAAAAAGCTCATATGGATACCATCAAACGAGAAAGAAGTAAAACTGCACATAGTTAAAGTCACGGAATTGTTAATGATTTTAACGGAGCCACTTTAAACTTAGCAACGAGAAGACAGGCAACAATATTGCCGTTGTTGTAACGCGAAAGTAAACAACTGCCGTGCAGCTTTGTTTTAAGAATTTGCATGCCTTGTCCTGTCCATCAAGGTAGAACCATAGAACGAAGAGGAGGAAGTTGGCTACAATACGTTGTTCACGTATCGCGGAGCTCATTCGGGATGATATTGACCCGACCACATTTCTACAACCAGAGATGTTGCATCAGAATTTTCGACACGACAATAACAGGAGCAGTCCAGACCAGTGGATCAGAAAATATTACGATCGTCGAAAGAATCTCCTATTTGATTTTTGGAATGACGTTATTAATAACAATATCGAAATGAAGAGATCCCGTCTCGGGATTCCAATTTATATCGAGGACCTTTAAATTGTCGTCGGGTAACAACGCTTTACTGGCTACAAGACCGTGATCCGAGGGATCAATATCAGCAATTAATGCAGGGCAGTCCCTGGTCCATTTTCGCGATTTAAACATACCTTCTCTCAACAGAACAAGCACGTGATCACGAGTTTGACGTACTAACTGTGAATCGTCGACACCGAACGCGCAGTCATCCACGTAAATTTGATTGTGAAGAACTAGCGGATAGAGAATATTTGGACTTCATCTTTCGCGAGTTCTTGTAGGACACGCACTGCGAGATAAGGAATGCAAACAGTATCGTGCGTAACGGTCAAACGTCAATAGTGTCGCAATGGTTTCGATGGAGAGGATCGCCACAGAATCTATTGATAATCAGCATCCTTGAAATCTATAAAAGTCTATCGGTATATCTTCGCAATGTGTGCGATAAAGTATCGACAACGTTAACATCGAAGAATTACTACGGCTAAGTCTGTTTGCAAATTGGGGCCGATCAATACTTATTGATTTATTGCTCCTCGTTTTAGAAGAAGCGTTGAAAACTACTCAAAGACGCGATGTAGCGCTACGTTCACGAATGGCTGCGTAATGCAGTATGTACACGGTTTGAAGTAAAGCAGCTGGTGAAGGATCTTTTACTTCAACCATATAGCAAGTGCTCGCATAAGAATGCAGAATATTCCGCTGAATGCTCAGCATTTCGTTGTAAACGATTTTCCTGTCGTAGAAACATGTTCGTCGCCGCGGAAAGTGAAGACCCAATATCAATGGGAGATCACTCAATGAAGGGTAGCCGATCGATATATTATCTATTTGCAGCACGAGTGTGCGTGCGTTAAAAATATTCCTCGCATTGTTATTCGGCAGGAGAGAGACATGTGCTGGACGGCAACTCCTCAACTTTCCAAAATCGTCGAAGTTCGGCATCTAAACTTAATGAGACGTTGCAATGGACGCTTATGATAGAAGCGAAAGTACCAGACCCTGACGATGGAACGGAAACGAAAAGAGAGTTTCCGAAAGTTTATTACAACGACTCCCGCGTCTCAGTATGTATCACTGGAATTGATAATGACGTGGTCTCTTGTCGCTCATCAACTACGTTTACCACCGTTTCGTGTAAAACTGAGTCTGTACACTCCATAACTGTTTTCTTTTAAACGACGAGCATTGTATGATAATGTGATTCGCTTTATATCGTTCACTCGTCCTCTTTGCGACCGCGGCATCGTGTAACGACACCGTGGCACGAAAATGACTTGATTGGTTGCAGACAATTCCCCGATCCGAGATGCTGATACTGACGCAGACGGCGAGATTCATTATAACGCGCTTATTCGAAATTGTAAAAACGTATCTACATCACTAAATTTCAGACAAACTCGTACTATTACATAGTTTCAACACCGAAGTTTTATGCAATGCATTGTCTAGTCTTTTTGCTGCGAAGAAAACAAGCATGTCATCCCACGTGTCAACGTGACGTTCGATATTGTTTAAGGTGTTAGACGACACACTGACTTCGTCGTGATAGCTTCGAAGTTGATCGGCCGATTCAGAACGAAGTTGTGGAAAATCATACAGAATATGTAATGCGTTGTCACTAACAGCTGCGTGATTTTCGTAACCAAAAGATCCCACGCGAAATTAAATCCCGTATCGGTTATCGCGATGTTCGTTACGAGGTCACTAGCCTCGCCTGGTAAGCAGGGCAACAAAGGCTAAAAGCGAGATACGTTGGGCAGGCCTTGGCGAGCGATGATCTTGGCTGAAAAGCAATCTCGGAAGCTTTTCCATTTACTGATGGGTCCAGAGAATTGCGGAACACGAATCGTAAATAGTCGATCCAAAACGTCACCGGGTTGCGAAACATCCTGTTGGTGGGGGAAAGAGTTTCTACCACGAAATCCGATGTATCCAGGTAAATCTCGTGTAAGGCCAAGAAGCCATTCTTCGTGAAGCAATCCAAGCTGGTACGTTTAACTTCCATAGCAGTAGCAATGATTTTCATGTGCAAAATTTTTAATTAATTTTTTTTAATAAAATTTTTAATTAATAAACGATAGATTGGTAGAATTAAAAAAACACGTTGGTAGATGATAGATGCTAACTGACTGTTAGACGAATTAAAAAGAGAATCTGACTAGTCGGTATATTGTAAACGGAAAATTAGGGAGTCTCTACAAGGTTTGTTTTCTAGAAGACTCGCAAAGTAAGAATTGTGATTTGTTTAAATACAACCGTCTTAACTCTTTTAATTTTTGTTATAGCGAGTCACCATAAATATTAATCGATATCTGCTATTCCGTTACGAATTTGCAAAAAAAGCTTTTGCTCTATATCAATTTGGAGCCGAGATCATTTTTTTGTTTAAAAATCACTATAGTTCTAATTTTTAACATTAAGATCTGAAAATATCGCAGAATGTGGAGCGTCGATCGAACTAACTGTGCCTAAGTATTTGAATCAATCGTTTCAGAAAGTATGCTTTAGTAGAGGTTACAGATTTCTACAAAACTCGCGTTGTGAACTTAGTGTTAGGTTATAAACTTTTATACAATCGAGATAGCATGCAGGTGCGGAGTAAAAATAATGGCAGCATGTAACAACTCGACTGCGAACACGTTTAAAATTAAATTTAATCGCGTACGCGATTATCCCTATTATTTTGGACGTGTGCAACGGCGATCGCCATTGTCCAAATACAGTGTGGACCAAGTCATTCGCAAACGCGATTGTGTCCACGTTCTTCATCGGGTCCAGTGCCTTCAGGATCCCATCGTAGACCAAGTTCCACAACAGCGGGTCCAGAACTGACCCCTGAGGCGCCCCCGCATATACGCTCCTCCTGACAACTTCACCCCGGCAGTGGGCAACTATTCTCCTATCGGAAAGATAGTCGTCTTAAAATTCGCAGCAGCTGGCCCGGTAAACGACTTTCTTCAGCCTCCACGAGAATCCTCTTCCAACTCAATGTGTTGAAGGCATTCCTGATGTCCAAGGCGACTGGAACACAGACCAGTCCCCTCCTCCGGCATAGATCCGCAATCCCGCAAACTCTGTTCAACGCGTCGATCGTACTCCTGCGTCTTGTAAAGCCATATTGTTCCCGCTATGGAAGGGGTCCCTCCCTTGGCACCTTTCTATTTGGATCTTGCATGTATGCTCCCAGACCTTGCTCATGGCCGGCAGTATACTCATCGGCCTATACGAAGATGACAACAGCGGGTCCCTTGCCGGTTTTGGCAAAAGAACCACCCCCACCACCTTCCACGCCGCCCGGATCCGTCCAGCCCTATATGTGCTGTTAAAAAGGTCCAGGAGCCGCCCAGGCCGTTGATCCGCTACCATCTTGACGACCTGTCTCGGTACCCTTTCCATACCCGCAGCTTTTTTCGGGTTACATTTCTCCAATGTCGGCCGCAGGTCATCCTCTGTTACGCACAGGAACCGTAACTCCTCCTCTTGCGTCTGCAGGATGCGAGAACCATGACCATCCTCCGTCTGCTCCGTTCGACTGGTGACGAAAAGGTCATCGAGAATCCTTGCAACCTTGTCCCTACTAAGACTCTCCGGTGGGCTGTTACTTGTCATTTTTGCTCTTATTACACGGTACGGCCTCCTCCAGGGATCCCGTTCCAGAGTTGCACAGAACTCCCTCCACTTCTCATCCTTGCTGCGCCCGATCGCTCTTTTTAACTTCCTCCTGACCTCCTTAAATTCGTCTACCAGGCCAGCGTTGGCTCTACCAGCTGCCCCTGCCCGCTGAGCTTTTCTTCTCCATCTCAGAGTTGCCCTTCTCAGCTCGGACAACTCATCGTTCCACCAATAGTTTCTATTTCTTCTCCCACGCGGCAGTAGAATCCTCTTCAATTCGTCGGCACACGTATGTTCCAGTCGTTCCTGGAATTGGTCGCCGTGTGTCGCGTCGTCATTGTCCATAAAATTGAGATATCCGTTCAATCTACTCAGGAATTTACCCTCGTCAACGTTCTTAGTCGAATATCTAAAATTGATACTACCACCAGTCTGCCTCTTCCTATTATTTAAAAACACATGTAATAAATAGCTATGATCAGAGGCAGAGTACCAATTCATAACAGCACTCTTCTTCTAATTCTGCCTCATTCGTCTGCTCACACTCAAAATGTCCGACAAGCTTGTTCTTCCATTCCTTACAAAGGAGTATGCTTCCGTCATCGTGATCGTCATCAGTTCGTTCTTCGTGATAGCTTCAAGTAGATACGTCCCCCTCGCCTCCGTCCTCCTTCCTCCCCAGGTAGTGGACTTTGCATTGAAGTCGCCAGCCACTAACATCGCCTGGGCTCTTCTCCTGCCCTCCTTTATGGCCTCCTCCAGTTCTACTATGTAGCCGTCGAACTCCTGCCTGTTCACATTAGGAGAACAATATCCACTGATACACATAGTGTCCTCGACCCTGATGCCAACCACTCCTCTCTTGCTGATCAGCGGCTTGTCGTCCATTAAAAAGAGTGACCCATAGCGATGCATCCCGGACCGTATCATTGTACTAATACGATAACTGTTAATACGGCTCGGATACAATCACTATGTCCACCCTGTTTTCGCACGCATATTGTGCTAAAAGATCCTGCGCTAGCCTGCATCTATTCAGGTTAATCTGCAGGACTTTTATCCTCTTCGTCTCCTAGTCTCCACCCTGACCATCGGGCAGACCAGCGAGTCCGTAACGTGCCTAAAAGTTGCACCTTCCTTCCTGGAGCACATCGCACATCTCGGCTCCTTTCTGCACTCCTTCATTGTGTGTTCTCCGCTCCCACACCTCCTGCATAGCTTCCTACCAGAACATACCACGGTGCATCTCGCCGGCGTATGCCCTAGTATATGGCATCTATAGCAGCTCCGCACATCCGGCAGGATCCTGGCCGATGCTGTAGTCAGGCCAGTCCTAAATCTCCCTAACCCCTCCTCTCTGGGAATCGCATTGGTTGGTAGCACCACCACCGCCATTTGCGTTCCCCAGAGCGCCATCCTCATTGACTTAGTCCCGATGCTATCGCCCACGGACCTCCCCCACTCCCTTTTCAGGCCCTCCACCATTTCCTCCTTGGTGGTGAGGGGATCGATATTTTTGATCTGCATCGTTGTTCTGTTCACCAATACCGACACTTCCATTTTATCGCTCAAGGCGGCCTTGAGGTTTTCCGCCACTTCGCCCACAGCCACCTTCCTGTCAAATTCAATGAGGATGTGAACAGCCCTGGTCTTCCTCATGCCGATCGCCCCTACGATCTTTTCCCTGACCCTCATTATTTTTCTGTAAATCTCCATCCAATCCCGACCTTCTTCCACCTTGATCAGGATTACCCCCTTTCTTCTCCTTTCAGTTGCTATACCTCTACTGCTACCTCTCTCTCCCTGTTCGTTACCACGAACACTTGAGGAAGGCGGCTCCTGAGGTCTTCCCTCTCCCTCTTTCTTCTGTCTACTGTCTGGCAGCCGTCCGAGACTTCACTCCTCTGCCTATCCGAATAGTCATAGGCTTGCGACCGACCACACATCTCGGCTCCCCTTTCCTCGGCCTCTTCGCTACCGCGGCTGCCTTTTTTCCTTCACCAGGGGACACGAACTTCCTTTTGGGATATTCGGATATTAGCCTTTGGTCCACATCATCTCTTCTCTCACTACAAGTCAAACTCCTCTTCTCTATTTTTCCGCCCGGCCCCTTCCACTTTTACCCGGCCAGGCTTTGTCCTCCTCCTTCTCTCTGTCTGACCAACGCATTGGTTCAAGGACGTCGCAATACCCTCAATCAATCTGCCTACCTTCTTTATACCTTGATTCTTTTCCCTGTCCACATTCAATCTCCTCGCCAGTGCTTTCGGCATCTGGATAGCCCCACCAAGGCTTGGGTTAAACATCTCATCTCGCCGACCGTCATCTTGACTTCTTCATCTTTCCCAGCCTCGCTGATGTAATCGTCGGTTTCCTTCTTAGCACTGTCCTCCGCTTCACTGCCCACCGGCAGCATTTTCCCATATCTAGCTAGGGTACTCCTCTCCATCGCTCTCCTAGCAAGCTGTCTCTCTCCTTTTCCACTCTTTTCTACCGGCGTACTCTGGTCGCTAACCCCAAAGGATATTTCACCCCCTTTTGATTCTTCACCAACCTCCGCCTCCCTTTTCTCCCCGCTATTGAGCTCCTCTGAAGCCTCCTACTCGGCTTAAAAGGGCTTAACCATTCTCCCTCCTTTCTTCCTTTCATTTCAGTAAGTACCGTAATCGTTACATCCTTCAATTTGATATCTGAGGTAGCTTTAGGCTTCTCCCTCATCGTATCTTTCTTCGGTCCACTCGAGCCATCATCTTCGCCCAATTGGCTCCTCCTATCCTTCATCTCCATCCTCTTCTCCCAAGTTGCCTTTACCGCACGAGAGGGTGCCTTGGGATCAACACCCCCCCCCGCCATTCTTCCAGTCACTAGATGACCGTCGAGCCTGGAAAGCCACTCGGAGCACCGATGGGATCTGAAGGCTCCGAACCCCTCTGTGTCGTAATTTTATTCGCCTTTTTTAACTTGTTCATAATTTTTAAAAATGTTTTTCGTAGTCCATAAACATAGCCGGGTGTCATAAAATCTGCCAATTCACCGTCCGAACGTGAGATAATCGTAGTCCTTATACATGCCAACTTCGTCATCAAAAATCCATAGCAATCCTATTCACTTTTGCATTTGCTTCATGCACTGATTCAACTAACACTACCTTTGAAACCCCTTTCACTAATGTCATAATCATTGTCTCACTATTAATATAAATTATGCTATCACTACAATACTATCAATTTTATCTTAATATATATTGTATATGCATATATATCAGTCATTCATAATTGTTCTATAATGTATTTGTTTACATATTCATACTTACTTATACTTACTTATGTTTATGCACTTATTAATAATTCATATACTAGTATATTTATTTATGAACTCATGTTTATATGTTTATATGTTTATGTGCGCTTATGTGGTTATGTGCGTGCCTTACATATATTACTATATTATTTTATTCGCTTTACACGCCCATTTAATTCTTATTTTATATACGTGCACATATACCAACCTATTTATTAATTTTTCGAAAAATATACGAAATTTACTATGTTGATTTCGGCTCTATATACTGTATGTTCATGGTGGTTAAAAACGTCACTACAAGTTTCAACTCTCGTATGTCTATAGTTCATGGTTCTACCGATCCGCTGCCGACAAGATGGCGGTCGCCGAGAACCAAACTCACGTGCGTAAATTCAAATAATCATATGTATCACGTACTCACGATTACGTCGATCGTAGTGCTCAATTGTTGTCCATCGTCCTAATCACCTCCACTCGCACCACATGGGCCCCTTCTCTCGACCATTTCATCGTTACACTACGTATGCACATCTCCATTGCACGTACGAAGCACTTATACCTCTAACCTCACTAAGGTATCTATACACTTATTAATTTAAAACTAATTGAAAATTCTTACCATTCGTATGCTTATAAGATGCATCGTCTATGCAGTCTATTAATTATTAATTACTAACTACCTCCTTCTACAACTTGCAAAATATAACCTGTGAGCAATTTAGATATACAATATAATATATATATGTCGAGTTTATATTGGAATTTTGGGCGATTGACGAATCTTCACTCGAATTGGCCATCGTTGTTATGTATTCTAGCTGATCTTTATTGGTACAGATGTGATTATTACAGAAACTAGCAAGTAAAAGTGGCGATCGGATAATCGAAATGTCGATGACAATGAATTAAGGTTCGATAACGAATCCGCAGTCAGCGGGATGCCGAATGCGATGTGATACATGATGCTAGTGTGACTCAACGTACAAGTAGAACTTATCTGAATGAACTGAATCGCAGTCCAAATGGAACTGCCCTTATATACTCCTCTCCGTACCTCTCGGTTCAATCTTTGTTTTTAGGGACAGCTATATAATTACTCCGCAGGTCACACTGTCAGGTACACGTCCCTCCCGTGGCTGTGAAAAAAGTGTCGATCTCAAAACAGGAGATCGAGCTCTTTATTTCCACACACTTATACAATGATTTATAGTAAACTTTTTATGATGTTCGAGGTTCACAACGATAGACTTTTAAAGTTTTGGGTAGTTTTGAATTATGCAGACTGCAGACCGGCAGACTAGCTCGAGTGATTTCGAAAAGAGTATTTATATTCTTTTATTTGTTGGAGTGGGAGAAAGACTTTGATCGTACGGATGTATCATATGCTTGGATGTTACTCTGGACTTTGGTTGTAGGGATGTATCGTGTTTAGAGTGACTGCCAGCGTTCGGCTCGAGACGTTGACGTGTGCGAACGTGTTTGTGGCGCGATCCCGAAATTAGCAATTATTGAGAATTAAGAGTGACGTGTGAGTACGTAATAGTAACATAAGTGTAAAGACTACTATTATTAATGTGTTAAAACAGTGAAATGAAAGGGAGTGGATGGTAGATATAAGACAAATAAGTAATATACGATGCCGTTATGACAGATGAGGAGGGACAATTTGGGATAAATATATTACATAACTAACAATAGACTGTTTAGTGGACAGTAAGTTGACAGTGGCATATGCTCGTGATGTGGAGGAGACAACTAGTCGCGTATAACCACTAATAAATGGTGGAAATTAAAAAGTTTGAAGTTAGGTTATGGGCGGTTATGTATTTAGCGTAAACAAACGTTAATTTGGGAATCACTTGATAAAACGAACTTTTTGTGATTGCAAGGAGGCGGAACTGCCAGCGTATAGCTCGGTCCCGGCAGGTTGGCTTTCCAGCCGATTATTCCGGCACCGTCTCGGCACTCATTTGCATGAGTACCGCCTGTACTGACGGTCGCAGGTTTCCTCTCCGGCCCGTGCTTATCGTATTTTTCTTTTCCATGGTTCTTTGTCTATTGCTTCTAGTTCTTTCATGTTTGTTGTCCTATCTTGAGTCCTGTGTTGTTTGTTGTTCCGAGCTTTTCTTCGTGAAGTTTCTTCTATTAGTTATTGCCGTCTTCGTCGTTATTGTTGCTGTTATTGTTCTCTCTGTTGTCCAGTGTTGTAGGTTCTTCTTCTCTGTCCTGCTCGGATGCCCGTCGAGCCAGCCTTGGGCTTCGTCTTGGAGGCTGGCTTGTCTGCTCACTCGGTTGTGTCGATCTTCTCTCTGAAGGTCGCCCCTATTATGACGTACCCCCCATCTCCCGTAGGATCTCCTTCTCTTCTGCTTCTTTGCCTGCAGAACGCTCCTTGTGAACTGACGGAAGTGGGAGTATATGTTCTTTCTTACGAACTTTGTTACGAAGATTAGGCAATCCTCTAGGATATGATGAGGGGTTTCTTCCTCGCCGCAGTCGCACGTGTCCATTTCACTCAGACGGAATGTCTTGAGTTTGCTGTTGAAATCCCCGTGGCCACTGATGAACTGTGTCCTGGCCTTCATCGTAGCCTGCCAGCGTTCTTGCCGCTTCTCAATGGCTTCTCTGACGATTGCTCTTTCGCTGTTTGCATCGTCCTGTCCTGTTTTCTTCTTATAGATCCTCGCCCTGACTTCGATTAACAGGTCAATGGTAATGACCCCAGCGATGACCTGTAGTGCTTCTGTTGACGTACCTTCCTTGTCTATGAACCGATTGAGTCACGTGAGTTTCCCTCTTATTGCCGCATTTCAATCCTTTCGGAGCGTACGGATTTCCTCGGAAAAATGGATGTTCTGTAATAATTTTATTAGCTTATCGTGTGTTAGGTTCAATTCGGTTACGGTTAAGGGCGTCTCTCGGTTCTGTTTTTGTTTCCAACGGAGGCAACGAGCAATGATTCGTATCAACTTGGGCCACAATAAGTATCTTTGTAACAAGCTATAACCGGTAGGAGTTGTGGACAGACAAATCACCCTTTTTTGTTCCGGTAATTCGATTTGCGGCGTTAATGTCCATGTCGGCTAGCAGTCTTCAGACTGCTGGAGCAACTCAGGACCGTGCTTCCAAATGATCGGGCGTAGAAACTCTTCGGACGTTTGGCCTCGCGATATTGGATCCGCGGGGGTGGGAATATAGCGTCAATCGCGGATACTAATTCTTGTTTGGATTTCGGAAGCTCTGTCAGCGACAAATGTTTTGAGCATATGAGGTGATGTGTTTATCTAGTAGAGCACAATGGTGAAATCGGTCTAATAGATAGTTCGAGTAATATTCTGTAATAGGGCCTGCTGTGCTATCGATACCAGGAACGTGAGGAGGAGTGCTCCGCTCAGCTCGAGCCGAGAAATGGTTTAGGATTTGAGCGAGGCGACTTTTAATTTTGCGGTTAACAGTTGTATCCAGACGCGGCCGTTGGGGTTGATGGTTCAGAGATAAACACAGGCTCCGTAAGCCTTCTCGCTAGCGTCACGGAAGCGATGCATTTCAATCTCCGTCGCGGATTTAATTATTGTTTTGCGTTTGAATCTGATGTTGTTTGACGGTGGTAACTGGGAGTATTACTTGTTCCATTCTGTATGCAAAACAATCGGAATTGATTCGTCCCAATCGATTTTGAATGACCATACTCATTGGAGCAGCATCTTGGCCCGAACGATTACCGACGCGAGCAAACCTAGCGGGTCGTAGATTTTGGCGATCTCCGAACTGATGATTCGTTTCGTGACTCGGGACGGGGTGGGTCTGACTTCGACCGAGTAAAGAATGGACCGTCGGATGAGTTTCAAAATATACCCAGTGTTTTCAATGTTTGCGAATCGTCCAAGTGTTATTGGTGGTTTGTTTCCTCTGCGGAAAGTCCTTGTAATAATTCTTTGTCATTTTATGCCCATTTCCGGATGTTTAAATCCACTAGTTGAAGTACCTCGGCGAGTTCTGATCTAAGTGTAAGGGCTTCGTTCTTGGTCTCAGCATGAGAGCATCGTCGAAGTAGAAATCCCGCTGCAGTACTTACGCTACACGCGGAAATCGATGTCCCTCATCTTCTGCCAATTGCTTGAGGCACCGAATGGCTAGATACAGGGCTGCGGATAAACCGAACGTTACTGTGTTGAATTGATATGTTTCGGTTTCTCCACTCGCGCTACGCCATAATATCCTTAGACATTTTCGGTCCTCTGGTCGTACGAGGAATTGTCGGTACATCTTTTCAATATCGCCTGTGAGTACGTATTGGTGAGAGCGGAATCTCAGTAGAATATCGAACAGATCCTCCTGCAATTTTGGTCCTGTGTGCAAAGTATCGTTTAATGAAACTCCAGCGGTGCTTAACGCCGATCCATCGAAAACTACCCGGAGTTTGGTGGTGTTGCTCGATTCCTTCATCAAGCCGTGGTGCGGTAAATAATACCGGTTGCTTGTGGATTGATCCGAGACAATCTTCGTCATGTGGCCCAAATCTAAATATTCTTGAATCACCGCACGATATGCGGTCTCGAGTTGTTTGTCGCGCTGGAATCGGCGATGAAGAGAGGCGAGTCTGTTCATTGCAACTGATTTAGACAATCCTAGAGAATGAAGCCTCTCGTTGAATGGTAGGACAACGATGTAGCGTCTTTCTCAGCCACGATCCTGAAGCGAAGGGTGAGACCGTCGGGAGAGCCGCCGAGGTACATTTCCTCAACTCCCGCTTGCGTGAGTCTCATCTGGGTCTGGGACTAAGAATGGTACCACGGGCGGTCGAGTGTTAGCCCTGAGAGTATAGCGAGCCCTCGACTCGGCCAATTATGGGTATGGACTCATGGTGGCAGTGGTTCTGGCCAGATGCTGGCAAGAGGGCCGATTTAAGGGGGACTTGGCTCCCCCGAGTGGCCTTCGGCGGGTGAGCAGCGTCCCACCTGCTCCGGATACCGTCCCGAGAAGACGGTAGGGTTTGGAAAGGGCCCCGTTCGACCTGAGACGAGTGAAAGCCCCTGCAGGCCTAACTAATCGAGGTAACATACGTACTTGGTACCATGTGCGCTGGTTGGGCGTATCCCTACTCTGATGGTTTCTGGGGTTGCCCGGGTGCTGTATGGATTCTATTTCTGAGGAAAGTACCCGACACCAAGAATCCACACTACGTAGCGCCTTTCTCTGGTACGTTGGACATGATTTCGAAAGTGCTCCTCGCATTGTCGTTCTGATTCCAAAGGTGCGTAGTGGGCGGTCCCTCGTTGACTTCCCTAAACCGCACGAGGTCAACTTATAGAGCCGTAGTGGATGCGTGGAAGGTGTTTGTCGCGGTTTGGAAAGTTGAACTCCCCCCGATTACCCAACCGAATCGCGTTTTCTGGAGACGCAGTTTAGACTCGTCTGGTTGCGTTAGACTAATTTGTCCGACACATATCGACGCAAGTGTTGAACCCGAGCTTAATAAAATATCGATCGGGGCTGGTAAGTGGAATCGTGGATCGACTAATATTAGATTCCAGGGTGTGTCAAGGATCGAGCGATCGATGGGTTGGCTTGGGATTAGGGTCGATATGATAGGTATGGCAAGGAACGTTAATGTTCATTTGTATGTGTTGTCTGTCGAAGTAATAGTGGCCGTTACATATCGCTTTGAGATCGTCGTTAAAGTGTCCAAAGCTCGAATTAGGACCGAATATTTGTTTTGTCTTATTTCGAGCGAGTTTACTAATTGTTCCGACATTCCGGTGTCGAGTAGCGCTCGACATCGGATTGGTTGTTGCTTCTTGTTTAGCACGTTAATTTGAGCTGTTGTTATTAGGTCGTTGCATAATGAATTGTATACTACTGGTTTAATATGTTCGGTCGTCAATGGAGTCGATTATCGGCGTCATTGTTTAGGTGCTCGTCTGTGATTGAGAGATGTGCTTGAAGACGATGCTTTTCGTGGAGTCTTTGATCTGTGCTTTGTTTTGTGCCTTCTTTGACGAGTAGGTGATGCATGAGATGATGAAGAGGGTGTAGTGGATCGGTTATTTGATGATGAGGATTCTGTACTAGATGATGAGGAGCGAGGCCCTGCATAATGTTTTACTTTATGTGACATCGTATGGTGTCGTTCTCCACACGCATGACTGGGCGCGACAATCTCGCGCGGTGTGTCCTGTCCGTAGGCAGTTGACGCATAAAGATTTTCTTTTGATCTCCTTAAAGGCGCTCGCGAAGGGATTTGATTTTGAATGTTTCACATCTCCAACTGGCGTGTGGTCCTTGGTAGGTGGCACATGTCGGCGTACTCTGTGTCGTGGTGAATACGTGGTGCGCGTTGACGTAGGTTGGATTGATCTGATGAGCCTCTTGGTTGTTTGACCTTGGTGATCGATCTGGTGCTTCTTGCCAATCGCTCAAGGAAATTGAATAGATGAATATATTGAGGCAATTCCTTATTGGTTAGAGTCATCTCCAACTGTTGCTGGATGCTCGCCGGTAGTTTCGATAGTAGAAGACTGTTGATCATAGCACTTGTATCGGGATAAGATTCTCCTAATTTGTTTAACACTAAAGCTACCAACACTTCGTGTATACCTATTCCTGCCCTGTGCGGTCAAAATGACCGGTGAGTAAAGAAGTAATAGTTTTTATAATTTAACTTAGATAATGGTTAATTTATAACTAAATGTATATAAAATAATGAACATTCATAAAATTTCGTCCAAATTTACTTTTGTTTAATCTACCAATCTGATTATGGAGGAAAATCCTTTACAAAGCAGTGCCCTGAATATAATTTCAATAACGAGTGTCGAATCGATTTCTACGTAGTGGAGGCACCAACTGGTAGATCAAGCCATCCGGGTGAGTCGTTTCCATTTTACCCCGATTTCGGAGCCGAGTGTTCGCTAATTAAAGAATCCGTAGTCTTGAGAATTTCTGGAAAAAGAACGATTGATATAGTAGTAATGCGAGGAATAAGAAATATTGGTACTAAACGTATCGCTCAAATCTTGTCCGTTGCAGGTGTTAGTGGTTAGAGATAAATTTTTCATGTCCTCGCTGATAGTTATTTAAAAATATGATATCGCGATTTCCCGTTCAATTTTAAGCCAAGGTTTTGATGTAATATTACACAAAATAGTCTCGCTATGTGTAAAACAAAAATAATTCATGCCTGTAATAAAACCGCTGAAAACGAGATCGATGTTAATGAAGTTGACAATGAGGTGCGTGGTAGTGATAAAAGTTGATTAATCTTTCTTTTCGAAAATGCAGAGATTCATCCGTTACGGGTTTCCTACGTACTCGCGTAAATACAGGCCAGTTAAAAATACAATTAATTGATCCTAACATCACCGTACAAAGGAGTTCTAATAAACTTCGGAGAATAGTACGTGAGAGAATAAGCTAATTGATTAAAGCCAAAAATCATAAGGCCTAGTAATTCACCGTTTGCGAGCCCTCTGTTACTTGTGAAGACGAACGATGGTTCAGATAGATGATTTGTAGATTTTCGAGAACTAAATAAAAATACGGTCGCGGATCGGTATCCTTTACCCCTTACTGCGGATCAAGTCGCGAGACTGCAAACGCGAGATGTTTTATTAGTCTGGACACGGCAAGCAGGTTTCTCCAAATCCCTATTCATCCCAATTCTAGGAAATATACAGCATTGGTTACCCTTGATGGGCAATTTGGACAATAAGTTGTTGTTTTCTTTAAATTCTCTTGTGCCTTTGTTCGGTCCATTCGATGTCCTTTATTTGCTTAACATAAGTGCGTGCGCGTCTAATGTTTCTTCCGGAAATTTTCCGGACGGCGATACTATGCTGACTCCATCGAAAACGGGGATCCTTACATTTTCGGACAACCCTAATAATTTTGCAACTAATACTTGTCTAAATATTCTAATATTTATGTTCTTCCTTACTACAATTTTGTAAACCATCGAAGCGTTTACTACGGAAATCCTCAGGAGTAGTCGCATGCCAAGTCTTCTGTACCATTTGATTCTTTTTCTAATTGTGGCGACGTAAGAAACTATTTGGTCGAAGTGATCTGTACCACACTTTCCTTCATTGTATTCAACAGCGACTGATGATTTTAATATTGCGAACAAACGAAATGAGAGATCATTCTTGAGATTCCCTTGAAAGCTCGTATGGCAGCCAACGAGCCATTCGTACGTTGTCGTCTATTTGGATGATGTCCTAATTATTACCGACTCGATAGATCAAGCTCTAAAAGGATTGCACACCGTACTAGAAACCCTCGTAAAAGCCGGATTCTCCTTTAACTTTTCAAAATGTTCTTTTCTAAAGACATCGGTACTCGATTTAGGATATGTAATTCACGACGGAGAAGTTTGTCCCAATCCGGGTAAAATGCACGCCTTGAGTTTTTTACCTGCGTCAACGACCGTCACACAGCTTAGGCAGTTCATAGGTTTAGCCTTTTATTTCCGAAAATTCGTCCCTAAATTTTCACGGGTAATGAAACTCTTGTATGCGCTTACTTCCGATAATAAAAACATGACTTGGACGGATAGGCATGGAAAAATAAGCAAAAGGCAATTTCCGCCCTGACCGACGCGCCGGTGTTAATGGTATTTGACCCGAACTATCCGATAGAACTTCGTATCGACGCTAGTTCGGATGGATATGAGGTTATTTTAATGCACAACATTGAAGGTAAAAATAGAGTAATAGAATATTACAGTATAAGAAGTAGCCTTGCAGAATCTAGGTATCATTCTTACGAACTAGAAACGTTAGCAGTTGTGAACGCCGTCATTAGCTACACGGACGAAAATTTCTTGCCGTTACCGATTGTAATTCTTTGAAGGCAATTCTTTGAAGGTAAGGTAAATTTAAATGCCAGGGTTTACAGGTGGTGGGCTCACTTACACATTTTTACTTTTAACATTCTGTACTGGGAAGGTAAACGAATGACCCACGTAGATTTCTTCTCGCGAAATCCCGTAGACTTGGATCACCGTACGATCAACGAAGTCATAGAGAAGGAAATCAATCTAACCGAAATCTCCGAAGACTGGCTATTAGTGGAATAACGTCGCGACTCCCAAATTTCTGGGATCGTCAATAAATTACTGAACGAGGAGCTCACGGGAGATATCGCGAATACGTATGCATTACGGTCCGGTACCCTTCATCGTAAAATACAGAGGAAAGGCAGAACTCTCTGCTTGTTCATTGTTCCCAGATGTTTTAGATGGCCCGTTAATTATTAACCATGTGCAATAGTCAATTATGCACATAGGTTGGGATAAAACGCTTGAGAAACTGTGCGAGTATTACTGGTTCGATGGAATGGCGAAGTATGTTCGCAAATTCGTAGAGAACTGTCATGCTTGCCAAGTTTCGAAGGCTAGTTCAGGTAAAATACAAGCTGAATTACATCCTATACCTAAGACCAGCATACTTTGGCATACAGTTCACGTGGGCATAACGGGCAAACCAAGCGGTGAAAATGGTTTGAAAGAATATGTCATTGTTTTGGTTGACGTCTTCACTAAATTCGCATATCTGCATCATACTCGTAAAATAGATTCTCTTAGTACCGTTAAAGCGCTTAAGTATGCTATATTTTTATTCGGCAGTCCTTGCCGGATAATAGCGGGTCAAGAGAGGTGTCCTACGGGTCATGAATTCCAAGATTTCTGTCAAGCTAAACACTAAGCTCCACTTAATCTCAACCGGTGCGACTAGAGCCAACGGACAGGTAGAGTGTATTATGAGTACGTTGAAAATTATGTTCACAATCATAGAAACGACCGGGCGATTGTGGCTACACGCGATTGGCAAAATACAGTTGGCTTCGAATTGCACCACCAACCGCGTGACTAAATCGAATCCATTGGAACTATTAATTGGTAGGACAGCAAAGACCTTACGACAGCAAACCGTAAGACAGCAGGCAATAGAGAATGGCGGCACTTGACAGTAAACTTCTCAACAGTTTACGTCGCATGACGCACGACACAAAGACCCTATACCTGCGGACAAGATGATTGCCAGATGTCGATACATTCGTACCGAATATTTCCAGCTAGTCTAAGGACCGCTATAAATCTTAGGATTTATTTTAGCTAAGGTCCTCCAAAGAGACAAACAGTCTTTGTTTATCAGTCTCGAAGTCGACCACCTACCACGGGGACACACGAGAAATCTGCTATCTCTCACATACGACGCTGCCCGCTAGCAACACCCTCTCAAGGGCAGCTAGCATCCTTTTCCAACGACCAACACGAATTAGCCAATAAACATTAACGTACATTTCCCTCACTTTCCGAACCAAAGCTTTTCTCAACGAATCCGATGCCTTCGCATCCTTAGACACATCCCAACGAGTCTTCCTCCGCAGCAGCATCGCGACAAAAATGTCAGTCTATTACCGCGAGTCAACATACCACGATCGTTATACTTACACGGTTCGAGACGAATAATCATCTAAACTCTCGACATCTCGCGCAATCATTGTCCGCACTCGTAGCGCATCTCGAATCATAGCTATTCGAGCTCTAACCGCGCATTCGCGAACCGAATATAATTGCGAGTCCTGCGTCAAGTGTACTCATTGACATTACAGTGAATACACATTTATCGTTCAATAAATCTGAGTTTTCCTTCAGACCCTATCACGACATATCACCTCAAGAATATAGAAATTAGTGTCAGGTACGATAAAGATGGATTCGACAAAATCAAAGCTAAAGTAGTTAGGTTTAATCTCGGTGATTTTGTATTACGCAAAAACGAGGAAGGAAACCAAACGAGATTAGATCCGAAATTCAGGAGTCCATTCGAGATAGCAAAGATTTTGGAAGGAGATAGATATACTTTAAAAAACCTTAGACGGCAAAAGATCATATAAGGAAAGACATGACAGACTGAGAAAAATGCCAGAAAGTGGCGCCCCTGCTGAGTTGGACGTCTGCGGTGATGACAACGATGTTGATAATAACGATGCAAGTTCACTGACCTCAGAGGATCATTAACACCACGTTGTGGTCGTAGTATATACCCACTGTGATGTATCATACATCTGTAATATACCCACAGTGACGTTTTGCGTATCTGCAATATATCCACTGTGATGTCTCATACGTCTGTAATATACCCACAGTGACGTTTTGCGTATCTGCAATATATCCACTGTGATGTCTCATACGTCTGTAATATACCCACAGTGACGTTTTGCGTATCTGCAATATATCCACTGTAATGTTTCATGTATTTGTAATATACCCACAATGACGTTTTGCGTATCTGCAATATATCCACTGTGATGTTTCATGTATCTGTAATATACCCACAGTGACGTTTTGCGTATCTGCAATATATCCACTGTGATGTTTCATGTATCTGTAATATACCCACAGTGACGTTTTGCGTATCTGCAATATATCCACTGTGATGTTTCATGCATCTGCAATATACCCACAGTGATACACTCAACGTAGCAATATGATCCAACAAACTGAGATTCATCAGTGTACGAAATCGAACATGATCTGTCGTGTCATTATGGCCTGACTGGTAACTTACAGAATGCAACTGGCACTTTGAAGACAAATTATAACGCTACTAATTTTAGTTCTCTTTATTTCGTTGCTTGTCAAACCTCCGAACAGAATTTTGTTGTCAAACTGGACCCTTGACTTATTTGGAACATTTAGTTGAACGGTAAATAATATCAGTTACATCGAGTCTAATGTTGGAAAAACGCAATATTTTAGTTACACACGAGGACGTGTGATAGTCAGGATGGCCGTGTCGGAGATGAAAGAACACCGGAGCCTTTGGAATTTTGGATAATCCCGCAACATTGTAACCTAGAATTTATTATAGCTGTAATTGAACAATTGTAGTTATTCAATCCGATTGTAATTGTTCGAGAGTTGTGATAATGAGCTTGGGCTCGAGGCGACAGTCAGTCGCCGAACGTAGCCACGGTCATGGGATGAACGCTTTGTCTAACAAAGGCATGGAGTAATTCTATAGCTCTCCTTAAAAAAGGAAATAGTTGTAACACTGGACAGTAAACATTCCAACGGTCTCTGTCCCGTAGCTCGCCACACGCATACCCTATTCTTCGAGTAAGATGATTGCCAGATGTCGATACGTCTCCGCAGTACATGTTCAGCTAGCCCGAGGGCCCGTTATAAATCTTAAGGTTTAGTTAACTAAAGTCCTTCAAACAGACAAACAGTCTTTGTCCCAACTACGGAAAAATAGGGGAGACATATTTTTCAACGAGCGGCGTCTCCCACTAGCAACTTTCTCTCGAGGGCGGCTAGCATCTTTTTCTAACCACCGATATGGAGATTGACCAATTAGCAGCAACGCCAATTTCTCTTACTTTCTGAACGAAGGCTTTTCTCGACGAATCCGACGATCTCGTGTCCTTAGACACACTCCATCATAGTTTTCCTCTGTAGCATCATCTGGACGGAAATTCATTCTTTCTTGCGATTTCAGCGACGAAGAGAGTAACGCCTTACGATCAGTGAATATTACGCGTTTTATTAACAAAGAGTCCGACTTAGATTTTGTGAGCACGTTCATCTATCATCCCGTCGACCGCGGATTCGTTATTGATCACTGCTAGGATCACTGTCATTAGTTTCTCGAGTATCTAGCTACCACGGTTACTTGTCCGGTTCTATGATAATCGTATTTGCACTAGTCAATGTCTTCTCTATTGCATAACCACAACGTGTAATCCAAACGAAGATTCATTTCACGCCCCTAACCCTAATTCTAATGTAAACCCGACATATATAACTTACTCAACTTTGTTACGACCGTTCGCGGAGAGACGCGGTCGCTAGGAAAACGCGTCAGCGAGGGGCGTAAATTCTCGCTACGATTATGTTAATCGACGCCGCGAAATAGTCGTTCCCCTGTTTTAGTTAAGATAACAGAGGTGGTTTAATGAATGTAACACTGTATTAACAGGTTAACATAGAATGATATATTTTACAATAATATAATCAATATGTTACAGAAATTTGACTCGACTTTACGATATCTCTAGATAAATTCGTTTGCTCGTCAGATTTGTCGAAGTGTCACGTTTGTGTCACGACCGGCATACTTCAAATCCGACGGACTGACGATAGAGATAAAGATGTGGCGGCACTCGGCGACAATGTATATCGCTGAAGTGCCTAATGAACCATCAACATCCCAACGGTCCTTCCACCGAAGGTTCTAGAAGAAAGAGCACGTGGCAACGATCGCGGACGCCTAGCAAATGCATGGACGGTGGGGATGTTGAGGGATGACAAAAGAAAGTAATCGGATCCGATCGAAAGTAAAATCATAAGAGTCAGTCTTAGAAAGTCACGCCTAGAGTTCGGAAGTAGATTGTAAAGTGTATTGATGTTAGAAAAAAATAAAGTTTTCTTTTTTTATTTTTTACCTCAAATTCCTTTTTTTATTTTGTTATTTTACGTGACATTTTGGCGATCCTGCCAGGATAGTGAAAAGTGTTTGTTCGGAAACCAAAAGACATTCATCATCTACGGAAGATCGAATTATTTGGGACTACGGTCATCCGCAACAACAAAGTAACTATCACGAACCAAGTGAAGTAACAATAAAAGGTAAACTGAATTCCTTTGTACGTTACCGTGAAAGAAAATTTAGCTTCAGTAGCCAAGACTCGTCTTCGTCTGAAAATTATAAATCAGCGCAATAATGTCTAAGGCAAACGAATCTCAAACTTCAACCTCAACTGACCCAATGTTGCGAGCAATATGGGACAGTATTCAAAAACAGAACGAGAACATTGCCCTTTTACGAGAGGAAATGTTACGTTTGTCTATGCAAAATGACGAAGAGAACAGACACAGGGCAGCAGAAATCGAGAATCTCGGGAAAACCGTCGCAGCGCTACGGACTGGGTTCGGATCCCCTGCGACCGATGAATTTGCTTCCATTATCACCGAAGACAATGAAAGTGCGTCGCCAGCAATCAATCGCACCGTGAATATGGCAAAAGCACGCAAACTGTCAGGGTTAGCAGCTCCAGACACCCCACCTGTCCACCTCGACATCGAACAACCCGAGGTGGAAGAAAGAAGTTATTTTCCGCCCGCTCCTCCCACTCTACGAGCTAAGGATGCAATACGCTACATCCCAACGCTCAACGGAGATGATGATGTAGGAGTTGAAGACTTCATCAAAGAAGTGAGAAGTATGAAGGATCGCTGTATGGAGCAAGATCTATTGCTAAAAGCAATAAAAGTGGAAAAAATCGTGGGGAAAGCAGCCCAAAGTGTTCGCAACATTCCTATTGAGTGTTACGGTGATCTGTACGACGCACTGAGAAATAACTTAGCAGCACAAGTGACTTCGGATGAGTACCAAGAACAATTACGAGAGTTGAGACAGGGACGCGAGGAATCAGTGCAAAGTTTTAATATTCGGTTTAGAAGAATACTCAACCGTTTGCTGTACGCAGTAACCAATGAGTACCCACAACCACTAACACGTAAAATTATGACTGAAGAAATCACGAAGAAGACTGTTCGTGTGTACCTAAAGGGACTCAGACGCGACATAGGGCGAATACTATTAAGCAGTGAACCCTTGAATCTTCCGGAAGCTGAAAAAAAGGCAGCCGATGTAGAACGCTACTTGCGAGAAGAACGACAACCTAATTGGTCATGTAATCGCTTACCTTCGGTTAGTAATCGCCCCGACAACCAGCATATGCAGGTAAGACGATCTAATGTACCATCAAGATCGCCTAACACGCCAGTAGCTCAGAAACCTGCTACATTTAACCAAGTAGAAAATAGATCACCTGCTGAACGCGCGCAGATGAAGTGCTTCAAGTGCGGAAAGCTGGGACACATTGCCAACAAGTGTCAAAATTTTCTACCACCGAGCCAGCGCGATCGACCACCCGCAAGGATTCAGGCAGTCCAGGAATGGGACGAAATACAAGAAACAACATCGAACCAGGAGATGGACGAACCGTACGAGACATACGAGTCAACATCGCCACGGGAAGATTACTCGCAATACCTTTGTCAACCCGAACCGAAGAGCGAGTATTTCTGGTCGACACAGGAGCAGGGATAAACCTGGTGAAACGTAACAAAACTGTCAACGCGATACAAATAGGGCCTAAACAAAAATTTTCTATGGGACGAGACAAATACGAAACTAACGAATACGTAACGAAACGAATTTTTGGACAAAATCACATTTTTCACATAGTACCGAACAATTTCCCTATTATCGAAGACGGAATCATTGGGCTACCATGTTTAGAGAAGTATAACTATTCAATATCCAATGACAAAATCCGATTAAACGACAAAACCATTTTATTTCAGAAACCAATACATTTGACTCCTGGAGAAAACAGAGTTCAAACAATCTATTTGGAAGGCAAACCAACTAAAGTATGTTTTATCAACAGTGGTGAGCAAAACGTTGAAATTTCTAGCAATATTCAAAATTCTCATGACTTTTCCAACGTATCAAAACTAAAAAGCCTAGTGAGAACAGATCACATTGAAAAACCAATCCGTGAATCCATCAAAAAGATTATCCTTCATTATATTGACATCTTTAATTTAGAAACCGATCTTTTACCCTGTACTAATTTAACTCAGCACACAATTTCGTTAATTAAAGACAAAATTATTAACACACGATCGTATAGACCACCGGAATGTCACCGTGACGAGATTTCGCGACAAATAGGAGACATGTTGAAGAAAAATATTATAGAAGAATCCGAATGGGTAGTTCCGAAAAAATTAGACGCCTCAGGAAAACAGAAATGGAGGATAGTTATCGATTTCAGAAAACTAAATGAACTCACAGAACAAGACGCTTACCCTTTACCTGATATAGACGACATTTTAACGCAACTAGGAAACGCAAAATTCTTTTCGGCACTTGATTTATCCTCAGGATTCCATCAAATTCCAATGAACGAGAAATCTAAAAAATATACCGCTTTTTCGATACCGCAAGGGCATTTTCACTTCAATCGAATGCCATTCGGACTTAAAAACGCACCCGCTACCTTTCAAAGACTTGTAGGAAAATACTGCTTTGTTTATTTGGATGACATAGTGATATTCGGAAAAACGATTCAAGAACATAACGAAAACCTCGCGATAGTATTTCAGAGACTCAGAGAATTAGGACTTAAATTGCAACCGGACAAATGTGAATTCGTAAAACCGGAATTAGAATACTTAGGCCATGTAGTTTCATCCGAAGGAGTCAAACCAAACCCCAAGAAATTAGACGCTGTAAAAAACTTTCGATTACCCCGCAATGCCACGGACGTGAAATCATTCTTAGGTTTAGCAGGTTATTACCGCAAATTTATTCGAAACTTTTCCAAAATCGCGAAAAGCCTTACAGACTTAACAAAAAAGGACACACCATTCCATTGGACTGACAAACACCAGATTAGCTTTGATACTTTAAAAGACAAACTCTGTAATTTCCCAATATTAGCTTATCCAGACTTTAACAAAACCTTTACCTTAACTACCGACGCAAGTAACGAAGGACTAGGAGCAATACTGTCGCAAGACGGTCATCCTTGTTGTTACATTTCAAGAACACTGAATCCACCCGAACGAAACTATACCACGACAGAAAAGGAACTCTTAGCCATCGTATGGGCCGTGAAAAGATTAAGACAATATTTGTTAGGACGACGCTTCATTATTCGAACCGACCACCAAGCTCTTAAGTGGCTACACAATTGCAAAGACCCTTCTAGCAGACTGATTCGTTGGAGACTTAGACTCGAAGAATATGACTATGAAATCGAATATACAAAGGGTAAAGATAACACAGCTGCAGACGCTTTATCTAGAGTTCACGCAGTAACTCGCGACGAAGTAGTTAACCTCGACCTAGTAATTGATCACACTAATTCATTCAACGCATGGAAAGACAACAACGAGAATCCGAAACTCTTAGAAATTAAACCAAATGACCAAACATTTTACCAATTAACTCGAAACGACTTAGGAGAATACGACGAGACACTTTGGATCAGAAGACTTTACAAAATTCTTAAAGATACAACAAAAATCGGCATAGGAAATAGCGATTTCACTGAATTAGAGAAAACACAGATTAAACTCATGCTAATATATTTTAACGACACGTACAAGAAAATTACTTATGCACCTAATCCCATCTTAAAACTAGACGAAAACGAAATAATACAAGCAATAAAGGAAAACCATAACGACACCGTAGGACATTTAGGGATACAGAAAACGTATCAACGGATCAAGGATAAATTCAAAATTTCCAGACTTTTAGAAAGAGTAGAAAACTTTGTGAAAACATGCGACACATGTCAAAAGGAGAAACTAACACGTATCAGACCCAAAGAATCCCCACAAATCTCAGACACGCCACTTAACCCTAACGACAAAATCGCTATGGACATCATAGGACCGATGACGAAAACCAAACGCGGAAACCAATACATACTTTCAATACACGATGAACTTACGAAATATCTGATACTAGTTCCCCTTAAAACGCAACGAACTGAATCCATAATTAACGCGCTCATTGAACACTATATTTACATATTTTCGGCACCAAAAACGATCCTAACAGATCAGGGACAAAATTTTGTTAGTGATTTAATGACGAAATTTGAAGAAGCTTTTAAAATCAAACACATCAAAACAACTTCATTTCACCCACAAAGTAACGGATCCCTCGATAGAACGCATGCCTCAATTAAAGATTTGATTCGTACTGCATTACACGACAATGACAAAGAATGGGATGAAGTACTTAATTTCATTTGTTTAGGGTACAACACCGCGAAACATGAAGGAACAGGATTCTCTCCCTTTGAATTGACCTTTGGGCGAAAAGCTAACTTACCTTCCGCAATATCCAAATTTCCCACACTTACCTATGATGATATGTACTCACTTTGGCAAAAACAGTTGAATAAATATTGGGAAACAGCTCACAAAACACTTATTCAGAATAAGCAACGATACAAGCGAGACCAAGAAAGAAAGATTGTTAAAACTCAGACTGTGTTTAGGAAAGGAGACTTTGTTTTAATTCACAACGACCATAAAAGACATAAGTTGGACATTGAATGGTTAGGACCCTACAGGATTAACGATGTGAAAACTCCTTATTACATTATTTCTATTGACAATGCTAAGAAAAAGATACATGGTAACCGATTGAAAGCGTACTTTTTTCAGGATAATGCTGACCCTAGCACTAGTAACAATACCCTTAATTAGTTGCCTTAAATTCACGGGATAGGAATTACGCTTTGTAAACAAACCCAACCAATTCACGATCGAAAACTACAACATGATTACGCCTCTGAAATTATTAGCTTCTCGAACACTAACAAATATTGTAAAATTGCTATATTTAAGATTAACGAAATAACTTTTGTACCATCACATGCAGAAAATCAATTCATAGCGATCCCTGAAAAAAAAGCGTAAACATATCCTTTGATCTACATTTAAATAATTCCATTCTACTACGATCTTAGAGGACCAAGATCAATCTAACCAGGGGGGTATGTCACGACCGGCATACTTCAAATCCGACGGACTGACGATAGAGATAAAGATGTGGCGGCACTCGGCGACAATGTATATCGCTGAAGTGCCTAATGAACCATCAACATCCCAACGGTCCTTCCACCGAAGGTTCTAGAAGAAAGAGCACGTGGCAACGATCGCGGACGCCTAGCAAATGCATGGACGGTGGGGATGTTGAGGGATGACAAAAGAAAGTAATCGGATCCGATCGAAAGTAAAATCATAAGAGTCAGTCTTAGAAAGTCACGCCTAGAGTTCGGAAGTAGATTGTAAAGTGTATTGATGTTAGAAAAAAAATAAAGTTTTCTTTTTTTTATTTTTTACCTCAAATTCCTTTTTTATTTTGTTATTTTACGTGACATTTGACTCGTCAGAAGGAACTGCCCGCCCTTCGATTATTCCTTTGTCTCATTTGGAAGACGACCCCCACTATGCTCGGGTCACGCCACCGCTCGCGCCTATGATCACGTATGCCTCTTTTTGTGTGAAAAATGTAACGGTCAAAAATCGAAGTTTCTAGAGCTCGCTGCTTGGCGACAACTATGCTCTTGTCACGTAATTTTTGGGTTGATCGGTGAAAATAAAATATAGTCGAGTCGTAACACAACTATTTACTTGGTTTTAATCAACCTTTACTATGAATTCAGCAATCACAATGTAACACGCACTGAATTAACATAAATCACAATTCACTTCAACCACGTTATGTAAGACTTAGTTACAACAATACATTAAGTACGCGACTTATAAGAGACCGACATAGATATGTTGACTATTCTAAGGATACAGAATAAGTGAAGTTTTACTGACGATACTGTGTCTGAGGAAAGCTAGGGGTGGGTGTGTCTAAGGACACGGGACTATCGGATTTGTTGATGACAATTTTGGTTAAGGAAGTGAGGGCAGTAGACACCATCTCCGATTGGATAATAGGACGGTTGGTGGACCAGGAAGGGTTTTAGCCGCCCTCGCGAGAAAGTTGCCAACGGAACATACCAGATGTGGAGAAAACCAACTTTCTAAGCTAACACGTGGTAGACAATAAACGTAAAGGGAAATTTAAGACAGGAAATACTCGCTTGGTCCGAAGGACCTTAACTATAAAAATGCCAAGGCCCCCTGGTGGGCACTTAAGACTATTGAGGGTGCGCGCCAAGGATATGCAGACATCTGGGTGCCATCCTGACCGTGGTGTGTGGCCTGGTCTCTGATATGAATTGACGTTACACTCTCGTCGATACATTGTATATGATCCGGCGGGCAGATAAGACGGTCTGCCTGCGACACTGTAGGACCGCGAGCGACGGTTAGAAAATACAGCCTGTGGTAAGCCTCGTGGCGTAACAAACTTTGTTGCATTTTTTACAAATTATCTTATTATCAATATTATAAATATTTTCCGCATCTTAAGCAAATTTTTGTAATTTTGTAATCTTTACAATTTTTTACTTGACAAGTTTTTTGTAGTAATGAATCTGAACTTGTTGATAGTTTTATTGCATGGCTTTTTTCCCGCGATTCTTTATGTAAAAGTAATGTATGCACTAGGTTTATAACAATTTTGTGAATTCTCTGTAAATTGGCCCCATACTATAGATACCATTGCAAATTTATTGGTTCGTAAACGTTGGATTCTTTCACTCTTCATATCAAATCGTATAAACCTCATAATTTCAGCAAAGTCATTCCTGCTCATTGTTTTTGAAAAAAATGCAAGTCTCCAAATTTTATTCCACAAATATGAGACATCTAAATTTTTTGCCTGATTTACACCGCGGGCACATAGCAGAGCAATAAATGCATCTTGTTTTGTTGCTTCTAGCTCCTTCTTAGTCCCCAATACTCTAAATACTTTTTCTTCCGTACATTTTATTATATAATCCCTTATACGGTGATCAATGATAAGATAAAATGCCGTCTTTACTTGTCCTTTCATTATATGCCGTTTAGCATATCCCTAAAAATATTATCAACTGATGTCCTACCAGGTTTGGGACTTGCATCTATTTCTTTCCAAACTATTCCATCGGGCCCAGTTTCACTCTCTGCTGCCAACGATAACACTGAACAGTCTTTTTCTATGTCTGTCATTTTTTTTTATAATTTTTTTTAAATCTTGACATTTCTAAGGTAAATATTTATCACAAAATAATACCATGTACGGAATACAAAAATTATTGTCAAATTTGATATGCTTTATTTATCCTTTTATAACAAACTTTACACAAAACACTCTGAGATGCTTTTTGTCTGCGTTTTAGAGATAACAAATTTAGATGTCAACTAATCGACTTAGGAACCGAGATGTATCATATTCTAGTCGAAAAGACAATAGCAGGTAAAAATATGATCTGTGACGGCGATATTTATACGAAAATATTGATGAGTATTGACCGTTCTCCACCAACGGTTACTCGAGAGTGGAGTTGGGAAAGATTTTCCCGTGTTTTATAGCAATGAGCAATAACCCTAAGAAACTTCTCGACTTTTAAAATGTTTGTAACAATAGACTGTAAAAAATGCTAAATTTTGTAGCGGTTTCTTAGGATTATTATAAACCTGAGTTGATATGTCTTGACTGCTGGTGGCTATCTTGCGTAACAGCGGCTGTAACAGCTGTTATTATTTGTTATTACTGATTTTGTTTGTCATCTGACCTTAAAATAGCCGTTTCTTTGTACTGATTGCATTTATTTTAAGAATAACTAACATATCTTGTTGGACGGTCAAAATGACCGCTCACGGTAGGCAAGACAGAGTATAAATTTTTCTCAGAAAATAAAAGAGCAAACTAAAATTAATTATCGAAAATATACTGTATGCATGTTTTAGGAAAAGTCAGAAATTATAAAGCGATATCATAAAGTTTAAATATGGTTAAATTCGTGTAGAAGTCGCGAGACCGGTCAATTTGACCGCGCCGGTAGATTTAGTGTTAAGGAGGGGGGAGAGGGGCTACGATTAATTCGTACAAAAATAAGGCATGTTTTTGTGAATTATTTGTGATGACACAGTTAAAATCTCTTTATTAAGACCAATAGTACATTAAAGTATGACATTTGAAGAATATTGTATAAAATTTTCACGGAGAAATATTAAAAAATACGGCAATGGCAGCAATTATTCGGACGTGTCTCGGAAAAAAGTAGAATTGCTCATAACTTGGTGCTGGATCGTCTGGAATCAAAAAATCAAAGTTCATTCGTTAATTTTTCACTTTTTTGGAACACTTTGAAGGGAAAATTAACCGCAAATTTTCGCAAAATCGGTTGTCTGGCAGGAGCTAAATACGCCATGTCATCATTAATTACAACATCAGCCAGCTTCTTCGGACATTCTTTAAACATATCCTGGCAACGTGCGTACAAATAACGTCGCCTGAGATTCCTGTTATTTTCTTATTCTTAGTTCTATTATTATTTTGAGCTCTTTCCACATTTTTAACAGGGATCCTGCTTCCCTTTATGGCATTATCTCTCTTGTGTAGAGATATGCCGACAAATTTATCGAGTTTGGCCGCTAAAATATTTTGATCTTCCTTAAAATCATCCCACACCTTCTTTAATTCATTATATAATTTTTGTGTGGGAGGGGTGACTTCGGAAGTCTTTTCTATTGCAATTTTCAGACAACGTCGCCACTCATTAATCGATTCTTCATCTAGGAACTCAATAACACTCGTTTCTGGTGCATTGCCTGAAATAACGGGATCGCACTCTCCCTCTGTTTCCTGGGTAACCTCCTGAGAGCTTGTTTCCTCACCACCTGCTTTAATTGCCTGTCTCTTTTTCTTTATTTGTTCTATCGTTTTCGTAGTGAGGATTTTACTTATTTCCACATTGGGAAATTTATGGTTTTTGTAGATTTCATTAAGCTCTCTCAGGAGATTCACTTCCTCTACTTTCCAAAATCTTGTTGTTAAGGAAATATATATATGTCAGAGATGGAAGGACAGCGGGATTTTCCGTCGGGAATGCTGGGAAAACCCTCCATTACCATAGTCAAAATATGATATCGCGATTGATTGTGAAATTTCAAGTCAAGGTTTCGACGTCATATTACACAAAATAGCCTCGCTATGTGTAAGACAAATAATCAATACCTATAATAAAACCGCCGAAGACGAGATCGATGTTAATGAAGTTGACAATGGCGTGCGTGGTAGAGATAAAAGTCGATTAATCTTTCTTTTAGAAGATTCAAAGATTTATTCGTTACGGACTTCCTACGTACTCGCGTAAATACAGGACAGTTAGAACTACAATTAATTGATCCTAACATCGCCGTACAAAGAAGTCCTAATAGACTTCGCGAGGAAGAGCGCAGAGTAGTACGTGAGAGAATAAGCGAATTAATTACAGCTAAAAATTATAAAGCCTAGTAATTCACCGTTCGCGAGCCCTATGTTACCCGTGAAGACGAACAATGGTTCAGGTAGATTGTGTTTAGACTTCCGAGCGCTAAATAAAGACACGGTCGCGGATCGGTATCCCTTACCCCTTATTGCTGATCAAATCGCGAGATTGCAAAACGAGAGATACTTTACCAGCCTAGACATGGCCAGCGGGTTTCACCGACTTCCCATTCATCCTAATTCGACAGAATACACAGTGTTCGTTAACCCCGACAGACAATGCGAATACATAAGGATGTCGTTTGGATTAGAAAAATGCATCCTCCGTTTTTCAGAGGGCCATTCTCACTGCCTTAGGCGACCTCGCGTATTCATACGTTGTTGTTTACTTGGATGACGTCCAAATTATTGCCGACTCGATAGATCAAGCTCCAAAAGGATTGCACACCGTATTAGATACCCTCGTAAAAGCCGGATTCTCCTTTAACTTTTCAAAACGTTCTTTTCTAAAGACATCGGTACTCTATTTGGGATATGTAATTCACAACGGAGAAGTTCGTACCAGTCCGGGTAAAATACACGCCTTGAGTTCTTTACCTGCGTCAACGACCGTCGCACAGCTCAGGCAATTCATAGTTTTAGTCTCTTACTTCCGAAAATTCGTCCCTAAATTCTCACAGATAATGAAACCCTTGTACGCACTTACTTCCGGTAATAAAAGCGTAGCTTGGACGGATAGGCATGGAAAATAAGGCAAAAGGTAATTTCCGTCCTGACCGACGCGCCGGTGTTAATGGTATTCGACCCAAACGATCCGATAGAACTCCATACAGACGCTAGTTTAGATGCATATGGGGCTATTTTAATGCACAAGGCGGAAGGTAAGAAGAGAGAATAGAATACAGAGAGAAATAGAATATTACAGTATAAGGACTAGCCCTGCGGAATCTAAGTATCATTCATGTGGACTGAAGACGGTAGCAGTTGTTAAACGCTGCTAAACATTTTCGCCACTAATTACATGAAAGAGAATTTCTTGTTGTCACTGGTTGCAATTCCTTGAAGGCATCTAATAATAAGGTGAAACTTACTTACAAACTTTTAATTTTGACATTGTGTACCGAGAAGATAAACGAATGGCTCACGTAGATTTCTTTCCGCGGAATCCCACAGACATTGATCGTAGTATAATCAACAAAGTCGAAGAAAAGAAATTAATCCGACCGAGACCTCAGAAGATTGGCTGTTAACGGAATAACGTCGGGATCCTCAAATCTCAGAAATCGTCACTAAATTACAAAATGATGAGCTCGCGGAAGATGTCGCAAATGCGTATGAATTACGATCTGGTACCCTTTATCGTAAAAGACAAAGAAAAGGCAGGACTCTTTCCTTGCCTATTGTCCCAAGAGGTTTTAGGTGGTCCGTTATTAACCATGTGCAACAGTCAATTATGCACTTAGGTTGGGATAAAACGCTTGAGAAACTGTACGAGTGTTACTGGTTCGAAGGAATGGCGAAATATGTTCGTAAATTCGTCGAGAACTATCGTGCTTGTCGAGTTTCGAAGGCTAGTTCAGGTAAAATACCAGCTGAACTACATCCTATTCCTAAGATCAGCATATCTTGGCATACCGTTCACGTGGACCTAACGGGCAAACTAAGCAGTAAAAGTGATTCGGAAGAATGTCATTATTTTGGTCGACGGCTTCACTAAATCCGCACATCTGCATCATACTCGTAAAGTAGATTGCCTTAGTACCGTTAAAGTACCTAAGTATGCTATATTTTTAGTCGGCAGTCCTTGCCGGATAATAGCGGATCAAGGAAGATGTTTTACGGGCAAAGAATTTCAAGATTTTTGTCAAGGTAAACACATCAAACTCCACTTAACAGCGACCGGTGCGAGTAGGGCCAATGGACAAGTAGAGCGTGTAATGAGCACACTAAAAAATATGTTCACGACGGTAGAGACGACCGAGCGGTCGTGGCAAGACGCGGTCGGGAGAATACAACTGGCTTTAAATTGCACCACCAACCGCGTAACTAAGTCGAGCCCCTTAGAACTACTGATCGGTAAAGCAGCAAGACCTTATGACTTGGTATTACCTGATAGTATAGAAGAAAAGACAATAGACATCGCTGAGGTAAGAGAACAGGCCCTAAGGAATATAGAGACTTGTGCCAAATACGACAAGGGCAGATTTGACAAAGAGAAAGCTAGTATAGTTCGGTTTAATCTCGGTGACCTTGTGTTACGAAAAAACGAAGAGAGGAATCAGACGAAGTTAGATCCCAAGTTCAGGGGTCCATTTGTGATAGCAGAGATTTTAGAAGGGGATCGGTATACGTTAGAAACCTTAAACGGCAAAAGATCGTATAAAGACAGTCATGACAGACTAAGAAAAATGCCGGAAAGTAGCGTTCCTGCTGAGTTGGACGTCTGCGGTGATAACAACGACGGTGATAATAACGATGCAAGTACACGGACCTCAGAGGATCATTAACATCACGTTGTGGTCGTAGTAATATGTTCACTGTGACATCTTGCGCTTCCAGACTATGTCCAGTGTGCCAACCTGATTCCGACATATATATTACACTCTGAAGACCTCGATAACCTTCTTACACGCACGCTTGTTGTCAAACAGACTATTCTAAATTCTTCTAACAGCTACCAACAGTCTTTTGTCTCAACTAAGTCCTGCACGTCCTCTGACGCTTACACACACATTCACATGTACGGTGCAAATGTATCATCTCATTTATACTGTACACTTAATTGTATTTACATGCTTATCGAATTAAGTAACAGAAAATTTAACACTTATTGCTTTATTTACATTCCTCTTATTTTACATTCATCCATGACCTAAACCTTTTGAATTTTTCCCTACACAGTGCTTTCTAAAAATATCCGCAGTATTTTTGTCTGTATTTACTTTAATTATATTTATCTTATTTTCCTTTAAGCACTCGTGAACGTAGTGGTAGTGAACTTCAACGTGTTTAGAATTTCTTGTGAAATTTCCGTACTTTGCTATACTTATCACTCCAGAGTTATCCTCATAAATTTTTACAGGTTTATCGTCTAGACTTACATTGAAGACCTTCATAATTTCTTTAATAAACATTAATTCACTCACCGCTTCCGATAGGGCTACATACTCTGCATACGTCGAGGCTTTTGTCACACACCTTTGTTTTTTAGACTTCCAATTGATTACATTTCCATACAATCTAATTACATATCTACAAGTAGATTTCCTATCTACATGATCTCCTGCCCAATCAGCGTCCACATAACGATCTATCGTTTCACATTTTTCATTCCTTTTATAATGTAACCTTAAATCTCTAGTCCGGTACAAATATTTCAATATTCGCAAAGCATATTTAAAATGTGTCTCGCTACAACAATCTTGAAGTCTACTTAGATAATTTACACTATAACTTATATCGGGTCTAATATTTGTACTAATATATAGCAATACACCAATTAAATTCTTGTATCCAATATTCTTTCAATTTATCTCAGCTTTTTCTATTTTTAAATTTGTCTCCATAGGTGTACAGTACAATTTGCTGTCTTGTAATTTATATTTCTTTGCTAATAATTCGTTGTATTTTGTTTGGCTTAGTGTCATTTCATTTTTGATATAATCATACTCTATATTTAATCCAAGATATTCTTTTACTTCACCTAAATCTTTCATTTTAAATTTATCAGTTAATAACTTCTTTATATTTTGTATCTCCTTTTTGTTTTTACTACAGATTAACAAATCATCTACATATATTAGCAAATAAACAACATTTTCTCCCTCTCCATGAGTATATAAGCACAATTCTACGTTATTCTTCTTAAAACCTAATCTCGTCACATACCTATCAAAACGCTCATACTAATCCCTCGGACTTTCTTTTAACCCATAAAGCGCTCTCGATATTTACAAACTCTATTCGTTTCGTCTGCATATCATATTCTTTGCAACATCGCTCTCTTTTCTCTTTTATTTGCAATGTCCCATTTTTAACGACTCTTTCCTTTCATTTTTTTATTTCTTTCTTTTCCTCGCTTCGTTCTACTTTTGTTACATTTTTCGCCCTTGTTCCTCGCAGATACTTCACCTTTCCTGCTTCTATCTTCGTCATTGCCCTTCTCCAATTTTCTATTCCTTTTCCTCTTCTTATAATTTTCTTCATTCTTACCATCTGCACTATTTTCACAACAAATCGCCTCCTCAAATGTACAAGGGATATCTACACTACAATAATTTGCGTGAATCTCACTGTTGTTTTCCTCTTCTGGATACCTTATTGGAGTTCTCTTATTACGTGTAGACCTCATAGGGATCTTTAAGATTTCAGAACTATTATCATTTTCATCTTCTATATTTTCTAACTCTTCCTTATTTATGCTGTCCAATAAATAATTACCTTTTCTATCATCGCTATCTGCATCGAATGAATTCTCCTCAAAACCGATACGTTTTGTGTCTGTTTCTACGACCTCTACATGTCTAGCTACTCTGCAACCTACTTCACTATATCCTAACAGAATTCCCATATCTGCCTTCTTATCCCATTTAGAAACTCTTTTTTGTTCTGGCCTTCCTACAAAAACTTTACTTCCATATAGATATAAATGTTCAACACTTGGTTTTCTCCAGAAGAATATTTCAAAAGGTGTCTTTCTCTCTACAGTGTTTGCTAGTATTCGATTTTTCAAGTACGCCGCTGTACATACTATTTCCGGCCAGTACTTTTTATGTACTTTCGCTTCCGTTAACAAGCAACGCGCCATGTCCATCACTGTTCTATTATATCTTTCCGCTGTTCCGTTTAATTCATGTACATAGGTAGGACAATTATTTATTATTATACCTTTATCTCTAGCGAATTTATAAATTCGATTGTTTAGGTATTCCCTTCCATTATCGCATCTTAATATTTTTAACCTCTTGCCCGTTAAGTTCTCAACCTCATTTACAAACTGTACAAGAGAATCAAAGACCTCATCTTTTGATTTTATACAATAGATCCTAGCTATTTTACTATAATCGTCGATAAATGAAATAAAATATTTCTCTCCATTTATTCCGGTAGTCTTAAAGGGAACGCACACGTCCGTAAGAACAATTTCCATTATCTCCCTAGCCTTAGTTCGATTATTTTTGAAAGGTAAATTTCACTTTCTATACACATCTTACATTTCAAAAATTCCTTTTCAAATTTATTCGGTATACCTGTGTTACGACCTGTGTTCGCGGAGAGACGCGGTCGCTAGGAGAACGCGTCAGCGAGAGTTGTAAGTTCCCGCTACGATTATGTTAATCGACGCCGCGAAATAGTCGTTCCCCTGTTTCGGTTAGGATAACAGAGGTGGTTTAATGAATGTAACACTGTATTAACAGGTTAACATAGAACAATATATTTTACAATAATATGATGAAGATGTTACAGAAATTTGACTCGACTTTGATCTCTAGATAAATTCGTTTGCTCGTCAGATTTGTCGAAGTGTCACGTTTGACTCGTCAGAAGGAACTGCCCGCCCTTCGATTATTTTCGTCTTTTCTGGAAGGCGACCCCCACTACGTTCGGATCACGCCACATTCTTTTACGCGAGGTAAAATAACGGCCACGAGTCGACGTTTCTGGAGGTCGCCCTGCTTAATGAACCATGCGCTTGCCACTACAATGTTTGTTTGCCGGGCAGCCGCGATGATCCGTCTGCGACGTTGTAGGACCGCGAGCGACGGTTAGAAAATACAGCCCGTGGTAAGCCTCGTGGCGTAACAACCTGTCACTAGCTGCTCTTTACCCAAAATATTTAAGTATTTAAAATGTACGTGTCCTAGCATCCTATGCCATCTTTCTTTTTTACTCATACGACTACGTTCGGCTCTGTTTACTAAGTGCTCCTTCCCTTTCAATATACTTTTCATTTTATATGTTCTATTGTCTTTGACCGCTACAGCTGTAAGTTTATTGTTTTCATCTATTATTTTTGTAATATTTCCTTTTGAAATAACCATATTATTATTATCCGTTAACTTGCCTAAACTAATCAAGTTTGCGGACATTTCTTTCACATAAAAAACTTTATTCATATTTATTTTATTTCGCTTTCCAAATGCTTCAAAATAGCTTATAACATTTCCTACTTTTGTTGCCTTTATCGATCTATTAACGCCCAAATATATATTTACCGGTTCTTTAAGGTCGATAGATTTGTCAAAATAATTTACATCATTAATTATGTGATCGGTACAACCGCTATCTAGTAGCCACATAATTTCATTATAACTTATCTCGTTCATCTCGCTGCTGTGTGCTGCGTGCGCCGTTGCCATCCATGCGCCTGCTCCTGAATTGCCATACTCGCTCGTGCCGGTTGCTGATTGACAATGGAAGTTTCCACGTCCTCTGCTCGTATAGCCTTTGTTTCCTCTTCCTCTGCTGCTACCACGTGTTGACCCACGCCAATAACTGTTACTGCATCCCGCTTGGACGCCATTTTGACACTCTCTTGCAAAATGTCCCACTCTTCCACATTTGAAGCATCCTTCATTTTTTGCGGCAAAGGCATTAGTTTTCACTTCTCCTCGATTTGATTTATCTTTCTTTTTCGCTATTTCTATTTTATTCCTCACGTACGCCACCGTTTGATTCTCTTCCTTCACTGCATCTCTTATATACGCTATGTAGCTATACTCTTCGGGTAACGCATTTAGCATGTAATTCAGCTTTTCCCTCTCACTCACTTGTGCACTTTTTAATTCATTTATTAATTTTTCAAAATCGCTAAAGAACGATGCTGAATCACTGTATTTATCGAGACTTATCCTCTCCAATCTCCTTCTGCACACGATCTGTAGTGCCGTCGACTCTCTTAAGTACATTTCGTCAAACTTTCTTATTATTTCATACGCTGTTTTTTCTTCACTAATATATTCTAATTGTCTATTTGAGATTGCACTATAAATTATATTTATCGCATTCAGATCCTTTTTGTCCCTACGTTCTTGATGGCAGGGTGCGCATGCCGTTCATGTATGGATAACCCTCTTTGGGTGCCGAAGCTCATGGGGCAGGCTTCGCATTTAAATAATCCATCTGTACTTGTGCTGGCGCCTTTATATTTCGGTAAATGGCACCTTGCTCCATGAAGCGTCGTCAACGATCTATTGCAATTTACATACCCCCATTGGATTTGGGTATCCACATGGTGAAGACTAAGATGCGCACCCAGGTCTGACAGTGTCACAAAGTAGAGGTAGACTTTCCTCTTCTCACAAATCGGACACGCCACTTTGTCCCCCACAAGCGGCCCGTGACTTTCGTATTCATGACCGTGGACATTGCCAAGTCGTCATTATTAGTTTATTCTGAGCGAATAAATCCGCCACAGCGTGACCGAGAGACGCTACATCCGAGGCTTCGTTATTTATGGTATCGAACTTTTCGCATAAATTTTGCTCCTTACATATTTCCATTCATTTCCAAATCATAAACCATAAACCATCCTGTCGTCATACATCCAATCTGGGATCAAGTTCCCTTACTAGCAAAATTCTTCCAGAGTTTCACGGTAATCGGCAAGCCGATATTTATTGTTCGCCTTTCGCTCCTGCATCGCCGCACTCCGTTTAGCCATGCCAGCCGCATCCGGGAGACTATTCCCCACGCTGATGCGACTTAACATGTTACCGGCGGTACCACTGGGAGGTAGAAGTGCGACTTGGGCAGACGAGACCTAGATCTCGCCTATGTAACTATGACACTTATGTAGCCAGCGACAAGCCGTTAATTGGCGGCATGCCGTCTGGCGAGCTCGTGAGATCACAACACCCAACTAGTCCAGAAACACGTAGCTCCTCAAGCATACGCATAGGCCCAGCCACGAACAACTTTCCAGCACACGCGACTAAGTACCAGCGGCGTATTGCTTTCCAAGCAAATGTGGCGGAGTGCCAGCGGCGTATCGTTTTCTTCATAACGTCACTAATTAAATGACGAGGCAGTTGTTCACCTTTTTTGAAAAAAAAATAAAATCAATATGCAGCCAAGACCAGTAGCGTATTGCCTTTTGAGCAAACACGGCTAATCCCCAGCGACATATTGCTTTTCAGTAGCGTCACTAATTAGATGACGAGGCCTTTGGAAACAACCTGTGGAACCTCAGTAGAGGCTCCATACTTCCGAGGTACCCCCTCGTAGGAAATTACAATTGTATAATTATTGACAAAAGCCAATTTCAATAAATAATTTTAGTAAGTTCATATTTACAATTCAAAAATAAATAAATTAATAGAATATATATAATAAATAAATAATTAATAAATATAAAATTTCTTACTGGTCTAAAAATATGTTCCCCATCTCTATGGAGCTCCTTAAGACATTCATAATAATCGTCTTAATTTCATTCTTATTCAATCCCAATTCATATAAAATTTCCTTCGTTTTGGTCGGGATAGCCCCTCTGCTGCCGAGCACAACGGGCAATATTGCACCTTCTCCCTGGCCATATGTAGACTTCAAAAAACTCAAGTATGGCCGGTATTTGCCGACCTTCCTTATAAGGTCTTTGGAGGTAATCTCTGTTCTCATAGCGGACAGTTACGTCGACCACGAGAAGCCGTTCCTCGTTTTTAACTACGAGGTCTGGCTTATATTGATTACCCCCTACCTTAACAGTTGGCTCGACAAACACGTCATTCAATTCTCTGAATTTATTTGCCAGGAACATCTTTACTTCGTCATGCCTCTTGATTCTGAGGCCCTTAGTAAATTGGCATAACCCTAGGACATGTCCTAAAGTCTCTGGTTGGGCATGACATCTTCTGCAAGTTTCGTCTATGTCTTTCTCGTGGTTCTGGTGCCAAAGGTGTTAGTTTTTAGGCGCAAGGCATCTATGAAGCGGGATGGCTTTAACAATTTGTACTCCCTAAGCCACACGTTGTTCAATTTTTCTCTTGCGAAGTCAGCGACGCCCTGGCCCTGACTTCTTAAATTAGCCCATTCTTTGACGTGTTCTCCTTTCAATCTCCTTTTTGCTTTCTCTATATCCTCCAAGCTGGCTGGCCAATTTATTCTCAAGGAATTAACCATCTTTTTCAATCTCATATCGACATCGTCGCCAATTAGACTGGCCGCTGCTGGGTCTCGTGAGGTCTTAATTTTCTTAGCGCTCCTAAGGGTACCGAGTTTCACTATGTGTTCAAACCTCGGTAGCCCCAATCCTCCACAATTCTTCGGAGCGTAGAAGAATCCGGTGGCAGTTGACGGCACTAACTGCAAAGTAGCTTTCACCTCCTGTCTGACCTCGCTATCCATCATTTTTAATACGCCATCACCCGAGGGATTAAGCAATGTATTTGGTAAGTAATTCCATCTTCTGGCATGGTTTTAAGGAAAGTTTCCTTACTCTCCTCACCATGCTCAGAATCTCTGGCACTATAATGTCACAATGCCTTCTACGCCCCTACGGCCCTATTTTAGCACCCAAATACCTGAAGGCTTGGTCTGGGTCTACGCCTGGTATTCTTTCTTCGTCAACTTCTACAACCGGGTCTTTAATAAACCAGGTATCCTTTTCTGTTACCATCTTAAATGTTTGACTTTTTTGGGCAGATATTATCATGCCAAGCCTCGTCAAGTACTTGTAGAGCTTGTCCATCTGGCTCTGTGCCTCCCTCTCGTCTTCCCCGAGCAAGACAACATCGTCTGCGAAGGCCAGAACAGAAACTTTATTTCCATCATTTATATTTGTCGGAGACGAAAGCACGTCGGAGCCGCTCTTTGGAACGTCAGGATAACCCCCTAACATTGTAATCTAGAGACTAATATAGCTGTAATTAAACAATCGTAGTTATCCAAGCCGACTGTAATTGTCTGGGATTAGTGACAGTGAGCTTTGGCTCGGGGCGACAGCCTGTCGCCCAACGTAGCCGCGGTCAACGGGACGGGCGGTTCTTTTGACGTTTCTAACAGTAGGGTGCGCATGCAGCTCGTGGGTGGACAGCCCTCTTTGCGTTCCAAAGCTCATGGGGCAGGCCTCACATTTGTAAGGGCCTTCAGGTCTTTGACTTGGGCCACTGCAATGAGGCAGCTGCCATCTGGCCCCATGAAGCTTCGGGAAGCCTTTTCCACAGTCTCGGCATCTCCATTGGATGCGGGCTGTCGTATGATGTTCATCGAGGTGCCTGCCCAAGTCTGCCAGTGATAAAAAGAAAAGGTGGATTTCCCTTTCCAGACAGACAAGGCAGGCAGCCTGATTACCCACGAATGGTACCATAATATCAAAAATCATGTCCATGGACAAAGCCGGGTCGTCAACAATAGTCCCCTCCAAAGCGGAAGAATCCGCCACGGCGCCTCCGGGACCGAGAGACGCCGCGTCCGAGGCTTCATTTCTTTTATTGAATTCACAATTATTGTTGTGCAATACTTTTGTCACTCCAAATATCGATCATCTCATAACCTTTGCAAGCCAAGTTGTACCAAAAGAACATCGAAGGAACGAGTTCCTTACTGGAGAATTGTTCCCTTATTTTACGGTGATGGATCACCGTTAAATCGGCTAGCCGATTGATGATATTTGTCTTTCGCTCCTTCGTCGCCGCACTCCGTTTAGCCATACTCGTCGCATCCGGGGGGATAATACACCCCACGCTGATGCGAACGCGTATGTTACCGCCGGTACCACGAGGAGGCAGGTGTGCGACTTGAGCAGACGGGATCGAAGGCCCCCTGCCCCCGAGCATCCATAACCCACCGAGGCTCACGACACCCCGTTATTAAGCGGCATGTAGCTGCAACCTGTGGAACTTCAAAAAAGGCTCCATATTTCCGAGGTACCCCCTCGTAGGGAATTAAAATTAAAATTATAAATTATTGACAAAAGTCAATTTTAATTAATAATTATTTAATAAGTTCATATGTACAATTTTATATTATAAATAAATAAATAAATAGATTAAAATATTAAGCATCTAAAAATATATTACCCATCTCTATGGAGCTCATTAAAACATTCATAACTATAGCTTTTATTTCATTTTTATTTAATCCCAGTTCTTGTAGTATTTCTTTTGTTTTTCTGGGGATGGCTCCTCTACTGCCGAGCACAACTGGCAATATTGCACCTTCCCCCTGGCCATAAGTAGATTTTAAGAAACTCAGGCATGGCCGGTATTTGTCGACCTTTTCTTTGTAAGCTCTTTGGAGGTAATCTCTGTTCTCATAGCAGACTGTGACGTCGACTATGAGAATCCCTTCCTCGTTTTTAACGATGAGGTCCGGCTTATATTGATTACCTCTTACGTTTATAATAGGCTCGACAAACACCTCATTTAATTCCCTGAGTTTGCTTGCCAGGAACGTTTTAACTTCGTCGTGCCTCTTAATTCTGAGGCCCCTAGTGAATTGGCATAACCCTAGGACATGTCCTAAGGTCTCCGGTTGGGGATGGCATCTTCTGCACGTTACATCTAGGTCTCTTTTTTTAACTGCCCCGTGCATCACATCCACGGCCTACCGCACTGTATCCCACTCGGCGCTTTGTGTATTGACCGGGAACTTACCGATTTACATTAAAGTGCGAATGTTAAAGGGGATATATGAGAGAAGGAAGATCTATAATAGCTTAGCTGTTAGAGAGGAGGTGAGCGAGAGGTATGCGGAAATGAAAGAAGATCTGGAGGAAGTAAAGAAGAAGGCCTCAACGGAGTGGCAAGCGGAATGGAGCATGTATAATAGAGATAATGTGACCAGGAGATTAATAAGCAATGCGACCATATTCGCCAGGAATAGAAGTGACATCGATCACTTCACGATGCAAATGCTCACGGGACACGGCATCTTCAACAGCTACCGCAAGAGGATCGGTAAGGAGGTCGGCACGAAGTGCTGGGACTGTCGAGGCCCGAATGACGGCGCCGAGCATGTCTTATTCGCGTGCCCTAAATGGATTGACAGAAGAACCGAGTTGGAGAACTTTCTGGGTGTCAGGATAAGCGTGGACAACTTGGTAGACACCGTAGTCACCAAGGATAAATACTGGAGGAAGTTCAGAGAGTTCTGTAAGGGCATAATGAGCTATAGAAGGGATATGGAGAAGGCGATGGAGTCAGCGAATAGGAGGAGCGGCATCAGTACGCGACGATAATATGCGGCGACAAGGTTGAGGACAACCCTGATGAATGCTCTGCTGGGGTTGTCCGTGTCTAACAAATCAGAGGAAAGAGGCGGAGTTTTTAGTGGGTATGGCGATGTCACCTGGCCGAGTCTCACATAACCTGGTGACGCTGGTCACTGGGTATGGGTAAATGCATTTTCCCCTCCTCGCGCAAAAAAAAAGGTCCTTTTTAGTTCGTGCCAAAGTGGTTTTGGTGCCAAAGGTGTTAGTCCGGAATCGCAAGGCATCGATAAACCTTTTTTTGGGGAGTTATGTAGGACTCGGCAGATGACGTCGCCCTACCCACTAAAAACCGCTCCTCATGTCCTATTATTTCGGTACTGGAGGTTCCAATCCGATACGGTCATTCGACATTACTTCGGGTTGGCCTCTACAAGCGCGTACCCTCTTCATCCTTCTCTCCTCTAGTCATTCAGCCATCCTTCCATCTTCCACTCTTCTCATCCTCTCCATCTCCCTTCCCTTCCTTAGCCGACAACGCATCGCCTTTGTACATAGAAGGCTAAACTTCCTCCATAGGCCCTCCTCCGCGGCAATTTTTTCCACAACCCGATTCTCGATCGCAAAGTCCTCGCCAATCTCGGCCTCCAACTCAGCCCTCTCTGCCGCCCATCTGGGGCACCAGAACAGGACGTGCTCCGTATCATCTAACTCCGCTCCGCAATCCCAACAACTGGTGTGACTCTCCTTACCGATCCTATGTCGGTACCAATTAAAAATTCCGTGTCCTGTGAGTATCTGCATCATCTCGTAGTTGATGCTCCTTCTCTTGTTATAAAACACCAACAGGTTCCCAATGAGCTTCCTTGTCCAGTTGTAGGAATTGTGGAGTAGCTACTCCAGCCCCCACTTCACTTGCACTTGCGTCTCCAATTCCTTCATCTCCTCCATCCAAATGGAAGCCGCCTCCTCCGGGTTCTGGTTATACATCTTCTTCACTTCATACTGCATCCACCGCAACCAGGCCTTGATATGGATCGGCATGGTCCCCGTAATCACACACAATGCCCCATGCGCGACCATGCGGTAGGCAGTGGACGTGCGGATCAACGCCGCCCTTTGCGCCCTCCTTACAATCTTCCTATTCTTCTCCCTCGTCAGGGATGTGGCTCATAGTGGAGCACCATAGAGCACCACGGACTCCCAGACACAGTAGTACAATCTTCTGACTGCGTCTTTTGGTCTATTCACGTTCGGCAGGAGGCATCGTATGGCTCCCAGAAACCTGTCTGCCTTCTCCACTGCTGCTTCAAGGGGGGGGGGGGGATCCCCCAGCACTGTCCAGCATCACTCCTAGGTACTTCACTACCCTGCTAGTAGAGATGCCCCCCCCATCCCCCACGTCAAAGCTAAAATCCATTGGGATCCTCTTCCTCGTCAGAAGGATCACCTCCGTCTTCTCCCCGGCTGAGTGAAGTCCCGCTTCACTACACCAACTGGTGGCCACGTCGATAACCGCTCGAATCTTCGCCTCCATCACCCTAGCTCCCTGACCTTGAGAAGCACCGCCAGATCGCCCGCGAAAGCTACCATCTCCGCTTCCTTATCCCGATCCAGCATCTCCAGCACCCCGTCGTACACGAGATTCCACAGGAGCGATCCTAAAACCGACCCCTACGGTACTCCCGCATAAACGTTCCTCCTTACGACACCGTCCCGGGCATAAAGTAGTATTCTCCTCTCGGCCAGGTAATCCTGCATAATCCCCAATAGCCGCCCTGGCAGCCGCCTCCTTACAAGCTCTTCCTTGATCTTCCTCCAACTCAACGTGTTGAAGGCATTTTTCACGTCAAGGGCGACCATTGCACACACCAGGCGCTTCCTCCTACACTCTTCCACCACCGCAACCGTCCTGTCCAAGGCCTCGATGGTTCCTCTTTTCCTCCTGAACCCATACTGGTCTTTCTGGAAGGGATCCCGTCCAATGCTCCTTTCCATGAGCATCTTAATCGTGTGCTCCCAGACTTTGCTCAACACCAGCAGTATACTAATCGGCCTATACGCCAAAGATGTCATATCGCGGCCGGGTTTAGGTATCAACACAACCCTGGCCTCCTTCCACACTGCCGGTATCCTTCCTCTCCTATTAATACCATTGAGCACGTCCAGGAGCACCCCCGGTCTTCTCGCTGCTAACACTCTTATCACCTCGCCAGGGATCCCTTCCACTCCAACGGCCTTCTTCGGGTTGCATCTCCCGACGGCTATCATCATTTCTCCTCCCGTTATCTCCAACTCTTCATCCCCGCCGTCGGGCGATGCAATCGGAGTATCTCCTACAAACTCTTCCTGACCATGCGGTCGCAATGTGGGCCTAGTGACGAAGAAGTCGTCCGGGATCCCCGCCACTCTTTCCTTTTCAAGGGGCTCATCTGGTGTAAGCTGCATCAATTTCTTCCTGATCACACGATACGGCCTGCCCCACGGATCCTGATCCAATGTGGCGCAGAACCCCTTTCAGCTCTCCTCCTTACTTTGTTCAATCGCCCTCTTCAAACGCCTTCTCGACTCCTTAGACTCGGCTACCAGAACCGCCGCCTCCTTCTTACAGGCCGCCACCGCTCGCTGAGCTCTTCTTCTCGCTTTGTGACTCGCCTTCCTCAGCTCAGCAATCTCCTCGTTCCACCAATAATTCATTCTTCTTCTTCCTAGTGCCGGGTACCTGTTTTTCAATTCTGCGGCACACGTGCGCTCCAGACTCTTCTGTAATCGCTCCCCGCATGCCGCTTCATCATAATTACAAACCTCGTCGTTGTAAAACTCGTCAAATCTTTCCAGAAATTTGTCCGCCTCCATGTTCTTCGTCACGAATTTGTACGCCCCACCAACCACCCGCTTAACACTACTGGCAAACACGTGCATTATATAAAAATGGTCAGAGGCTGAGTACCAATCCAGAACGGTGCTCTTCCTCCAACCCAGCACCATCCGTCTACTAATACACAATATATCCGGGAAGCTAGTCCTTCCATTTCTCAGAAAAGAGTAGTTTCCCGTCGTCCTAACCGGCAGTAACTCTCTTCTTGTGATCACGTCCAGCAGACATGTTCCCCTCCATTCCGTCCTATTGCCACCCCATACTCTCGCCTTGGCGTTAAAATCACCGGCAACAATCCTCCCCTCCTTCGGAACACGATCCAATTCCGCCAAGGAGACATCAAATCCATGCCTAGTCGTGTTTGGGGAACAAAACACATCACCGACCCTAACGCCTACAATCCCAGTCTTACGGACCAGAGTCTCGCTGATCGCGTGTCTGCCGTTGAGCAGGGTGACCCATATGAATGCATCCTCGCCCTCGTCATTATACCACCACGACAATTGCCTATAGGGCTCAAAGATGACCACAATGTCCACCCTGCTCTGACACACATACTGCATCATCAGGTCTTGCGCAAGCCTGCACCTATTTAAATTAATTTGTAACACTCTAATTGCGTCCCCGTCTAAAGCTACTAATACCAAGGCGTACCACTGGGCACGCCAACGAACCGGTTATGTGCCTGACATTCGCTCCTCCCATCTTCACGCACATGGCACATCTGGCTCACTGGTGCACTCGCTTATGACGTGTTCCGAGCTACCGCATTTCCTGCAGAGCTCCCTCCCGGCACACGCCACTGTGCATCTTGCTGCCACATGCCCCAGCATGTGGCATCTGAAGCAGCGCTGTACGTTACTCAGTTGCCTTATGGAGGCAACTGTCAGCTCTTCCTCCTCCTTCTCCTCGCTTTCTGCTCGCCACACTGTTCTAAGGAGGACAGGATACCCTTTATCACGTTCCCCTGATGCCCTCGTCGTTGTCCTTGTCCAATTTGAGTTTTCGGATCGCCATACCTAGCATCTGAACCGCTCCCGCGAGGGCCCGGATCAATCCTTTAAGTTCCACCCTAGAGATCAGGACGTCTTCTTCTTCTTCACTGTCGCTAGGCTGGGTATCCTCCCTGGTACTATCCTCCAGCTCGCTAGCCTAATCTGCCTCCTTTGGTGTTTCTATCTACCACCTTCCTCGCCAACTGCACCGGTGGCCCTTTCCTACGTATCACAGGCGTGGTGAAGTCGCTGTCCCTTACACCGTAGGAACCGTCCAACTCCTCCGCCACCTCCACCTGAGCTCTACCTCCAATCGTCGGGCTTCTCTGGAGCTTCTTCGTAGGTCTAAAGGGATCACCCTCTTCTACTCTCTTCTCCCGCGAGATTACCGATATGGTGACATTCTCATTCAACCTGATATCCGCCACCTTCCTCGGCTTCTCCCCACCTAGTAATAGCTTCCTCGTCTCTCCTTCCTTATCTCCTTTCTCCCCGGTAGCAATTACCGTACGAGGGGATGCCCGGGGATCCACCTCCCCCCGCCGTTCTTCCAGTCGCATGATGACCGTCGGGTCGAACCTGGGAAGCTACTCGAACTCCCGACGGGGCCTGGAGGCTCCGAAACTCCCTGCGCCGTAAGTTTCAATCCTTTTCTCGTCTTATCCATATTTATTGTGATTGTAATTCATCGTCCATGTGAATCGCCAGGTCGTCGACATCCCGTTGTAAGCCATCCAAACATATCCAAACATAGCCAATAAACTCGCCGTGTCGGCAACAAGTTAGCAGTCCGGCATAATAAATAAATAAATAATAATAATAATATTAAAGTCCAACTAACCTTATTGTCACTATTTAAAACAGTCTATTAACTAAATTATCCATTAATTAAAAACCATTAATGAACCTGATCATATCTACGAATAAATAAATAAATAAACACAAAATCCATACACATCTAGGTGCAGAGCATCGTAGTGTCCTCAATAAATATAATAAATATAATTATATAATCTTAAAGATTTACCATATTCAAGCTAACTAACGCCTGCGCTTCGATGAGAGACCCGATGATGCATACGCAGATCGCCACACGCATAACTAGATATATAGTACAAAACGATATACAATCAACTGGCTAAATAAATAAGTAAATAATAATAACTAAATAAGCTAAATAATAAATAATAAATAAATAAATAACCAGCATAACTAATAATAAATAATAAATAAATAGATAGATAACTCTAACAAATAAATAAATAAAATAAATAAATAAATAAATAAATAAGCCAGTAGCACCTAGTTAATAAATAAATCGAAAAATATAAGTGGGAATGCATATACCTGCATACCCCAACCTACACAACATGGCAAAACTCAAATAAAATAAAAACCTCCACCCTTCATGCGCAGCACCCTTCATATTCATTTATTCTCATTTATCCACTTATTCCCCACGGAAGTTCGGCTCGAGTGGCGAAATAAATAGAATAAGTAAAACAAATAATCTAATATAATGAAATAATTAGAACTCTGGCCGACCCGACTTTATTTCTTCCTAATAGGAACTTAAGTCGAGCCAGCCGTACATAGTCTAGTGTGCTGCCCGTAAGGTGGCGACGCCACGCATCGGCGCGACGAACCACCTCGCCTGCGCATCGCTCGGCTCCACACGTGCGTCCTGCCGCTACCATTAATAATGGCGTCAAATCTATCCATGTGCGCGTCTCGATATTAAAGAAAAATTTCTCGTATCGATATTTCTCGTATCTCACGTTGTCGTGCAACGCGAGTGCAACATCACATCCAGTGATGCTCGATAACCATTCTTACACGCCGTTGCGTTCGAATTACCAACTCTACGACGAATAACCTACCAGTAAGTATCCGTGTCTATACGCGTATACGTGTGTGTTCGTAATTAATAAAAATAAAATAATAAATTGTCACAATATATCGATCCAATACCACGTGAATAAAGGTCCCGCGAGGCGTGAATATCTTACTTAAACATCTCTTCTTATGATATTTACTTATAATGATAGTGACCGCGCCAGATAACCTCCATTCCCAAACAGAGAATGAATGGGAGAATGACAGCCGAGCCACACGCAAAATGGAGCGTACTCTCTAAATGCACGCAGCCTTCGTATTTTAACAAAAACATGCAGTGTAAGTAAGTATACGTAAGTAATATTATTACTACTTACAGCCCTCCGCATAACCTTATCCGTCCACTGCATCGCATGTCGAACCACACTCCTCCAGCAGAGTACTAAAACTGCCAACCTCACGATCACTAGAAACACCACTGAGATCACTGTAGAAACCTCCTGCGTAAGCTTTGTCAGAGAACCAGGCTATGTCGCTAAAAAATTTATGTGCTCTACCTTAACTCGTACCAGCTCACAACACAATCATCGACAAGATTTACCCTGCCTCTAGCAGTAAGTACTACCCTCTTATATAACTATGCATAAAAACAAATAAATATAACTACACTATGCCTAATTCCAATTACTTAAATATATATATATAAATAAATAAAGTAGATAAAATAACATAGAAATAAAATAAAATAAAATCTCCACCTACAGGGTTTAAAGAACAACAACACCATCTCAATTCAATTTAATAAGCAGTACGAACCACCAGTCACAATACCCTTTATTCTATATTATTACAGGAATCGCCACCTCCTTACAATATCACTGCTTCATAGAAGCAGTCAAGATAAAATACAAAAGACTTAAAACTAGTCAATCGCTGTAAGTACACTATAATCGCTTAATCTAAAAATAGCCTATTCCATTATAAAATATCTACTAACTATCCTTATAAACACCCTTTTACTGTCACTTAATATAAATAATGTAAATAATGTAAGGTAGCCACCTGTCACAATAATCCTCGTTATATCCTATTTCAGGTATCACAACCTCCTTTGCAGTATACACGCAGCCTCATATACCAGGTTCATCCCACTCGTTCACTTATGAATAAGAATACAAGAACACTTAAACTAGGCAATCTAGTAAGTAGAACTAAAACTCTTAATCTAGAAATTACTCTGTCGCATGTATAAAATTAATGATACTATAACTACGAAATTCCACCTCCCAATATAATTCTTTGTTTCTACCTACAAATCGAGAACTCAATTACACATCCCATTGCCTTCTTTACCAAAACTTTACCTCATAAGGGTACGTACTCCTTCATTATATACTATATTAATACATGGGATAAATAATCATCTAATCGTCTAAGAGCCGTGATAACTAATCGACAGCTCGTTTCTTTATTTACAGATAACGACTCATCGACTCTACACTAAAGCACCATAAAAACCTTATCACAACCATCTATAAAGGCCAATAATTATACCTACAGCATGCTCACCTATCATAGTAAATAACATTAAATCTCTATAATACCGTGTAAATAGTCCATTGTTAAAAATAACAGTAGATATTACAATGAGATACACATCATGACGATCGTTCATAATCTATTTCAGATATCGAATCACATTCACCTATCATTACACAATCCAGGAACTAACTCCCTCCAACTCTAGAAAGTAAGTACATCCTGCTATATACAAGACTAAGTAGTATTTCAAATATTAATAAATAGGATAAATAAATAGGATAAATACTAATCGACAACTCATTTCTTTATTAACAGATAACAACTCGTCGACTGACAAGAACAACATAACCTACAAACTTCGAACTATATCCCTTCACAACGAGGCATTTTATAACTTTTTTCCGCACTTCTCCGTTCTAAACTGCAACGCCCCTTGTAAACGACACCATTAGATACACACCTACAATAAAAATATAATAAAAATATAATCCTACACTCACATAATACACCTACATCAACGATATCTCGATGAGTACTAATTACAACAAACCGCAATAATTTATCCAAGCACACATCCCACTTATGAAAATTGTATTTTACACACACTCCAACCACATTTAATCATTCCCGCAGTCCCAGCAAACTCAACATCCCCTTCGTTTTGTATTATATAATGTAAACATCATCGTCCTAACCGCCTATAACCTAGACTAATAATTTTCTAATTTTCCCATATATTAGTTACAGGCAGCTAAGATACTCCACTTATCGATATTCACGCGTCACCCTCGCCTTATTGTCCACTAAAAGGGGTCAAAAACCTAACCGCCTCTTCCGAATTTATTATCATAATCTAGTCATTGTCCGTTACACTACTAACATTTATTTATTACAGCGTCACTCCACCACTCTCTTACATAATTATTTTCACTCTATCGCACTTGCTACTCATTTTTATATTACTACGAACACACATCTCACATTTTTATACCGAAAAAACGCGACATAAAATTCACTTAGAGGGAACGCGCCGAAACACGTCCTCTCCCTACGACGTCCCGAGCCGAACATCGATAGACATCGATAAACCTGGAAGGTTTCAATAAATTGTGCTCTTTTAGCCACACGTTGCCAAGCTTTTCTTTTGCGAAGTCAGCCACTCCTTGTCCCTGACTTCTAAGCTCAGCCCATTGCTTCACGTGTTCATCCTTAAGTCTCTTGCTGGCCTTCTCAATGTCCTCTGAAGTAGCCGGACAATTAATCCTCAGTGAGTTGGCAATTTTCTTTAATTTCTTATCTGTGTCCTCGCCGATCAAGCTCGCTGCCGCTGGCTACATTGATTCTTTTATTTCTAACGCGCTCCTTAGGGTACCGAGTTTTACTATATGCTCAAATCTCAATAACCCTAGACCTCCATAATTTCTAGGGGCGTAAAAGAACCCGGTAGCAGTTAATTGTACTAAGTGCAGAATTGATTTAATCTCCTGCCTGACCTCGCTATCCATAAGTTTTACAACACCGTCTCCTGGTGGATTTATTAAAAGCTGATAAATAAATCGAGGGAAAATATATTTTGTTAATAATTCTATTTTCTGGCATGGTTTCAAGGAGAGTTTGCGGTCTCTCCTCACCATGCTCAGAATTTCAGGCACAGCTATGCCACAGTGGACGCCTTTCCAGGGCCCAAACTTTGCGCCCAGATACCTGAATGCTTCCTCTGGGTTCACGTCTGGTATTTTATCTGAGCCAATTTTGATGTCTGGGTCCTTGATGAACCAGGTGTCCTTTTTTGTTACCACCTGGAACGTTTGGCACTTATCTATTGATATTCTCATTCCCAGACTATCCAGGTATCTGTGGAGCTCGTCCACTGTGCTTCCCTCTCATCTTCACCAAGTAATACGATATCATCGACGAAGGCCAGCACAGGGATTTTATTTCTTTCGTTAATAATAACGCCACCGGTCTTTGTGTTTATTCTTTCTAAAAGCGGCTCGAGGCACAGATTGAATAGCAGTGGTGACAACGGGTCACCCTGCTTAACCCCTCTGAGGACTTCGATTTCGCCCCCTATATTATCCTTTGCCTTTATAGTTGTTCCGCATCTCGTGTACATCTCGACAATTATGTCGATTATAGCGGCCGGTACGCCTTTCCGCGCCAGGCAAGGTCTTAATGCCGAATATGGAATTGAATCGAAGGCTTTGGAGATGTCCACAATTGTGAACACCCCTCCTCGATTTCTTTTACAATGATCAAGAGCTGCATTCATGAGTTCTATATTCAATTTACATCCAGTTTCGGATGTAAATCCTTTTTGCCTTACATTCTGGGTAATACCACTCCGAAGCCGTCCATCGAGAATCGACGAGAACATTCTACTCAGGACAGAACTGATGGTAATTGATCGCCAATTCTCAACACTGCTAGAATCTTTATTGGGCTTTGGTATTAACGTAGTCCTATTCTGCTTCCATAGGATTGGAAAATAGGAACTAAACCATAGCATGTTGAAGAATTTGGCGAGTATTGCGGACAGGCCTGGTATCAATAAATTTTCTTTTAGTAACCCATCTGGACCTGCCGCAGACTTCTTCCTGAGTTTCTTTATCCTTTTCTTTTGCGCGAGGAAGGGAAAATGCATTTACGCATACCCAGCGACCCGCGTCACCAGGTTATGTGGGACTCTAGGTGACATCGTCATACCCACTAAAAACCCCTCCTCTTCCCTCTGATTTGTTAGACACAGACAACCCCAGCAGAGCCGATCAGCATTCATCAGGGTTGTCCTCAACCGTGTCGCCGCATATTATCGTCGCGTACTGGTGCCGCCCCTCCTATTCGCGGACTCCATCGCCTTCCCCATATCCCTTCTATATCTTATTATGCCCTTGCAAAACTCACTGAACTTCCTCTAGTATTCATCCCTGGTGACTACAGTGTCCACCAGGTTGTCCACACATATCCTGACTCCCAGGAAGTTCTCTAGCTCGGTTCTTGTGTCGATCAACCTAGGGCACGCGAATAAGACATGCTCGGCGTCATCATTCGGGTATCCACAGTCCCAACACTTCGTGTCGACCTCCTTACCGATCCTCTTACGGTAGCTGTTGAAAATGCCGTGTCCCGTGAGCATTTGCATCGTGAAGTGATCGATGTCACTTCTATTCCTGGCGAATATGGTCGCATTGCTTATTAATCTCCTGGTCACATTATCTCTATTATACATGCTCCATTCCGCTTGCCACTCCGTTGAGGCCTTCTTCTTTACTTCTTCCAGATCTTCCTTCTTTTCCGCCTGCCTCTCAATCACCTCCTCTCCAACAGTTAAGGTCTCATGGATCTTCTTTCTCTCGTATATCCCCTTCAACATTCGCACTTTCATGTAAATCGGTAAGTTCCCGGTCAATACACAAAGCGCCGCGTGGGATACGGTGCGGTAGGCCGTGGATGTGATGCACAGGGCAATTCGTTGCGCCCTTTTTATGATCTTCTTGTTTTTCCCATACTTCATCGCATCAGCCCACACAGGCGCACCGTATGTTATTATGGATTCCCACACGCTGTAGTATAGCCTTCTTGCCAAACCAGGCGGGCCCATAATATTCGGTAGGATTCCTCGTAATGCTCCTATCTTGATGCCCGCTTTATCGCACACCGAGGCAATGTGCTTGTCAAATTTCCTATTCGTGTCTATCATAACGCCAAAATATTTCGTGGCCTCTACCGTGTTGATAGCCACGCCGTCCACATTCAAGCCTATAACTTTGGGCACCCTCATGCCCGTAATGAGGATCACTTCCGTCTTCTCCTTAGCCAGCGTCAAACCCACTCTTGCACACCAATCGCACACTGTTCTCATGACCTCCCTTGCTATTCCGCCAACTCCTTCGTTTTTATTCACAGCGCATGCGATTGCCAGGTCATCTACAAACGCGACCACCTTAAACATTACCCTGCTATCTAGCCTTTCCAATAACTGATCGCAGACTATGTTCCATAGGAAAGGCCCCAGCACAGATCCTTGCGGTACCCCAGCCGCAACCAGATACTCCACCGTACCAAACTGACGATTGCTGACGATTATCCTCCTATCCGTCAGGTAATTTGTTACCAGTCTAATGATCTTGCAAGGCAGCTTCCTCCTGGTCAGTTCGTCAACAATGCTGTTCCAACTAAGGGTGTTGAATGCATTCCTGATGTCCAACGCAATCATCAAGCATACCATCCTATTCTTCTTGCAGGTGTCCGCGAATTTAATCACCTGTGTAATCGCGTCCACCGTACTCCTTCTTCTCCTGAACCCATATTGCCCCCTATGAAAGGGGTCCATTCCCATACATCTTTCGATAATCAACATAAGACACTTCTCCCACACTTTGCTCAAGGCCGGAAGTACACTTATTGGGCGGTAAGCATTAGGGAGCTTAGGGTCCCTACCCGGTTTACTGAGCAATATGACTCTCGCTATTTTTCAGCATCCCGGGATCCTACCAGAGTCTGTAATACTGTTAATCACCTTAGTGATAAGCGCTGTTCGGTTGTATACTAGCAGCTTAACAGACCCCATCTATTCCCACCGCCTTTTTTCCATTTATTCTACCAATGATTTTTTTAACATCCTCCTCCTCAAGCTTCGTGTTATAGGTGATATCCTCCCTGTCATGCTCTTCGACCTCTCTTAGCTCCGGTCTGCGTCCTATGATGAACAAGCCTTTTAAAATTTCTTTCACCTTGTTAACAGGCATGTCATTTGGAATCCCTTTCTTGCCACATCTGTTCATAATCGTGCGATACGGCTTTCCCCACGGATCCCTTTCTAGTATCTCACAGAATACGGCCCAGGCTCTCTTTTTATTCTCAGCTATTTCTTTCTTCAGCTGCCTTCTTAGCCCCTTGTAGTTACTAATAAGGTCTTCGATCCCACTGCCCTCCTTCCTCCTTACTCTAGTTACTTTCCTCAGGCACTGTGAGCCTGGGTTCTTAGTTCTGCGATCGTCTCATTCCACCAGTGATTGCCGTACTTCTTGTTTGTCGTGCAGCTCACCTTCTTCAGCATCTTGTCACAAGTTTCCACCATACATTTCTGCGGCAGTTCCGCCTTGTCCGCGTCGTCCGTCGTATTAAGATTCTGTACGTTATTGATCTCGTCAAATTTAGCCAAAAATATGTCGGGTGCAAGACCCCCCGTCACATATTTAAAAAATTTAGTTCGATCACTTACGGTCCTCGTTCTAAACGTATGAGATATGTATAGGTGGTCCGATGCTGTGAAAGCATTTAACACCTTGCTCCTTACGTGGAGATCGTTAACCATGTTTGTTGCACTGATTATGTCAGGGCAACTCGTCCTTCTGTTCCGATAAAACGTGTATTTATCGTCCAGCCTTATAGGGCACACGCCGTAACTGCACAGGGTTTCCATTAAAATTCTTCCTCGCTTGTCCGTGGTTTGACCTCCCCAGCAAGTGGACTTAGCGTTGAAGTCGCCAACCACAATCACTTTCTTGCTTCTGCTTACACCCTTCCTTATCACCGATGCAAGCTTGTTTATGACCGTCCTGTATTCCTCAATCTTGATATTAGGGGAGCAATAACCACTGAAACAGAGGATATCACCTACACCAATACCCACTAGTCCATCCTTCCTGTAGAGAAGCGTTTCATTCGGTGCTCGACCATTGAATTGCGTGACCCAAATTGACGCATCACCCTTAGTATCGTTATGCTAGTAAGGTGTAGCTGCCTGTACGGCTCGGATATTATTACCACATCCGGTCTAGCCTCGATCGCGCTCTGGCACATTAGATCCTGCGCCATCCTACATTTGTTTAGGTTAATCTGGAGGATTTTCATCCCCTCCCTTGTCTTCCCTGTCGTAACATTCTCCTGTAACTGGGGCACGCCAGGGACCCCGTCACATAGTCAAACCTAACACCCGTCTCCTTGCTACATATCGTGCAGCACGGTAAATTTGGGCACGCTGCTATCGTGTGGCCCCTTCCTCCACACTTCCTACAGACCTCCTTTCCCGGGCTCACAGCCTTACGCTTGTTTGCCCGAACATGTGACATCTATAGCACTTTGTCACATTGGGCAACACCCTGACTGTGGCTATTGTTAGGCCCGTCCTAATCTTAATATTGTCGCCGCCTTTATCGATGTACGCTTTTGGCAGAACAACGATCGCTGATTGCGTGCCCCATGGCGCCCTTCTCATCGCCTTGACTTCCAGGTCCCCGGTCTCTATGATTTTAAGCTCTTCCTTCAAGGATTCCACAAGCTCCTCCTTACTCACCAGCGGATCCACTTCCTTTATCTCCACCGACACCTTGTCCTGTAAGGGCGTCGCTCGCACCTTATCGCCAATAATCTCATTTATCATATTGGCAGCGACTTTCACCTCGCAACCCGCCCTCATTACTATAAGGATGTTCCCCGCTCTTGTTTTACGAATGCCCGAGCTTTCTTTAAGGACATCCTTCGCCGCCATAAGCTCTTTATATGTTTGAAGCCCATCCTTACCCTCTCCTAAACATATTTTTACCTGTCTCTACCCTTATAACAGTCACGTACTTGACGTATCGGTGTAACTAAGTTTTACATAACATATTGTGATTTATGTTAATTCAGTGTGTATTCCAGTTTGATTGTTGAATTTGTAGTAAAGTTTAATTAAAACCAAATTAATAGTTGTGTTACGACTCAGCTATTTTTATTTTATCACCCAACCCTCAAGTTTTCGTGACAACCGAGTGACATATCCGTTCTTGCTTACGATTTCACAATTTACGGTTGTTAAGGATAAAACAATTATTTCTAAATTTCGAACTATTAAAACAAAACGATTATTCTCTGTCTTAACCTGTGACTACGGTGCTTCAAATCATTGAAGACACTCGCGGATTTTCGCACTCCTCCTCCCACTGTTAGCAGATATTGCTCATCTTTGGCCAACGCCCTGGCCGCGCTGAGTCTAAGACACTAACCACTGCGCTGCCGTCGTCCGAACACGCTTACCGAACAAAATAAAATGGCACTACACAGTACTCTTCAACAACACTAAACAACATATATTTCCCCAGAAAATGGAAAAAAGCCAAATTGATAGCTATTACAAAAAAAGATAAAGACGGCTCATCGCTCGCAAACCTACGACCCATAAGTCTCCTCCCCAAAATAATCAAAGTATTTGAAATAATCATAAACAACCCCCTAACCTCCTTCTGCACAAAAAATGACATAATCCCAGATAATCAATTTGGCTTCCGGCACAAACACTCCACAATTCACGCAATAAACAAACTTACGTCGGACATCTGCTGAGCCCTAAACGCAAAACAACCAGTAGCCGCCTGCTTAATAGACCTCGAAAAAGCTTTCGACACAGTCTGGATCCCAGGTCTCATATACAGATTGATCATGAAAAACTTTCCCAAACACCTAATTAAAATAGTCTGGGACGTGATCACAAGCAGAACATTCGTAATGATCGAAGGTTCAAACACATCAAGCAAAGAATTCTCCATAACAAACGGTCTGCAACAAGGTACAGTAAATTCTCCGCTACTTTTCAGTATTTACAACAGTGACTTACTAAACCTCTTTAATCTCAATACATCCACCCACAAACGCTCCATAGCTTTCGCAGATGACCTAATCATCTACCTAACAGGCCGCAAAACTAAGACAATAAAAACTGAACTGCAAGAACTTTTCGAAAAAATAAACGACTATTACCACGCATGGAAACTAAAAATCAACACAAGCAAATGCGAAACCATACTGTTCAGGCCCAAGTCATGTGAAATCGGCCCAACAGAAAGAAAACACTGCAGAAAATTCCAACTAAGAGAAAAGGCAAACAATGGGGCACTCATACCACACAGAAACTGCGTAAAATACCTAGGAGTAAACATAGACGACAAATTAAACTACAAGCAGCACATCGAAACTCAACTTGCTAAGGCCAATAAAGCATTCTGGGAAATAAAAAAACTATTCTACTCCAAACATCTCAACAGCAAAGTAAAAATATTATGCTACCAAGCACTAATCAGACCGATCATTACCTACGGCTGTCCAATCTGGTACAACATATCAGCCTCCCAGATGGAAAAAATCCGCATATTCGAAAGAAAATGCATCAGGGCTTGCTTGAGCACTTACAGATCCGAACATAGCGGATTCAAAAAATATGTAAAAAACAAAACAATATACGACCTAGCCAACATTCACCGCATAGACTGTCACATCCTAAAGCTAATAAGAAACCACTTCGCGCAAGCGGCAAAAATAAAAGAAAACAGCTTAATCTTCAGTTGCCTATTTCCTAACAACGCATATTACAAAAACACTCTGACAACAGGCCACATCCCCCCAGAAGCTTTCCTATACATAGACGAAAAGAACTACCTCCAGGACCAAAACAATATTCCAATAATTTATCACATAAAAAGAAAAATAGGGATCAAAACCATACTCTACGAAGAAAACATAAATGGACAGACCGCAGACACCAGATGGAGATACAACATGGCCCTCCCCCGGAAAGACACAAAAGACAAACACAGAAAAAACACAAAAAAATACTGGTGGATACAGAACCCATAATAAAATAAGAACAGAGAACATTAAACCGACAGAACTCAATTCTGACACCGCATAACACAGATGTAAACTGTAAATACTGTAAATATTTGTAAATAAACCTATTTGACATCCCCCTCCTCCGCTCCCTCCTCTCATCCCACCCCTCCCCAAAGTTACACAGCACCCAAAAAGCAGACTACCGAAGCGTCCTGTTTTGCGACCAAGTTTTCAGGACAGAAAAAAATAAAAAAAATACATAAAAAAGCTCCGCTCCCCAGCAGCTTAAACCCAAAAATTGTATTATACAAAGAAAAATGTAAAGCGTCGACACATAATACAGCATGGCTACGTCGTACCGCCGCGTATCAGTACCTTTGCCTAACATATCATTACAAAAATTCACCGTTTATTGTGAATATGTATCTAAAACTGTATTCTTGGGCTCAATAAACAACTTTAAATCGCAAAAAAAGTGCACTCGTTCCCGTCAGATCACGAAAGTTAAGCAGCGCCGGGCACGGATAGTACTTGGATGGGTGATCGCCTAGGACTCCGTGTGGCGTTGGCGAAGCGCGCTGCCCTGGGGTTTGGGCTTCGACGCTTGGCGGCTCCGGTCCGGTAGGGGACCGGGCTGCCTGGCACGGCGGCTCCGGCGAGGAGGCGCGGTGTGACTGTCACGTTAAAATAACACAAGAGATCAACAACAACAAAAAATAGAAATAAAACTTTATTTTTCTTCTAACACAATTCACAATATTTCTTCCGAGCTCTAAGCGTGACTTTCCAAGACTGAGATTTACAACGCGACATCCGATCGGATTCGGTTATTTGTCTTTTGTCACCCCTCAATATCCCCACTATCCTTGAGTTTGTTAGACATCCGCGATCGCCGCCACGCACGCCTTCTCCTCGAATATTCAGCGGAAGGATCGTTGGGATATTGATGGCTCATTAGGCACTTCGGCGATATACATTGTTTATACATGCCACATCTTTATCTCCGATTTTAAAGTGAGCCGGTCGTGACAGCGGCCTGGTCTCTGATGTGGATTGACGTTACATGACAATGGTCACACACCGCTCCATCAGCGGTGGTATTAGGCGCGCGGGGGAGGCCCCGTTGCGACGCTCACAGCGGTTCCCGGGCCTCTCTCGATCGCAGTCGGGACGGTTATCGTGGAGGTTTTAGTCGGTTGGAATCCGACACTACCACGCCGCTTTCCCCAGAAGCGGCCTGGCGTCCGTGCGGATTTCCTCCACGTAAAATATAAAAAAGATATTGCTCATCTTTGGGTAAGGCTTGCTAAGTCACACAGGTCTCACACAGAGAGGAACATTAATTTCATTTTGATGGTATTAAATGTCAAAAGCAAGAAGGAATCGTAAAGATAAGAGTCACCTCAGCAAAAAGCGAGCCGAACGTTGGTATAAACGACTGATCGCTGCCGAAATTAAAAGAGAAAAGAAAAGGCATCAAGAAGAGTTAGGATTAAATAGCGAAGGTCCTGAACCTAGTTTCTCGCCCTCGAGTTCACCGATACCCAAACATTGGAGTGCGACCCACTACGAGACGCGCTCTCCTCGGTCTCGAATGCCATCACCTACCTCATACGAAAGCGATTGCTATAACCCTTACTATATTAATCACCCGGACGAGATAGATTCTGTCAATAATAAAATCGAATTAAACGGACCTTGTCACACTGAAAACACTTATAAGATCAATCCGAATAGAGGTTTGAGTGCTAGCTATATTTACATATACATATTTATATATTATAACATTTATAATTGACACTGTAACAATTATAATCGAGTAAAATCTGAATAAATCATAACAAATCGATACCAACATAACCCAGCCGGGCCGAATAAATCCGTATGTCAATACCAATTATTTATTCCGAACAACTTTAATCCCCTCCCAGTACTCCTGCACATAGTAGGTTACCCGAAACGTGGAATTTATTTGCCAGTCGAATTAAACGCTAGTTAACGCTACCCACTAACATATGAGTTATTGAATAAAAGAGCACGACGCTTTGGGTTACCTCCTATCAGTCGTAAGGTACAACGATTTGGAATCCTTCAGACGGGAGAGCGCACCGAATGGGCGATACGAGTTTGGGATTTCATTCAAGTTGTTACTGAGGGCACGACGCTTTGGATTAACTCGAGATTGCGCTGCGCTTATGGCAAGCCAATTTCGTTAACTCCTATTAGTCGCCAGTTGCAACAACACTCATAATATATCAGCACCTTAATATATATAAAAAGAAAAGAAAAAATTATTTTGAAATAGTCCTTAGACTATTTCTGGTGGCAGCAACTACCGTATCAATCGGGAATTTCAAATTTATACTTCAAATATTATCATTCCTTTCAATTAAATAAACAGCAGTACATTGAAAAAGTAACACAGGCATGCATAGCATTCGGCGAGTAAAATGGAGTAAAAGTAGCGTTTAAACGTCGAAATATCTCCAACAGGAACGAAATAACAGCGTTTCACAGGAAAACTATTCAAATGATTGCATTTTGCGCACAATTGGGCTTGTTTCGAGGATGAAACAGGCGTGCACAGCTATCGGCGAGTGAAATTTCAAAATCAATCAGGAACAAAGAACGACTGTACGCGACGTAATAGCAAGGAAATTTAACGGAACATTAGAAACATGGATCAATTAATAAACCGGGACTCGATACTATATGTCGGAGATGAGAGGACACCGGAGACCTTCCCTCTGGAACTTCGGAAAATCCGTAAAATTGTAATTAAAATTTACAGTTGTAATTAAGCGATTTGCTATCATTGTACTTGTTTGCGATTTGTGATAATAAACTTGGGCTCGGGGCGACAGTCAGTCGCCGAACGTAGCCGCGGTCACGGGATGAACGCTTTGTCTAACAAAGGCATGGATATATAGCTCTATAATTATTACATAATAATATAGCAATAATTCTATAGCACTCTTTAAAAAGGAAATAGTTGTAACACTCGACAGTAAACATTCCAACGGTCTCTGTCCCGTAGCTCGCCACACGCAGACCCTATTCTTCGAGTAAGATGATTGCCAGATGTCGATGCGTCTCCGCAGTACATGTTCAGATAGCCTGAGGGCCCGTTATAAATCTTAAGATTCAGCTAACTAAAGTCCTTCAAACAAACAATATTTGTCCCAACTACGAGAAGATAGAGGAGACCTATTTTTCAACGAACGACTCGTTAAATCGTTACGATTTTACGCTCGGGAAATTTTCGACGAACATTATTATAGACAATGAGTCGTACTGTATAACCATACACGTAGTTCCAGACACAGTGATGCAACATTCGCTTATTATTGGCGCAGACTTTTTGGACACTGTTGAAATAAGTATAAAAGGGGGAGAATCTTTTATTAGTAGAATAAAGGACGAAAATCCCGATGAGTGTCCGGAAGTCCTCAAGATAGATGTAGAGACACAGGCGAGTGAGATAGATTTGTCACACGTTAAGGACATGCAACATAGTCAGGACAGTGATGAAGGATGACGATTTCGTTTTGAAGCCACCCGTAAAGATAATGTGCAAGTAGATGTAAAATCAGGAAAGTCAGAACAGGAATTTTGCTATAGTGATATAGAATACAAAGAAAAAAAAGACAAATCTAAACATGATTGTAATAGAGAACATAGATTTTCAAAAGAATTAAACATTGATAATAAAGACCTCAAATATTTTACTAAATACACAAAACATTCTGTCGAGTCAAGAAACTCAAGACGCGAAGATAATAAAGATTATAAAAGTGTAAGAGATGTCAGTTCTTCGTTATCCTCAAAGCATAAAACAAAAGACCCAAAACGACACAAAAATCGAGATCGAAACGAACATCGAAGCGACAGATCTCAAGAACGATGTCGTAGCAGAAATGAAAATGATAGATCTCAAAATGACAAGCATAGAAGTAAATCTAACGAAAAGTATAAGCATCATATTTGCGATAAAAGTCGTGATAAAAGTTATCAATCATATAAAGTAAGATCTGAAGATCACGGTAAGTTTCGAGGAGAGTCTGAAAGATATATACATAAAAGGATGCAGAGGGGTCCCGTGCTAAAGCTGCATCCGAAATTTCTTGGACCGTATCGGGTGATAAAAGTCCTGCGAAATGACCGATACATAGTGCAGCGAGAGGGGGAGCACGAAGGGCCACGTACAACTTCCACGGCAGCCGATCACATGGAATGGTGGAATGCTGACGATAGTGATGTAAGTGCGAGCGGCGATGATGAGCACATCTGAGGGCAGATGTGATTGTCAGGAAAGGCCGATTGTAATATCGTAGAATAGCTTTGATTGGAGATCGGCTGAAATTAGAAAACACCGTGTACGCCGTCTTTTTGTGGTTTGTTTACATCCAAGAGCGCCTAGTAACAGTGACGCGAGAAAAGATAAGCAGCGTCAAAACAGAAGTACGGTTTCATATTTCAAGTGTGTGTGTGTGTGAGAGAGGACGAGAGCAAGAGCGAGCACGACCGAGCAGGAGTGCATTGGCGAAGATCAGAGTTGATCGAGACGTCGAAGCATAGAGTCGTTAGAATTGAGTTGCGAGTGTTGTCGAGTGTTAGAGTTGCTAGTGAGAGAGAGAGAGAGAGAGAGTTACCAAATAGTTGTCAAGTTATTTGTTGTAAATACGAGCGTTGCATTTAGTTTTCCTGTTAATCAAACATCGTTTCTCTGTCTAACTAATATCTGTATTTTCAATCCATTATTAATAAATTATAATTAATCGGACAAAATTACACCTTTAATATATTCCGATATTACAAGTGGGTACACTTGATATATATACACATATTACAAGATATATACATATACACATATTACATATACACATATTACATATTACAGATATATACACATATTACAAGAGCGTAAAAGTCTCTCACTAGCAACTTTCCCTCGAGGGCGGATAGCATCCTTTTCTAACTACCGATATGGAGATTGACCAATTAGCAGCAACGTCAATTTCCCTTACTTTCCGAACGTAGCCTATCCCCGACGAATCCGATGATCTCGTATCCTTAGACACACCCCATCATAGTTTTCCTCTGAGGTATCGCCGGGACGAAAAGTCATTCTCTCTTGCGATCTCATCGACAAAAAGATTAACGCCTTACGATCAGTGAATATTAACAAAGAATCCGACTTAGATTCTGCGAGTACGTACGACTACCATCCCGTTGTCCGCGGATTCGTTAGCGAACCTAAGAGCATTGTCACTAGTGTCGCGAGTGTGTGATCACTGTGAGTTTGCGTCAACTTTGTAACATCTTTGTGTGTGTCAATAAAAGTCACTTCAGTGGTGTAAGAAAATGGATAGCTTCAGTGAAGAATCATTACCTATCCCAAGCCCCCGCCACGAGGACGACTCGGGCCCAGACTCGGACTCTGACTCGACATATATATAATCTTTTTTTTTTTTGTATGTGGAGAAATCCTCATGGACACTCCGCTGTTCTAATAATCGCGTAACAGCAGAGTAGTGTCGGACTCCTACCGACTAAAACTCCACGATGATCATCCTACGCGTATGACAGGAGTGTTCCAGGAACCTCCGATATATATATAATTTAACAAACATAAAAGAAATAAAATGTATGATATTACATTATTAAAACTAATTAACATTTGGATAAACTTAAAGAATTTTATATGAAAATTACATTGTCAAATATATACATATATGTTATTAAACCGAAGAACAAATAATCTAATAAACATAAAGAAATAAGTATACGAAACTATACGTTAACAAACAAAATTGTGTATGAAAATTACACTGTAAAATATATATATGTATATGTCGGAGATGAAAGGACATCGGAGCCTTCCCTTTGGAACTTCGAGGAAATCCCTTAACACCGTAATCTAGATTCTATCATAGGCGTAATTAAACAATTGTCGTCATTCGATCCGATTGTATTTGTTCAAGATTTGTGATAATGATAACTAAATAAACCAGATGCCGACGCATCTCCACAATACATGTTCAGCTAGTCCGAGGGCCGTTATAAATATTAAGATTTAGTTATCTAAAATCCTGTGAACAGACAAACAGTCTTTGTCCCAACTACGGTAAGATAGGGAAGATCTATTTTTTCAACGAACGACGCTTCCCGCTAGCAACCTTCCCTCAGGGACGGCTAGCATCCTCTTCTAACCACCAATATGGAAATTGACCAATTAACAGCAACGTCAATTTCCCTCACTTCCGGAGATACTTCCGTGTCGATGACTTAATATAACCCGTATTCACCAAAGAAAACATAAAAACCACAATAAATTACAATACCGAAATTAGCGATCATATAATAAAAACCACTGATCGAAATCCGTATACAGATAATAACTAAAACTCATAACACACCATTACGAATACAAGAAACCTCAAATTGTAAAACTATATACCTTATATCCAATGAAACCGTCACACAATACAAACAAACAATTCACAATATTTCCCATAAACAAATGATTAAAACTCTCTATAAATTACGCAAAGAAACCCCGCTTTGTTGAAGAGCACATATTAACGCGTGCTTCACGTACAAAGACTCGGCGGAAACATTAGACGCCCACCACCGTTCCCACTGGCATCAGTAAGGAAGGGCCCGGAAGCATCGCAGACGCAATCTCAGCAAAATACGAGAAACTACAATATCTACATTTTATCACATACCTTGCATGTCCCTAACACCAAATGGAATATGAGAAATTAAGAAATATCATAAACAAGAAGACGAAACTTCAGCAGAATCAGCGTGTCTTAGTAATATGAGAAATTAAGATACGGCGTAGACAAGATAACTAAGAAACGAAAACCTAGCTTAGACTAGCAACTACGATATTCATACTTTATCACGTAGCAACGTTATGATTCCCGTAAAGATGATCCGTCACGTGACAATTATTAAAAATATAAATAAGGGTAGTGACATAGAATAGTCAGTCACTATTCGAGAATCAAAACGTTCACATCGTCACTCTGTCCGTCGAAGTCGAGTATTAGAAAGTTGATTAGTTTTTGAAAATCCGAGTGTTCATCACTATTCGGTGGATCAAAGTGTCCACATCGCCAGTTCGTCTGTGAAATCAAAAATCAACTGTCAGAGTTCGATTAATCATCAAGTTATAATTCGAGGGCTTTGCATATATTCGACGTAAGAAATTTAAATTTGTATATCCTCTTCTCTTTTAACTTCGCAGTCGTACAAGGTTTAGTATCTGAACAAAGGTATCCGTCGGCAGTTATAGTTGACAAATAAAAATATCAGACATATACGATTTACGTGGATTTTATTCGAAATATCTTGAATTCACAATAACCGTTCGCCGTATCAACTAGTGATTACGGTGTTTTTGAACGCACAAAACATCTATGGTTTTCGTGTTTCTCTTCCCACTGCTAACAGATTGCTCATCTTTGGGCGAGACCTACGAAGCCACACTAGTTGTCCACAGAGAATATCGTTGCCAATTAAAATAATCATTTTTTCTTACGACTCCACAAGTTGTCAAGAAAGAACAATTGTTTCTAAATTGAATTATTAAATTTAACCGATTATTCACTGTGTTAAACCTGCGGTTACGGTGCTTTCAATCTTCGAAAACACTTACTGATCTTTGCTCTCCTTTTCCACTGTTAGCTAATATCGCTCATCTTTGGGCAAGGCTTGCAAAGTCACACAGGCCTCACACAGAGAGAAACATTAACTTCATTTTGATCATATTAGATGATAAAACCAAGAAGGAATCGTAAAGATAAAAGTCGCCTCAGCAAGAGGTGAACTGAACGCAGGTACAAATGACTGATTGCTGCAGAAGTTAAAAGGGAAGAAAAGAGGTGCCGAGAGGAGTTAGAACTAAATAGTGAAGGTCCTACACCCAGTTTTTCGCCCTCAAGTTCACCAATTCCCGAATATTGCGAGACACTCTCTCTCCGATCTCTCCGGTCGCCATCACCTACATCATATGATAGCGATTGTTATAACCCGTACTATACTAATCTCCCGAACGAGTAAAAATAGCTTTCATCATTAATCAAATCGAAATAACTAAACCTTGTCGTACCAAAAACATTTGTAACACTTATCCGATTAGAGGTTCGAGTACTTACTATATTTACATATACAATATTTGTATGCGACGATATTTATAATTGACACTGTAATGACTATAATCAGTAAACTCTGAGTAAGCCATAACATATCGATACTAATATCACCCAGCCAGATCGAATAAATTCAAGTGTCTATATCAATTACATATACCGAATAACTTTAATCCTCTCCCGTGCCATTATTCCTGCGCAAAGCAGGTTAACCGAAAAGTGGAATTTATTTGCCAGTCGCATTAAACGCTAGTTAACGCTACCTATGAACTTCCAAGTTAATAAATAAAACCAACAGTGTAAGAAACAAACAGAACAATAAATAGGACACACTGATAATAAAATCTTTTTTGTTTGCACAGAATGGGCGTTGAATCTGATAATCAAAGGAATCGACTATTACCCTATTGTTGCGCCCAGTTAATTCGTCCTGCATACCACTTCAATAATTATTTCCTTTGCCAATACTGCTACAACATTTTGGATTCAAATCGTCAAGACCTGTACGAGATTCAGCCAATTCACTTCCTGTGCGGGGTTCCAGGGCGAATTAGAGCAATGCACTGCTACCTATGTGATGTATACTTGTCAGAACTACAACCTGCGGCATCCTGTCCCGAATGTACAGACACTTGCATTAATTTAACCCAGACCGAAAGAAACCTCTTAACCCAAGGAAAAATAACTCGCCCTGTCACTCGCTAATTAACCACACATATACACACAGTGAAACAGTTACATACTATTAACAACATAACCACAAAGATATATACATATATAATGGACACTAATGGACACTAGAGTGTAAGAACACATTGAATAAATTGTTGACAGGAAAATGAGTTACTTGGTCATCTTATTCAATCTCTACGGAACAACACTCGGCCTAATAGAATAGGACTACGACTTGGAGTTCTTCAGACGCAAGTGCGCACCGAATGGGCGACACAGGTCTGGAATTTCATTGACGTTGTTACTGTAAAATTTCCAACGGGTTCTGTCCCGTGGTCCGCTACACAAAGATCCTATCCTTCGGACAGGATGATTGCCAATGTCGGCACATCCTCACGGAATATTTTCAGCTAGCCCAAGGATCCGCTATAAATCTTACGATTTGTTTAGCTAAGATTCTCCAAAGGAACAAATAGTCTTTGTCCTTCACATACCACGGAAAATACGGGAAGTCTGCTACGATGCTCCCCGCTAGCAACTTTCTCTCAAGGGCGGTCAGCACCCTTCTCCAACCACCAAACAGAAATTAACCAATTAACGGCAACACCCACATCCCTCACTTTCCGAACCAAGGCACTCCTCCACGAATCCTATGATCTGGTAATCCTGAGACACACCCCAGGAGAGTTTCCCTCTGCAGCATCATCGTGAGGAAGAGTTAGTTAATAATCGGCTAGAGTCCCGCTACGCATCGTGAGCAATCATCGTCTGAACCGACACCGCACGTCGACCAGAGTCTAACTATTAGCCGCGAATCACGAACCGATAATTGTAACCACGCGTCGTACACCAAGTGTACACATCGAATATAAGCGTGAATAAATATCTTGGTTGTTAAACATATTCGGGTGTTCCTTCAGTACCTGTCACGACCTACCCACCTCATTACTAAAACACGACACTTTGAGTTAATTTCTATTTATGGGTTAGATGCAACGATTAGGAGTTCTTCAGACGCAAATGCGCACCGAAAGGGCGACACAGGTCTGGAATTTCATTGACGTTATCATTAAACACGTTTTGGGTAATTTCGATCAGTTGACAGACATAACAGCACCAGCGTAACGTAACGTAAATACACCAGCATTCTTAATATAAAGACAAAAAAAATTTTTTCGAAATAGTCCTTAGACTATCTCTGGTGGCAGCAACTATCGTACCGATCGGAAATCTTAAATTTATATTTCGAATACTATCATTCCTTTCCTTTCAGTTAAATTTAACGACAATCAAAATGAAAACGAAATTAAAAATCAAATTGAAAACGTAACAGAAAAAATTTTTGGTGGCAGCGGTGGGATGCGCTCCACGGAGGATTAAATTTTCAGTGGTATTGATAGAAAATGTATATATATATAAATTCAAAAAACATGGCTGTCGCACAAGACTCATTGAAAGAGAACACGCTTTTAGCGTTGTCAGAAAAATTAAAAGCATGGGATGAAAATTTACGCGTATTAACCGACATGAGAGTAAGATTAGATAAATTAAAAGAAGACGTGCGTCTAAGTAGAGAATCGGAAAAAACCGAAATACCAGCATCAACGTCAATAATTCCGCGAGAAATAAGACCAGTATATACTAACTCGCAACCGATTAAATTAAAAGACGCGATCG